>NW_028258372.1:40561312-40864619 GCF_053883595.1 Heterocephalus glaber
AAACAAGAACATTTTCAGAACAATTACCACTATCATGTATTTATCATCATCCTTTCATAAACAGAAGGATATTTTAAAGCTAGAAATTGGGATGGATATAATCTCCCATAAAGTACAGTTCTCTAGAGGAAATTGTTTAGCTTTATAGAAAAACTTACCTCATTCTAGTTTCATCTCAGATGGGACATCCTGGACTTCCCCAGACCCAAGGTGAGACTGGCACTTGGAAACCACTGGACTAGATAACTTTTTCTTTTCTACTTTTTATGCCTAATGCTCTGTCTTAGCCATCTTTCTGTTGCTGAGACGAAATACCCAACACCCATGGCTTAAAGGAGGAGAAATTTATTTTGGCTCACGGTTTCAGTCCATGCTTGGTTGACTCCAAGGCAGAAATAGCAGGGCAGAGGAAAAGGTCCTGTCAGGGTGGCCCGGAAGCAGAGAAGGGAGGAGCCGGGACAAAAATACACCCTTCAGCTCACCAGGCCCCGCCTCCTAACAGCACAGTCAGTGATGAACCCACTGATGAGTGTCGTGCTCTGGTGACCCAGTCACCTTGTCACCTTCCGCGCATGTGAGACCTGGGGACATTTCAGATCTTACCCACAGCACTGCGTTTTCTGTCAGGAAATGAGGGCAATCACAGTGTTGGGGAATGTGGTGAAGGACTCCGAAATGGTTGGAGCACCGGGTCTAGCTTCCCCTTGGGTTCTCTTTGCCTTTCATTGTCTTTGAGCCTTCCTGTGACTCTGTTAATTGTAGAAAACTGATAACAACACAAATGATTTTGTCCATAGAAATGCAAATTTTGTCTAGTGGAGATGTAATTGATTATTGCCCTGCAGATATTGACCAGTTTTCTATCTATTAAGCAAATTAATCTCAGCATTTCTAATGGCTTCTGTATGTACCTGCTTTTGGAGTCTCCTTTAAGCAGTTCCCTCATTAATTGACTTAAGTCATTGGCATATGTTAATTTTACATACATACATATATATATATATATATTTTTTTTTTTTGGTACTGGAGATTGAACTCAGGACCTTGTGCTTGCAAGGCAGGTGGCATGTTAATTTTATATTTGTACACGGGCCTTGTCTTGTTAAAACACAGTTCTTTAGTAATAACTACCTTTGACGGTTGCTGGGACAGTAGAATTAAGTCATGGATAAGGAGGGCCTGGTCCAGGGCCTGCCACATACCTTGCTCTCTGTAGCTGGCACAATCCTTGCTTTCCCTGGTGGCTCTGCTCCGGGGCACTCTGTACACTCACAAGCAAAACAGATACCAGCAAAAAATCTTGATGAAACTGTTCTATCATGTTGGTGTCTTTCAGAAGGGTTTTCATGTTGCAATAGAGAACGCCAGGGAGGATAATGTTATTCAGCAGAATAATTGCTGGGGGCCAATGACAGGTGTTGGAAATATTTGAGGCCAATGCTTTTAAATGACTTGAACTACTGGTATTCAGTTGCAAAGGATAACTGGGTTCTCCTGCCTTCACCCCTCCACCTGTGCTGGGAGTGCCAGCCTTGCCATTCTAACTTGGCATCCAGATCTTAAAATACTTAAGTCCTTTCCTCAGATCTGTGAGGTGGATGTTTATCCCTGTCATTCATGAGGAGCTAGGAGAGGTTAAATGACTCACCCAGGGTTATCCGGCCAGGGTGTTGTTTTGCCAGGATTTAAAATGCAGAGCTCATGCTCTGTCTATGATTTGTCTCCTAGTCAGGACCGTGTCCTGCCCCAAACCCTCAGCATAGCCCAGTCTCACTGCTAGCTGTTACACCAGGGTAAAGACACTGCTCCCCATGAAGAGGTCAGTGACCTCGAAGGCGTAACACACTCACCAAGAAGATGAGGTCAGAAACAAACTGACCCGAGCCGAGGAGAGGATGTAATCTGAGGGTTGGGGCACGGCCCATGGGGGATGAGAGAGGTGAGAGGGGAACTCCGTTCAGCAGGCCTCTGTGCAGGGCCAGGGAAGGAGGAGGCTGGGGAGGATCAGGTAGGACAGGGAAGAGCAATGAGAATTTCTGCCTCTTTCCTTCTTGGACCCTGATAATTGGGGAAGATACAGAGCATAAGAAGAGGAGTTTGCGGGTCTTAGGAGCAGAGGTAAGCCACACCCCATAAATGGTTTCCAGAGGGTTAACTAGCCAAGGCCACACCCTCTGCCATGCCTATGCCAGGGATGGTAGAGCAGGTAGATGGTTGGACAGCCTGGAGCCACGATCAAGGACAGAGAGCCAGGCCAGTGCCGTGACTCTGCCAAGCGGGTCTCGGCATATGGTGGCCAGGTATGTGGCGTCTCTGGGACGGGATACCCGGCTGGGGTGACCTTTCCCTCTGCCTCCTCTAGCTGGAGAGACCCAGTGGCTCCAGGCCCCATGCCATCCACCAATTGCTTTGTGATGAATGCACAAGTCCTATTCCCACTTCTTGTGCCTGCTTCATCTTCTCCCGGCTCCTGTGGCAGACCCTTCTGCACTTAGGTAATTTACTCAAAAATTATTTTCCCTAGAATCCCTCGGTGCACTTACCCTGTGTACAGATAGTGACCGGGTTCTGCATGTGATTTCCCTGCAGAGTTCTGCCCAAGGACAGCCAGATGAGTCACAGCACCATGGAGAGATGTAAATATCTGGCAGAGTCTGTAATGCAGGAATTGCCCCTTTTTCCCAAACACTTGGGGCTCAGCTGGACAGTACGAGCTCCGTGAGGTCCCAACACAGCTCCACATAAAAGGGGAGGGGTAGCCCAGCCCTGGTTTGCTTGGGATCAGAGAACAGCAGCTGGGAGCCTACTCTCAAGTCCCCTTCAAATACAGGACACCCAGTGCTCTCAAACAGACATTCTTACTTCTTTTCAACAAATGGTCTCTTTACCTGGGCCTGGGTTCCCAAAGCAAAGACTGCGTGTGAACCAGGTTTGATGCTTATTAGTTATGTTGACTATAGTTTATCACATGCTTGTAACAGTCATTCATTCAACAAATATGTGCTGAGTACCAGATGAGAAAATTTGTGTCAGTTCATTTGGGGAGAGCATCATATTAGTAGTACTTTATGTTGTTCATTCTTTGATGCTGTAACAGAACCTAATTATCCCCCTACTCGATCTGCTCTTGTTTCCCTACCTTCCGCTGCAGGGCAGGTGAAATGTGTTTGCTCAGTTTTGGAATCTTTGCGCGTGCGTGCTTGCGTGTGTGTGTGTGTGTGTGTGTGTGTGTCTGTGTGTGTCTGTGTGTGTGTCTGTGTGTGTGTCTGTGTGTGTCTGTGTGTGTCTGTGTCTGTATCTTCATAGCCAGGGTATGAGTTCTTGAGAACAAAGTTAGGATAGTTGGAGGAAGGTAAATTCCTCCAGCAGACCACATGAGAGCTTTAAGAAGAAATTAATCTCGTAGCAAGGTGTATTTAATTTAAAACTTGTCAGGTGAGGTGGCACACAGCTGTGATCCCAGCACTCAGGAGGCTGAGGCAGGAGGATCACTGTGAGTTCCAGCCCAGCCTGGGCTACATAGTGACTTCAAGGCCAGAGTGAACTAAACAGCAAGACCCTGTCTCAAAACAAAACAAAACAAAGCAAAACTTAAAACTTTTCCCAGAGGAAGCCAGCAGCTGTGCTGGTGGGAAACTCACTCCCAGAGGTCTTGAGGTCCCTGCTACCCTAGCAGGAGGACCACAGCTCAGCCCTGCCCTCTGGGCTTGCCTTTCCCGAGACTACACAGAGAGCAAGGGTGCCCCATGTGCAGGCTCCCTCCCTCCCCAGTACTCCATCCCCCTGCACTCCTGCCTCGCCAGCTTCTCCGCCATGAGGTGACTCCCAGTCCTCCCTTTCTTGGCTGTGGCCTTGGAAAGACACGCACGGGCTGCTGCCAGGCCATGGCACCAGGCATGGTCCACGTGGCTGAATGGGAAGCACACAGCAGTGCTTTGGAAAGCAGCCCTAGCTGGTCAGCGGGCTGTGCTTACTGGTGCAGTCTCCTAGTCAAACACGTATGGGAGTTTCCTCATGGACCACAACACTGACCTTCTGTGACAGCCCCGTCTGACGGATGAGGTGCCGAGAAATGAGATCACTTGCCTGGCCTTCACAGGTAGCAAGAGGTGGCACAGGGATCTGAATTCAGCCAGTTTTCCTCCCATACTTAGCCACGATCCACTCTCCTCTCACATAGCAGCTTTCTCTTAAGTTAGACTTTTTTGAATGCAGGAGACAGAAACACTACCCAAGGATACTGCAGGCAGAAGCAGTAGTTTCGAAGGTCTACAGCCCAGAAGAGAAGGAATGTGGCCAGTGTGTGTTACAAGTCCTTAGGGACCCAGGTGGAGGGAAGTCACAGAAGGGTCTCAACAGGGTCAGGAGCATGGAGGCAGGGGGCTGCTGCGTGGCCGGAACAGAGGACACCAATTGCTACTGAGGCTGGGAGTGAGGAGAGGCACCAGGTTGCTGAGCACAGCCTGGCATCTTGGTCCTCGGGGCCTGTGATCCTCCAGTCTTCCTATTCCCAACCGTCCTCTCTTCCCTGTCTAGTTTTTGAGGTTCTCCCAATCTTTTTTCCTGCTGCCAGCTCCCCTGGAGATGGAGTGCCCCACTGAGGTGCTTTGATCTGTTTTGGGCTCCCAGAGGGGCAGTCTCCAGTACAGATTAGTGTGTAACTTGACACTCTGCTTCTTTTAATTAAAGATTCAACCTGAGGGTGTTGCCAGGCCCTGGGCGGTGCAGTGCGGGGAGGGTGCAGCACACGGAAGCCTCCTCCCTTCAGGGACTGTGGCCTTTGATGTTCCTTTTCCCCCTTTGCCGCTCCCCACTTCCACCCTTGCTAGTTGTGATATCTGAGTTCTTCCTGAATCCACACAGTGGACTTAGACAAAAGCTCCCCCTCCCCAACCCAGTGCCATCCTGGAAGCTGGCTCTGGGAGGGCAGAGGACCAGGCCAGCCGGCGACCTGGCTGTGCTCCTTTCAGAGACTCAGTGGCTTCCTCCTGCTGCTCCACGTCAGCTTCCCTGGGCTTCTGCGTCCTCATGCACCAGGCAGGGTGACTGCAGTGCGAATGTAGCCCAGAAGAGTCTCAGGGAGCAGGGAGCCAGTTGTCATCTCCCCGAGATGCCCCAAGCAGAAGTCTCCCAGCCCCTGGCAAAGGGTCAGCTGCCAGAAATTTCCACACACACACACACACACACACACACACACACACACACACACCCCCGAGCTCTTTAGGCTCCTTGGGCCGAGGGGTGGGATACAGAAAGAGTGGGGGGCGACACAATACAGTGGCTGGGGGACCACAAGCTTGCTGGGGGTGCTCAAGGTTTCTGGAGCTCAGCCTCTCACGCCCCTCCCAGCCCCTGCCAGTGGCAGTGCTGACAGCCAGAGGGCAGGCAGGCCTGGGTGGGAGGAGAGGGTCCCACTGACCGCACAGCCCTCTCCTGAGTGTCTGAGGTCCAGAGGGTCAGGGCGGAGGAAGCTTAGAGCTTTGTGACCTTGGCCCAATCCTTTTCCCTCTGGGCCCAGTTTGCTCATCTAGGGTAACTCCCCCCTCATTTTCTCTTTTCCTATATCCACAGTTTACAGACTAGTTCTTTCCCCCGCTAGAGGGAGAGATTCTTATATATACCCTAAAGTGGAGGTGATCAGGGCATTACCATCCACATCATTTTCTTCGGATCCCGGGAAGGAACCCAAGTCCGGAACAGGCCTGGGAGATGCCTGGCTGAGACGCATTCAGCTCAAAATGTACCCAGCCCCAGCTGCCCAGCATTGCAATTTTGTGGATCTTAGAGGTTACATAGTTTACTCCCAGCAGCCCAGTACTGGGGATAGAACCAGGGCATGCTAAGCTGCATCTCCGGCCCATTTCATTTTTAAATTTTGAGAAAGGCTCTAAGTTGCCTAGGCTGGCCTTAAACTTGCACTCTTGCTGGCTCAGCCTCCTGATAGTAGCTGGGAATACAGGTGTGCAGCGCCAAACCTGCTTACAGTTTATATTATTGAGGGCTTAAAATCTTTTCTTCAGGTGCTCTGTATCTACTATTTCACACAATTGTCACCAGCTGTTACTATCCCCGTTCTGTACTGGAAGGAACCAGGGCTTGGATAAAATATACATCAAGTCACAAAGCCAGGAAGTGGCAAAGCCACTCAAACCAGGGTTTGGTGGGCCCCAGGGCTGCTGCCAGGACCCCGGTTACCGAGTTCTCGGCCCTCAGCCTCTGCTGGCCACATGAGGCCTGGGAAGGAAGCCAACCCAGTGCAGCACTCGGAGACTTGGCTGAGGGGAGCCGCTGAGCCAGGAGGGGCGCTCTCTCTGTAGTTTCTCTTGTCCCAGGGCTAAAGGAAAAGAATGGAGGGCCGGGCCAGGAGGGGGACCTGCCTCAGGCCTGCCCGGGCCCCTCCACACCCCTCAGTCACGAGCCCCGAAGGCCCCGGGGGTGTGGAGCTGTCCTGGACTGTGCTTCTGCAGCTTGTGGCGGCCTCCTTTGTAGCACACGCTCATATTCATATATTTGTGTTATTGTCATTTGTCGTAATAAAGTTATACCGCAGCCTCTCTGCGCTCCCCTGTGAAGTCCCTGAGGGCAGGGACTCCATTACACATGGCCCGAGGCCCCTGCAAGAGCCTGGTGAAGATTAGTCCATGATTAATGAAAATCACAAAATGAACTATTAATAAGGATCATTCCTAAGACTGTAAAGAGTGATTTCCTGTACATTATCTTGTTTACTCATTCATTCACATTTGCGTACATTAACACAGCCTACAATGATAGGCCTGCACTTCACTAGTGTCTGGGTAGGCAGGGACAAAGTTAGCTGCCCTGTCTGTGCCTGGGAGCCTGAGGTGTGGGACAGGTGCAGCAGGTCAGAGGCACCCTGGAGGCCGGAAGGAGCTGTCAGCAGGGCCGGTGTCCAGGTGCTGGCTGCAGGGCCATTGCCACTCTGTGCTCGGAACTTCAGTGTGGCGGCTCCCTGGGGTGGGGAGGAAGTCTGAGGCAGGAGGCAGGAAGTGAGTGAGATGAGATGCTTTGTATTTCTCAAGGCACTTTCACATCCATCATCTCAATTTAGCCTGAAAACAGCAGCAGCAGCAGCAGCAGCAGCATGAACGCTTGCTGGCTCTCTCTAGAACGGAGTTCCCCTGCTTGCGCCTCATTGAATGCTCACCTCTGCAACTTGGAGTCAGCAGGGTCTCCACCCCAACCCTCACACCGAGCTGCTCCCCAGCCTTTACTCATTTTTAAGACAAGGTCTTGTTAAGCCAGTAAGTTGCCCACGCTGGGCTCCAACTTGCAAACTTCCTGCCTCAGCCTCCTGGAAGGCTGGGATTACAGGTGTGACCACTCACCTTCTCTGCGTGGAAGAGCACACTGAGGCCCTGAGAGAATCAGGCGGGGAGGTGGGAGGCAGAAGGGCTCCGTCCTCACTGCAGGCTTGAGGCCGTGGAAGCCCAGGGGCACATGTCTGACCCTGGGACTCACGCGTCCCCCTTCTTGCCTCTGCCTTTCTCGAAGCCTCCCTGGGGGCACGTTCTCGTAGGCTGCAGTGGCAGCTGTGTCCACCTCCACCAACGTGCTCTTCTTTCCAGAGCCTTCCTTACGCGGTGTTAGCTCTTCCCTCTTCTTTCTCTGGGAGCTCAGCGTGTACCTGTGATGGCGACTGTGCCTCCGCCCGAGCCCCGGCCCTGCCACCTTCACTGCCGCTGCAGATAACCTAACCCTCGGCCCTCCCCGCACATGCCCGGAACTGGTAATTGGTTCTGGCAGGAGATGGGTCAGGACTGAGTCCTGGCCACTGCCCTCAAGCCCTGTGACCTTGACCTTTGAGAATGTGGTGCACACAGCATGAAGCCAATGCACCGAGGCGCCTGGCACTTACAGTTTGTCCTCCATGCGTGGTAGCTATTTAACTGTGAGCAAGAAAGCCTGTCGGAGGGCTTCTAAGACAGTGAATTTGCAAGTAGCTGGAAACTCCGAGTGCTTCCCCTTCCTGAGTGGACCCCACGAGGCAGGGGCCTGGTCTGCCCCTGTTCACAGTGCTGGGCATGTGCTTAGCCCTTCGTGTCTTTGTTTATTTTCAGATGAATCAATCTACATCCTCCTAAATTCTAACATTAGGATTCCTTTTTGGTATTAAATTTTCCCAGTTATAAAAGTAATCCTCTAGGCATGGTGGCAGACAGCTGTGGCCCCAGGTCCCTAGGAGGCTGAGGCAGGAGGATCACAGTTTGAGGTCAGCCTGTGAAACTTGGCAAGACCCTATCTCAAAACAAAAAAGGTGCTGGGAGTGGATCTCAGTAGTGGGGTACTTTCGGAGCATGTAGGAGGCCCTGGTTTCATCCCCAGTACAAGACAAAAACAAACAAAATTCATTGTAGAAAAATTTGAGTTTAGTGAAAAAATAGGAAAAGATAGACTCTGTTATTCTACAACTTAGAGATATCTGTGGTTAATGTTTTCATATATTTCCCTACAGCCTTTTTTTTCTGTGCTTATATACATTTCAAAAGTGTCATATTCTAGCTTTTCAGTTAATATAATGAGCATTTTCCTATTATTAAGTAATCATCACAAATATGATTTTAAGTGCTACAAATGTATCCTGATTTATGTTACAGATATAGGATCATCAGATATTTGTTTCCATTTTCCACCCTTATAAATAAAGTTGCAGTGAACATCTTTCTGTGCAAATCTTTGTGTATATGTCCAATTTAAATGTCCAAGCTGGGGATTTAGCTCAGTGGCTCCACTTCCTGCCTCAAAAGTGCAACGTCTCAAGTTCGATCCCCGGTACCAAAAAAAAAAATTTTTTTTTTCTACCAAGAATTTCTACAAAGTAAATTACGGATCAAGGAGTGAATATGTTAAGGCTCTTTATATATAAGTTGTTAAACGTTTCTTCAGAGAGGTTCCAGCAGTAGTTGACACTGTTTCCACTATTTCAGGCATGAGGGCATGGTGGCACACACCTATAATCTCAGCTACGCAGGGGGCTGAGGCAGGAGGATTGCGAGTTCAAGGCCAGCCTGGGCAGCTTAGCAAGACCCTGTTGAAAAATTTAAAAAAGGGCCAGGGATTTAGCTCAGTGGTGCTGTGCCTGCCTCAAAAGTGCAAGGTCCTGAGTTCAATCCCTGGCACCGCCCCCAAATATATCCCCAGCCATATACATATATATATATATATATATATATATATATGTATATGGCTGGGGATGTAGCTTGGTGGTAGAGCACTTGCCTACTAGCATGTGTAATGCCCTGAGTTCAATTCCCAGTATCTGCCCCCCAAAATAAGAATGGGAATTCTCAGCCAGGCATGGTGGCACATACCTGTAATCCCAGCATTCAGGAGGCTGAGGCAGAAAGATCATCCCAAGTTAGAGGCCATCCTGGGCATCGTAGGGCATTTAGCAGCCTCCCTGGCTACGTTCTAGATCTGTCCTCAATGTTTCTATCCATTGTCAAATGTCTCCTGGGGGACAAGACCACCCCTCCTTGAGAACGACTGAGTTAGGCCATATCAGATACTGGTGCAGTAACAGGAGCCAACGCTCAGCCGAAATGAGAGCCTGATAGAAGAATGTTAAGAGTATGGTGGAAGCCAGAGGCCTGGGCGCAAGGGGCCTCCTCTTGGTAGGTCTGAGCCCTTCCTTTCTCTTGGTGCAGCCTGGCTCTCTCTGGCGCTTCCTTCCCTAGAGGGAAAGGCCTCCTCTGCATATCTGAATCTTACACATTTTTCATTTACGACAGTCAGCTGTCTAGAGTCTCTTGGTTCCAAATCCAAATTCTTAGGGAAGGCCTCTGTTTGGCCCAGAATTGGCAGGCTGTGGACGGCTGGTCCAATCAGTGTGGCTGTCAGAGGAGAGAAGGGCATTTGGCCCCTGGGAGTTTCCCTGTAACATTCGGAGGTGCAGTTCTGCTGGGCAGCTGACCTCCAGAAGTCCCCTGCACCCACCTGCAGGAGGCTTATCAAGGGCACACACAAGAGCTACAAAGATGTCCAGGTAAGATGCTGTACCTGAGAGGCCAGGGACTGTGTCTCTACTGGTGTCTGCTCCCAGCTCAGGCTCAGTGGCAGGTGCTGTGCCCCCCAGGCTTTGGACAAGGGATATCTTAGTGGGGAGGGGCCAGTTCCTCTGTGACTCACTGACATAGCTCACTCAGGCAGATCCAACTTAGAGAGACATCTTTAGAGTCTGGCGTTTGCAAGTCCATAAAGATGTTTTATGTGGGACATAACTGCAGCCCTCCTTCACAAAGCTGGCCTTAAAGTGTGCAGCCACTGAGGCCGAGAAGGCCCAGGCTACCCCTGAGTGCTAGGAATTCAGCCTCTGCCTCCAGTGTGGGAGTGTGGCATCGCCCCAAGACTCAGCCCCTGGGGACAGCGACCTCTGCATCCCAGATGCCCTGAGGTGATGGGAAATGGGCGAAAGGGCATGGCTGCCCGCACACTCCTCCTAAAGCAAGATGGATTCTATTTTGCAAGCCCCTCCAACTCACAGGACCTTGGATGGGTCACTTCTCTCAGAGCCTCAGTTTCTTCAGCAGAAATGGGAATGATACCTACCCTGCCTTTTGCACAGGACCTACAATTTATCTGATAGGAAAATGCTTTCAAAAGTATATTGGCATTTATGATCATTATTTCAGCTCCAGGAAAATTCTAATTCCTTAGAGGCTGCCAATTGCTAGACAGAGGCAGAATAGGGGCAATCCGCTTCTGAGCCATACCTCCCGGGCCTCGAGCTGCTAAGTGAGGATTTCAGGGAAGTTTCCTCTAGAAACCCAGGAGCTTAAAAACGAGTTGGGTTTTTATTCCTCTCTAGGCTTCAACCTCAGCTTCTGAAACACAGGCAGAATAGCAGCACCCACTTCCGCCCAACACAGGCTAGGGGCTGACTCTGTGTTGTTCTGTTGACTCATAGTATAATGTGCCAGGCACCATGCCAAGTGGTCAGTAGAACAGTCAGCTCTTAGGATATTTATGGTTTGCCAGAAGACGTGGCATCCTATAAAGCAATGTGGCAAATCAACTGATAGTGATCTGGCTGCCCTGGGATGCGGATCCTCTCAGGTGCTATCCTGGAGCTACAGGGAGAAGTCAGGTAGGGCAGGACATAGGGAAGTCCCGCATCCCAGGCCTTCCTCAGAGCAGTCCTGGGCACTCCAAGGATCCAGAGGGATGCCCTGTTCCCCACCCTCAGGCTCACAGGGAATACTTTCAGGAGGAAAACAAAAACTGTCCCTTTAAAAAAAACCAAAAGATTAGTCATCTAAGATTTTCAACCCTAGTGTAAAGGCTAGGGAGAGGACATCTGGTAGACAGGGTATAACACAGCTGGTAAAACTGATACCTAAGATGTGAAGGACATGGAAAAGTATTGGGTTGTGCACTGCAGGGGACGCGGGGTTGGCTAGGATCAGAACTACTAGTCGAGTGCAGACCTGCAGCCAAGGGAAGCGAGAGAGGGTGAGGCCCTACCTAACAGAGGCGGTGAGGTGGCTAAGGGAACAGGGATCCGGAGCCTGCCCAGTGCAGGTGGGGGGTGGCGGTGAGTGGGAGGTGGTGACTGAATGAGTTCAGGACTTTGGAGGGGGGCAGGGCTTTGCTTCCCTCCCTCTCCTAGCCAGGTGGAAACCAGGTGCCTCTCGAGGGGCTGGGGGCAGAACATCCAATTCTGTCCTCACTGAGGCTACCGTGAGGTAGTCTCAGGTGCACACAGAAGGACATGGAAGATAAACAGGAAATGAGAAGAGCATTTGGTTATTTTTAGTCCTTTTCCCTTTTCCTTATCAGGCTAAGTGCTTCCCTACCTGTCTGGTCCCGTCTCTGCCCAGCTTCAAGTCCGGCTCCATGGACCTATTGTCCACAGTCCACCCTGCATATACATCATGCCTGTGTCCATGTACCTGGGAAGCTGAGCTCTTCCCACTGTGGGAAATGCCAGCTTCCAGAAGTTTTTTCTTTTTTGGTACTAGGGATTGAACTTGGGTCCTTGCGCTTGCGCAGCAGGCGGCGGAACCACTGAGCTAAATCCCCGGCCCTAGATTTTTCATTTTTAAAGTCAGTATAATCCATGCTGAGTCAGACCCCTACCTGTGTTTTTCTTTCCCTCTCCTTTCCTCCCCGCTTCCTATTTGTTCTCTCCTCTCCCCTCCCAGCTTCCTGTTTCCCTTGTCTCTCACCACACATCCCCTCTCTCTCTCCATCCCTGCTCTGTGGCTCCAAACTGACCTTCCCCTAACACTTGGGCCGTGTCTCTGGCTGGGGTTTCTTTTCCGGAGAGAGGAGCCCCAGGTTTTTCCGGGGACAGTAAGGAGGTGCCAGTCAGGAGGAACAAAGTGAGCCTCAGCAGGAGGCTGGGAGGTGTGGCTGGGATGCAGGCCAGGGGTTGAAGTCTTTCCAAATCAGGCATCCAGGCCATACATGGTCCCCTGGCGGGACCCGGCCCACTGCCTTCCTGCCTCTTCATGTTTTCCTGGGCATCAGTGGCTTATTGTCCACGGCTTAAGCCACCTTTCCTATGCAGTGTCTCCCAGTCCATGAGGCTGCTCTGCACCTCAGGGCATGGCTGAAACACCCCCCGGACACCCCCACCTGGTGTGTCACAGGTCCCTCAAACCCAGATGTATAAGGCGGAGCAGTAGCTTCCAGTAGCCCTTGTGGGACACACGGAGCCCTGGGGATGTGGGCTTCCTCATCCACACCCCTGTCTGCTCCAGTCCCGCATTCACATCCAGAACTTGTCTTTCCTTCACCACTGCTGCCGCCAATAGACTTTGTTTTTTAAGGCAGCTTTGGGCTCACAGTGAAAGCGCAGATGGTACAGAGAGTTCCCGTGTACCCGCTACCTCCCACTTCGTGCCTGCGCCCTACACCACCTCCACCAGACTGGCACGTCTGTTACGACTGATGGACCTGCACAGGCACATCGCACCACTCAGAGTCCTCAGTTTACCTCAGGGTTCCCTTTGGGGGTGTCGCTGCATGAGTTTGGACAAGCGTAAAAGACCTGTGCCTGCCTTACTGTGTCACACCGGGCAGGCACACTGCTCTCAGAATCCTCTGTGCTCGGCTAGCTCCCCCTTTCCCCTGGCAGCTGCTGCCCTTTCCATTGTCTGCATAGTCCAGGCTTTTCTAGGATGTCAGGTAGCTGGGGCCACAAGGTAGCCTCTTTAGGTTGGCTTCTTTCAGTATGCTGAAAACGCTGCATTGTCTGGATGCTACTGAGGGACCCCCTGCCTGCTTCGAGGCTTTGACATTGGTGAACAAAGCTGCAAACATCTGTGTACAGGTTTTTGTGTGGACACAATTTTCAGCTCATTTGGGTAAATACCAAGAGTACAACTGCTGGATTCTGTGGTAAAGAGTGTTTCGTTGCCGGGGATTTAGCTCAGTGGTTCCACTGCCTGCCTCGAAAACGCAAGGTCCAGAGTTCGATCCCCGGTACCAAAAAAAAAAAAAGAGCGTTTGGTTTTGTGAGAAGCCGCTGGACTCTCCCAAAGTGGCCACACTAGCGAAAAGTGGGCATCCGATGGCTCCACCCTCGCTGGCGTTTGCTGGTGCCAGCGTGTGGACGCTCCCAGGGGCATGCAGCAGTGTCTCATCGTCATTTTAACTCACACTTCCCTGACCACACATCTTTCCATGCCCTCATCTGCCAGCGTCACACGTCTTTGATGAGGCGCTTTTTAAGGTCGTCAGCCCCCTTTTTAAGTCAGGTTGTTTTCCTATTGTTGATTCTAAGTGTTCTTTGTGTATATGGATGACGGCCCTTTATTAGACGTGTCTTATGCAGATGTTCTCTGACGGTTTGTGACCTGTGCCTTCATTCTCTTGGCAGTGTTTTCACAGAGCAGAAATTTCTGGTTTCAATGAGGTCCAGCTTATTAGTTTTCTTTCATGGATGATGCCTTTGTCGTATTTACTTTTTTCCCCTTTTTTGATGGTCCTGGGATTGAGCCTAGATCTTCACACTGAGCTTGGTCTCCAGCCCTTTAAAAAGTTGTTAAATTCTGAGACGAGTCAGTCTGCACAATTTGCTAAATTGCCCAGGCTAGGCTTGAATTTGCGATCTTCCTGCCTAAGCTTCGCCGCTACTGTGGTCACAGGCGTGTGCTGCCATGCCGGGCTTTGTGCCTTCTCTTCTGGGGACCACACCAGTGGCCTCCTGACCCGACTCCCCAGGCTTCCTCTCCTGCCTCCCTGCCCTGCACTTGGAGGATCTCTGCAAACTCCATTGACGTTGGCCACGCCCTCCCACTTCAGGCCTCACCTGCCACTGGCCGAGTAGCCTCCCACAGGTCCCTGGGAACTCAACAGTGCCACTTCCGGAAGTCTCGGTGCAGCCCAAGAGCCGCCTCCTCCTGTGACCTCTCTAGCTCCTGTACTTCTCCTCCCTCCCACGTATTCTAGTCCTCGGCTGCAGTTTCCCTGCAGCTTCAAGACCTAATTTCTTGTGGGGAGGTGGGGTTTCTAGGCTGGGAACTGTCTCATCTCTAGTCCAGTACTGTGCCTCCCACATGGTGATAACTAGTGATTTAATAGCAAAAAGCATTGACAGCACTATGTATCTGATACTCTCCCAAACAGGTGACATATTTAACTCGTCTGTTCTCTGCAATACTCCACCAGTCTACAGACAAGGTAAGGGAGGTCTGCCAAAGTCCCAGAGCTGGGGCTCAAACCCAGACCATCTGGCTCCAGAGTCAGTGCTATTTATAGCACCGAGTTGCTTCTCCAATGCAATAATATGTCTTTGTTCAATGAATGACTGCCCGAGAGAAAGACAGAAACAGAGACAATTAGGAAATAGTATAAGAGAGTAGGTGGGTAAAGATCAGAGTGAATAAAATCATCATTCGCCTCTGAAGGGCACCTTAATGGTTGTCGACTGATTGACAAATGTGCTCTGGAACAAGGATATTTATCCTGTCCCAACTGGCCCTCCTTTTGGGGAGGAGCAGCATAAGGCAGCTAATTGGTGGGACAGAGCCCGAATCCTTTTCCTGGGACGTGTTGGAAGGACGCCACAGGGCACATTAGCATTGAGCTTCCTGAGGGAGAGACAGACCGAGCTTCAGATAATTACTTCTGAGATGTCTAGGACATCAGTTAAGAAGATTTAATCAGTTGTCCCGGGATCCTGCTCAGCTCTGTCCCCTTTCAGCAGAGGAGATGGCGTTTCCAAGGCTCTGAGGTCCTTGAGGTCACTCTGCCATCCTGCGCCTGGTCCGTCCCTGGCCATATCAGGGGTCTCCTCTGTGGTAGACCCTTGGGGAATTCCCACAGCCTCCCCACACCCTGTGTCAGGAAATCTTGCTCTACAGTTGTAATATACGACAGGAATTTTCTCAGGTGGTGAAAATATAATTGAGGAGCTTGGGGATTGTGCGGCACCCGGGAACACCTGGGTGTCCTACCCTCGGTCGACAGGGCTGGTTCTCTGAGTGCGCTTGTTTATTGGTGAGTCACAGCATTTCAGTCTCTAAAGGACAGCAGTCTTGCTCTGGAAAGTGCAGAGGCACTCTTAGCTCAGGAAATAGGGACATGGGGCCTCCAGGATGGGACACGGCTTGCCCTGTCAGAGACAGTGCTTCGAAGCCGGAAGGCCCTGGAAAGACAGTGTCTGCCTGAGAGCCTGCCAAGCTTCCAGAAAGTCTGAACCAAGATGGTGCCAGGACCTTGTGGAAGAGGTTAGGCCTCCTAGAGCTACTTTGGATCCCTCTTCCTGGAAGTACGAGGAGGGTGTGTGAGACAAGGACAGGACAGTCAGACTCCCAGAGGGAATCCAAACCAGAGAGGAATGAGCCTTCCTTGCCTGGGAGGCTGGGGAGAGCCTCCCGAGGCCCAGTGTAGCAGGAGAGGTAATTGACACAGACCAAGTGTGTCCTTTACCCTTGCAGTCGAGGTGCAGGACAGGAAGCAGGAAGATCAGATGCCTCCAGAGCCAGAATATTGGGCCCCAATCCCGGAGTGTCTATGGTCAGCACCACTGGCAGATCCCTCCTAAGGGCCCAGGGACTGGGTGACCTGGGCAGTGCCAACAGTCTCATCACTTCTACATTTAGTCCAGACCCACGGGTGATCTGCCACCTCACTGTGGAGACATTTCTGAGGGATTCCCCTTAGCTTCTTACAAAGACCCCTTTTCAAAACATTTCCTTACCACATGAAGGGGAAGAAGCCATTTATTCAGAAGTCCATTTCCGTAAGTTTGAGGATGGGCCAAATGGATCTGTGGTGATAGGAATTAGCACAATGCCGGGCCCTGGTGGCTACCTTCTTCAGTGATGGGAATATTGCACATCCTGAGTTAATGTTGTTCACCTGGCCATATACGTTTGTCTAAGTTTATTGAACTGTGCACTTAAAATTTGTATGTTTATTGAATATAAATTATATGTCAAACAAATAAAACGACCTTGTCTCGTTGTCCTTAGGGGCAGAGATTTCACCACATTTCTTTGCTGCAGAGTGGCAGCCGGCGGGCACCCTGGGGTGGAGGAGGTGAATGAAGTAGAAAGTGCTTGGCTTGGGACATGGTCTCTGATTCTAATTTTATTCAGCCATTGCTATTGTGACCTTGCTGATCTCCGTTTCCGAAATCTTTTAAGATGGGCTGGGGATTGTTGTGAGAACTGAAGGAGCCAATACAGCCAGGTGCCTGATGTGCAGCTGGTGCCAAGCGTCTCCCCCACAGGAAGACCGCTTGCCTCTCCATGCTGTGTCAGGCACCTTCCCCTTCCGCACATCAGCCTTGGCACCTGTGTAATTCAAATGTGTGTCTTAACAGCGGCGCACATCTCTGGCAGCTGCAGAATCTTGTGGTTTTCACTGAATAGTCAAACTGCAAACAAGGACTCTGCAAACGCCAAGAGTTTACCATATTGTAGTGTTTTTATCAGTCTAGTCCCCATCCCCTCCTAGGCTGCCAAAGCTTGACCTCTACTCATCCTTGACCTTTTGATCTTGGGGGCAAGGCCTGGGTCTTAGCTCTGTGTGTCCCCAGCTACCAGAAATGCTCAATATGCGTTTGACTAGTGAGTGCGTAACTAATAAGTACACTAGTGTGTGCATGGTTGACTAAACTCATGAAAGAATGCATAAACTAGGGAATGTACCACTGAGGAGTCGATCAGGACATCAGTGGGGGAAGAGGCGAATGAATGAATAAGGATTGAAGGGCCGAGGCTTTAGCTCAGTGGTTCTGCTACCTGCCTCAAAAGCGCAAGGACCCGAGTTCGATCCCCAGTACAAAAAAAAAAAGGCTTGAAGACGTGAAGGTGAAGGTCTGAATGAAGGAGCCTCCTTGCTTTCCTTCCAAAGCGCTGTGTGATGGTAGAAATCCAAGCAGGCCAGTTTCAGAGCCTGGGAAGGCTCAGGGGACAGCCTTGTAGACAGCCTTTGGGGGTCCAGCTGCTGCCCCATACACTCCTCCCTCCCTCCCTCCCTCCCTTCCTTCCTTCTTTCCCATCTTCTACCATCCACCAACCTTGCAGGCAGAGTGATGCTGAAGAACCTTGGAGCAGGATATGCCTCCAGGGAACAGGGAACCAAGCCCATAGTTGTCCCCTCTCCTCCAATCCCTTGACACAGCCCCTGGGGACCTGCTATCTTCCCTGACACCATGTCCCCTAGCAGATGTCTCTCCTCTCTTGTCAGTCACAGAGCGGCTGTCAGGAGTTTGCATTATTTATCTGCTCTGTAACATTTACTGGGATTTAGTGTTTAAAAACTGTCACTCCAATATATCTTTTCTTAATCCCTTCAGATCTGCTGGTGTAGCAATTTTAAATATTTATCAACACTGTTCTTGTGTTCGCTGGTTGGGTTGCAATTTTCTTGTAATTAAAGATTTACAAGACACTGCTTGAGATTTTTGAAGGATCGGGGGAGATCACAGGGAGAAGGGAGGAGATCTGGTGGTGGAATCTGATGCTTGAGGTCCCAAGCTGGAGTCGGAGCCCTGGGGAAGGGCAAGCTCATTCGCTAGCTCCCGCAGGGCCCACACCTTTGCCTTCCCTCTGGTCACACAGCCGGGTGTTCAGAGTAGGCAGACCCCTGGGAAGATGCAGGCCACCTTGCTCAGGGTCCCCGCTCTGTGGCAGGACTGGGCTTGGTGCCCGGACAGGAGAGGTCTGCGCTGACGCAGAGCTTACATTCTGATAAACGAGTCAACACATTTAAAAAATATCATGTTAGATTTTGAAAAATGTTATAAAAGGGCCGGGGATTTAGCTCAGTGGTTCTGGCGCCTGCCTCACAAGTGCAAGGTCCCGAGTTCGATCCCCAGTACCAAAAAGAAAAGAAAAATGTTATAAAGGGACTAAACAGCTAGTGGCTAAGGACAGGACACCACATGTCAGAGTCTTTTATTGCAAGGAATTAGAGACCGGTTCTGGAAAACTTAATCGAAAAGAGATGTCTGGGAGGATAAGGAGAGTTCATAGGTTCAAAGGAGAGAAGAAAAGAGAGAAGAAATTTAAAAATGTGCAGGAACCAGGGTTATTTGGGGGATCTTTGTGGCAGCACTCACAGACAGTCCCTTCAGGACACGCCTCCCCACAGTTTCGTGTGTTCCTGATGCTCTTGTCAGGATCCCAGTCTGGGGCAGAGGGTCCTCACTCTGACCAGGGAGACAGGATGACCAGCAGGGAGCCCTGACGGACAGTGTCTCTGAGACCAGCCCCAACTGGGGAGGTGCAGCCATCTGAAGAAAGGTCAGGGCAACAGTACCAAAAGCAAGGGCTTTCTGACCTGAAAACAAAACAGTGAGAGGAGCCAGACACATGGAAAGCTGAGGGAAGAGGGAAAGGGAAGTGCAAAGGCCCTGTGGTAGGAAAGAGCTCAGGGGGCTTTCAAGAGGCAGGGGGGCTGAGTTCTGCATTTCCTCACAGACTGGGTTGGAGAAATGGATCCATCTCCAAGGGCCCCATCATGGGAACAGAATTTTGTTTATTCGAAATGGAATAGAAAAGAAGACCGAAGTCCATAAGGCAACCCCCTAGCTCCTGTG
This sequence comes from Heterocephalus glaber, assembly GCF_053883595.1. NCBI lineage: Eukaryota > Metazoa > Chordata > Mammalia > Rodentia > Bathyergidae > Heterocephalus > Heterocephalus glaber. The sequence continues at coordinate 40,580,334 of NW_028258372.1, forward strand.
ACAGGGAACCTCTGGGGTAGAGCTCTGAGCAAGTGGTGGGCCAGGTGGTGTGGCAGGTTCTGTGGAGTGAAGACTGGAGATGGCTAAGATATGTTCCTGAGAGCACCCAGTTTTGTGGGCGGGGTTTAAGCACATCATCCCATTAGGGCAGTGACAGAGGAAGTTGGAGAATTTATTTAAAACCTTCTTCTCCAGGATAGATGTTTAATGCTATAAGTGTTTTAAATAAATTTTCCTAAGTACTACGTTAGTGGCACCCCACAAATTTTGACATGTTGTGTTTTTAATTCCTTTCCCAAGTTTCCTTTTCATTGGCCCCATGGACTTTTAAATGAATGTCATTTAGTTTATTTAGTTGTCAGCCATCTAAGGATTTTTTAGTTACCTTCTATTATTGATTCTAATTTATTTCCACTGTGGTCAGAGGATCTACTTAGCATGATTTAAAGCCTCTTACATTTATTCAATTTTATTGTATGGTCTGGAAGATAATGTCCCTTGACAAAAGTTTCGTGTATATTTGATTTTTTTGTTGTTTGTTTGGTACCGGGGATTGAACTCGGGACCTTGCCCTTTTGAGGCAGGCACCAGAACCACTGAGCTAAAGCCAGGGCCCAATATTTGAAAAGACTGCTCTGTCATTGTTGGCTAGTGTTCTGGAAACATTGATTAGGTCAAGTTGATAGATAGTGTTGCTCAAATCTTTAATGTCCTTGTTAATTTTCTGACTACTTGTTCCGTTTACTATTGAGAGAGGAGTATTAACATTTCTGATTATAATTTTGCACTGTCCATTTCTCTTTGTGGTTCTATTCATTTTTGCTTTACGTATTTTACAGCCCTGTTATAAAGTACGTGCCTGTTTTGGGACACAAGTCTTGGAATGTATTTCAAGGTTATGATTTGTCTTCCTGAAACAGACTTCCTAGTGGAAAGAGGATCCCCACCGACCAATCACTTATAAGGAGGCTTTTTTGTTTGTTTGTATGCTTGTTTCTTTGCTCCAGGAATAGATTTCTGGTGAACTTGGCCATAGCAGACAGATCTTGCTGGTCATGGCTTGAGAGTCTGTGAGCCTGAGGCAGCTACAGAAATAAACGAGCAGCCAAGTCTTGGCACATGTATGCTTGCCCAGGGTTCAGTGTTTAGCGTGATGAGGAGGGCACGGCAGTGTGTGTGTGTGAGTGTGTGTCTTTCAGGCCAACATCTCATCTTTCTGACCAGCTGGGAAAGGCCCGAAGGAGTCACTACAGAGGTCTCAGAGGGGAGGGAAGCGAGCACGGGAGTTTCTGTTCCCTTGTATGTTCAGGGTCTGGACAGCTTCTGTCACAGAGTAGAAAGAGAGAAAAGAAGAAAGAAAAGGGATAGAGCATGGATCTGTGCATCCTTTGAGGGGTCTCAGAGGTATCCATCCCTATCCCCAACCATTATGGGGCTGTTTGTTGCCATCCCCTGGGTGGCAGCCACCTAGCTTTTGTTTATTGTTTATAAATACAATTCTAGCTAAAATCTGTGTGTGTGCTTACTTACCATTATGAGGTACATTACTTTCTATGCATTAACTGCATATAACTTACTAAACCTGAGGGGCTAAGTGTTATGCATATGCACCAATAAAGAAACTGAGTTTTAAGGAACTTTCTCCTGGTCACACAATTTACAAGTGATAAAGAAAGGAATTGAAAGCAGACGTATCTGCTCCAAAGTCTAGGCTCTCGAACACTGTGCTGCACTGTTTGAATATATGTTAGGGCAGCACTTTCGCCCCTCAGGAGACGCGAAGCTCTGTGCTACTGTTAGCCAGCGTTGGCTGTTCGAACACTTCCGTGTCGAGGGAAACCCCCCTCCCTGTAACTCACGTGCTCTGTTCAGTGTCCCTGCTAAGACTTCCGAGCGCTCTCCTCCGTCTCCCACATGACCACCCCACACTGGACGGGAGAGGGTCTCCCAGGCCACCGCATAGCGGGCCCGAGGGGGCTCAAGTCCCCTGCGTCTTTAGAATGTGGCCGGCAGGCTGAGCAGGGGAGGTCGGGCCAGTGCAGAGCTTCAGGATCATTGCTTCCTGTCTAGACACTACTGTTATTAATGCCACCTTACCTCACATTGGCCTTTTCTTTGCAAGAGAAATTCTTTTGCTGCTCGGACCTGCTGAGCTGAGGCATGGCGGATCTTAGCTCAAAGCAGGAAATGGCAGGAGAGGGCAAGGCCAGTGAGCTCCCGGGTCTGGCCTGGGTCAGGTCTGGTTCTGGCGCCTGAGTCTAAGCCCTGGGCAGGAAGGGAGAGGAGGAGGCTGCGCGGGTCGGAGGGCCCCTGGTTTGCAGGGAGGATGCCGGAGCCTGAGGGGTGTGGTACGCACATGCGTGTGTGCCGATGTGTACACACGTGTGAAAGCATGACGGGGCAGGGGCCTCTAGAGCAGCTGTGATCCCATCTCCTCGGGCCTTTCTGTTGTACTCTGGGAGAGACGGAATCTCATTTCACCGAGAAAGCATCTTCCAGGCCGAGCTGGTGCCCAGCCTTGCCTGCATCCCCCCAACTCCAGCGCAGAGGGATGAGGAGGGATGAGGGGACCACAGGGCAGCCTGTGACAGCACTGAGGGGAGTCGCAGAGCCCCAGCCCTGGCGTCACCGTCACCGGGGCAGGTCCTGTCTCCCTCTGCCTGTGTGCTGGTGGCTGCTGCTTGCTGCTTTGCACAGAGCCCCAGCTAATTGGCTTGGGTTTACTCCTAAGGAGGACCTAATGGGGCTCCTGCTGGACAGCAGAGGAATGTAGGCGGGCAGAGAAGGTCTCGAAGACTTTATCTGACCTTCCCACGTCCCCAGCTGGGACAAGGAGGGGGAGCTGAAGTGTACGTAGGGGAGAGGAAGACGGCACCCACTCTGCCCTTCTGCCCTGTGCTGTCCAGCCCCTGCTGTGGCCTTGTGGTCTGAGACCCGGCATCCTCAGCGTGCTCTTTGCACGTCGCCCTGCCAGGCCTCTCTTCCTGGAGGGAGGGGGCAGGAAGACCCGTGTTCTCTCTCCTCACATGTGTTTCCAAGCATCACACTTGGCAGCCTGGTGTCTCTCCTGCCACTGGAAAAACCCTTTCTGCTTTGTTGACAGGAAAGCGATGTTATGTGTGGCCGTAGGAAGAGGGCTACATGGGAGTCTAAGCTGTGTGACCATGGGTAACTCACCTAACCTCTCTGAGCTTTGTGTTTCCCATCTGCCAACTGGGGAGGTGTTGCTTGGGCCTCACACGCTGGTTGGCACCTCAGAGTTGTCAGTCGTGACTGTGGTGTCTCACCTCTAACCTGAAGGACAGCTCCCCTTCTGGGATCTCTGCTCCCTGCATCCCAGGCTGGGCTTCTCCCTGGGCATGATGGGTGCTGGGTCTCCACCGGGACAGGGAGCATCCACAGCGACTGGCCTGGGCAGGCGTCTGGGGCTTCCACCCTGCGCTGCCCTTGGTTGGCTGTGGAAAGGGCCAGACTTTGTGTCAGAGGAAGAAAGGGTGTGGCTTGGAGACCAGACTCTGGTTTGAGTCCTGGGCCTGGTGTTTGGTGACTCACATGCACTTTCTAGACCTCAGTCTCTTCCTGTGTAAAGGGGGTTAAGACTCTCCTCCTGAGCAGAGGATTTTTAGGACATCGAAACTACCCTGTTTCTGTCATGGTGAGTGCATGTCATTGTATATCCAAACACACAGCATGAGTGAGCCCTACTGTGAACTGTGAACTATGAACTGTGAACTGGGTGACAATGATGTGCCCTGTAGGTTTGTCAGGTGTGACCAATGGGCCGTCTGGTTCCAAATCTTTGTGGTGAGGGGACTGCATGTGTGTAAGAGAGATAGAGGCTGTTGCCAGTGGATCACTGGTGCGTGACCTGGAAGGACGCATTCTTGTCCCTATTCCTCCCTTCTGTCCTTGCCGCCTGGCTGCCATGATGTGAGCAGCTTTTCCTCTGCAAAGCCCTTCTACCACGATGTTTCTGCCTTGGAGCCAGCTGACCATGGACTAAATCCCCCAAACCACAAGCCAAAATAGACCTCTTAAGTTGCCGGTGTCAGGTATAACGTCCCAGCAATGAGAAAGTGACTAATACAGTGGCATTATGAATGTAATGCTGAATAATAAGTACTAAAAGACTTGAATTTGTATACTGCTTTAGGTTAAAAACATAACTCTTTTCTGGTATTGTTGAGAGGAGTGAAGATAATGTGCACTGAACTCCTGTCTTACAGGAAACACATAATAAATAACAATCCTATAGTTACAAAGTTCCCACCCAGCCCTCCCACCTGTCAGGGATGGCATGGATGAATAGATCAGGAAAGCTGTGTGGCTCTGCATGCTGTTTTTAGTTAGAGTGACAATGACAATAGTATTCACATGAAGTTCCCTAATAAGCTGTGCTCCCAGAATGTGTGAGCTTGGGGACCTGGGGCTTGGGCAGGCACTTCTGCCTGGGTCTCTCCCTCCCTTGATCCCTCCCTTCTCCTAGTCATGGCTCTTCCCTTCGGCATGTTCCCAGTCCAGAGACCTGCTGTTTATCAGCTGCAGAAAGGATTTGGGGTGATAGAGGGGAGATTTTTGTCTTGCTAAGTCCCACACTCCTGGGGGAGCGGCCAATCAGACCCAGCTCGGAGACATACATCACTGTCACACAGGGCTCTCGGCTCTCAGCCCTGGGGACCAGGCCGGCTCCCAGGGAGGCAGCAGTAACTCCCAGCAGGGGAGGAGGTCAGAAGCCGGGAAGGCAGGGCAGGCTTGAAGAAGCCATAAACTCTTCATGGCTGAGTCTCCGGGCAAGGGAAAGTCATAAATTCAAATCCACCGGTAGGCCAGAGCTTTGGAGCAGCTTTCCAAGGGGGCTGAAGGGTTTGTGCTCTGCTTGTGAGGCCCCTGCCTGCTGTGTGCTTTATCGTCCCATAATTTTTAGGAGGCACTAAAGACCGAAAGGCAAGAAAAAAGCCCAATTTTTAAGTCAATGTGGTTGTATGTCAGAGCGCTCCCTGCTTCTGTGGGTGGGAGGGAGGCAGGAGTTTGGAGCCCCAACCCCACCCTATCTCTGCAGCCTCAACATTCGTCCTTCACGTATTCCCTCATTCACTCATTCATTCATTCCTCAAAAAGCGACACCCAACCAGGCAGAGTCCTAGGCACTAGGGAGGAACGTGGCCAAGGCTGTTATCTTCAGGAAGCCTTGTATTTCGGGAAGTCCCCAGTGTGGTAGAACATGGATAAGCCTTGCAGTGGGGCCAGGAGAGGTCCGGACTCAGGAGGAGTCAGGGGAGGCTTCCTGGAGGAGATGAACAGAGGCAGCGTGGCAGCGCGGCGTATTTGAGGAGGCTGAAGCTGGAGTAGAGGGAGACCCTGGACATGTGGGCGGGGGCCAGGGTGGGTGGGCGGGGGCCAGGGTGGGTGGGCAGGGCCGTCACGGCACCCTGAGGAGTCGGGATTTGAGTCTGAAGCAGGGACGTGTGAAGTGAGAGAGCCAGACCTTCCTGAGCCTCTTGGCGGCGGCGGAGCCCCCACCGAAAGGCTGGGCTGGAGGCTGTCGCGGTGGCTCAGGGGAGAGTGGCAGCGGCCTTCCACGCCCGTCCCCAGCGCAGTCTCCCCTCTCACCTCCTTGTCCTGTGCGCTGGGCCGCGGGTGGCAAGGTGGCTGCCCGAGCTCACCTCCCCAGAGCTCCTGCAGCAGAGCCGCTCCTCGATGCTTACTCTGTCTTGGAGGCCCCAGGGTTTCCTTCTTCCTCCAGGCCGCTGGAGGGCAGACTCGGGGGCGGAATGGTGCCTCGGATCCCCCAGGAACTGAAGCAAGTGGCTGCTGAAGCGAAGGCTGGGAAGGGCCGGGACCTCAGCCTGGGCAACCCACCGGAGGCCCTGGGTTTCATTCAGCTGAGAGGAGCAGAGAGACCCCGATTCTCAGTGGCGCTCGAGATCAGACTCCTGGGCACCGCTGGCGGGAATGAAAACGACACAGCCGCCAGGGAAACAGTTCGCTAGGAAACTGCGGCAGAATTACCACACGTGTTAGCAGTTTTGCTTCTGGGTACACCCCGAACCCAAAGCAGAGCCTTGAAAGTGTCTGTACCCGCAAGTTCGCACCAACATTAGTCAGTGGTGGGAGCAACCCAGATACTGGCTGACAGGTGATGGATGAACAAGATGTGGAATATTGTGCACCCTTGAAAAGGAGGGGACTTCTAAGACGTGCGACCAGGTGGCTGAACCTGAGGACCTTGCGCTATGTAAGATCAGCCGGTTACAAAAGGCAAGCACTGTATGATCCCAAGTCCCTGACATGCAAGAGTAGTCAAATTTAGGGACAGAAAGTAGGAGGGCAGCTCTCTGAGGCTGGGGTGGGGATGAGAAGTTATTTAGGGGTTTCAGTTTTGCAAGCTGAAAGGTGTTCTGGAGATTGGGTTATACTTATACACCTGAACACTCAAAAGTGGCTCAGATGATAAATGTTGGTATGTGTTTTTTTAAACTACAATTTAAAGTAACAATAAAAGAAAAAAACCAGATGATGATGATAATAGTAAAACAGCAAAGCAGAGGCCAGGGTGGGGAAGGATATCCAAAGCTCTCCCTTCCTGGCGGGAGCAGGAAGCAAGAAAAGGTCAACCCATCGAAGACTCCTTCCCCCGGATATTAATCTTGGCTCATTTCTTCTCCAGTAGTGGGGAGGCCAGGAGCTTTGAGGCCCGCACTGGTCTAGGAGCCCTCTGCCTCCCTCCTCCACCTGCACTCTCTCTGGGCTCCAGCTGCAGGCAGGGCCGGGATGGGATGCTAGGTGTGAAGCGCTCCTAGGGGAATGTCAGTGTGGAGAGGGAAGGCTGCTAGTGCCCCTGAGTTCCCCGCCACGCAAGTGAGACTCTGCCCCAGAGAGCAGATTGACCCCCAGATGGACCTGGCATGCTGGGGCATCTCCAGTGGAGCAGGCGCGGGGCTTGGTTCCTCAGAAGTGCCCTCCTCCCTCACTTCAGGGGACTGGGTCCTTATTCCTTCCTCTGCCATCTGCCTCCCTCCTCGGCATGTCTGTGCGCCCGAGGTCGTGACCATGACCCTTGCAGTCGAATTCTTCTGTGTGCTTGGTGTGTTAGATGTCTGGGATTTCCTGAGCTTTTAGGAAATCTCTTGCTGAGGATTCTGGGTAACAGAGAGGAGACTGGAAGGAAGACAGGCGATGCGGGGTGGCGATTCCAAACTGCCTTTCTCAGAAACAAGCTTGGTCTACCCTCCCTGGCAAAGCCTCCCCTAGCCATGCTGGTCTTCACTGGGCCCGTCCTGAACTCTTAACCTGCATTCTCCTTAATCTAACTCTTGATCCGTGCTGGCTTATATTATTGGCAATGTAGAAGTTATTTTATGGGGCAAGGCTAGATTTCTTAACCAAATGATAGACTTTTTGAGGTGAAACACCATTTCTTTTTCTTTTTTCTTTTGGTTGAGACACGGTCTCACTATATAGTTCAGGCTGGACTTGACCTCACTGTGTAGCCCAGGGTGGCCTTGAATTTGTCACAGTCCTCCTGCCTCAACCTCCTGAGTGCTGGGATTATAGGCCTGCACTACCATACCTGGCAAAACACCATTTCCTATTTGGCTTTTACAGGAAGACCTGAAAGAGGGTCTTTGTTTTTGCAAACATGTAGTTGGCCAGGTGGGAGTGATGGCCCATCCCTGTAATCCCAGCTTCTCAGAAGGTGGAGAGGAGGAGGATTGCAAGTTTGAGGCCAGCCCGGGTAACTTAGCAAGATCCTGTCTCAAAACAAGCAAAAAGTACAAAGGTCTGGGGGTGTCGCTTAGTGGTAGAGTACACTTAGGTTCAAGCCCTAGAACCACAAAACAAACAAACAAACAAAATCGCAGTGCTCAGCTGATTTCCCGTAGACTTCTTTTGAGTTTTCCTGCCCAAACCATTTACTTTGCAGGTAAATATTATGTTGTGATGCTGCTAATTTTCTCTTCTTCATTGCAATTCATCTCCCCCAGATCCTTTTTTTTTTTCAGTGACTTTGAGGATGATTTAAACACTTATCTAACACTGATTTCATCAAACCTCATAAAAATCTGCATTTCATGGGGTCAGTTGGGCGATTTGACTTTGCGATCAGTTCACATGGTGGTTTGTGTGTGTGTGTGTGTGTGTGTGTGTGTGTGTGTGTGTGTGTTGTAAAGACCTAGGGTTCTAGAGACCGAGGAGGGCCTCTGACACATGGGTTGGGTCAGCCAGAGGCTGGGGTTAAGTGAAAGGAAGCAGAAGTGAGGGGCGAAGGTTAAAGAGTGGACGGTTGCTGTGTTGTGCTGAGCTGCGTTTCTCAGCACAGCCTGGGAGAAGCAGAGAGGAAATGCTCCCTGAAGGACCCCTGTGCTGCCCTTCGGACCCCTTGGTGGTGGTTCTGAATGTACCCCTGACTTTCCCCTGGTTTTCTCTCCCTAAGGCTAGGGCTGGGAGGCAGGGAATCTTAGAAGAAGGAGCTCCCAGGGTTTAGGAGCTAACGAGGGGGAGTTACAGGGGAGGGGGACTCCTTTGTCGAAGGAAGAGTTTTTTTAGCAAATAGAGTTGCTAAGCAGGGCAGGCTGTCTTGTGGGCAGTGAGCTTTCTGTCCCTTGAAGTCACTGGGCTGGGATGAGAACTTCTGTACTGGGTGGGAGGTGGAGCTGCACTCTTCCAGATCTTAGTTTATTATTCTACTTTGTTGTTCTGGGGTTTTTTGTACTATGTTACGAATTCCTGAGGGCAGGACTGGGATTTTTACTCGTCCCTCTCCCCAAGCACGGTGTAGATAAAGGGAGAAGGCTGAGCCTGAGTGGAAGGTGGAGCCCTGGAGAAAGAAGAGAGGAGGAAGGCCCTGAGCAGAAGGGCAGCTGGGTAAATTTTAAAGGAGCTTTTAATTTACTGGGCTCTCACGGTCACTCTTAACCTTGCCTGTGGACCTAAGTCCTCTGGGAGCCTGTGAGAAGCGGTGCTGTCTGTCTCCCTCCTCCGGAGACTTTGCTGTCATTGGTCTGAGGTGGGAGTCTGTGGGTGGTTTGAAGCTCGCCGGTGATTCCAGGGCATGGCCACGGTTGGGAATCACTACTGATTGTGCCAGGAGCTGTGCCAGGTGCCTTATTTAATCCCCACAGCAAGCTCAGGAGTCAGGTCGCTGGCTCTCAGAGTGGGCCTTGAACCTGCAGTTCCCTGGGAACTTGTGTCAGAAATGCAAATGTCCAAGCCTCCCTCTGGGGAGAGAAGACCACCCCTGGGGTCTTTGTGCTTTGTCTCTCAACCTCCCTTGCACTTGTTCTGAGGCACGTGCGAGTCTGAGAATGCGATGGGAGGTGCTGTGAGCCCCCATTCACCCAAAGGTGGGGAGATTTAGTCATCAGCTCAAGGGATGGGAACAGCGGAGCCAGGGTCCGAGCAGGGATTCGAATCCAGACGCCGTGCCTCTGTCCAGACCTCTGTCCTTCCTTTCGACCTGTAGTCCTCTGGTCAAAGCTGAGAAGCCATGCACTACTTTTGGGGGGTCCCTGGGGTCCCTTGCTAGTGCCTGGCCAATGCTTTCTCCTCCTCTTTGCTTGGTAGCAAAGCTTAACTCCATCTGGAGCCCAGGTGCACTTGCCCTGGGAAAGCAAAGGCCAGATCACCCCAGGAATCGTTCTAAAATGGTTTTATTAGATGCTTAAAATAGCTTCTGGCAGATGGCGTGTAGAATGGGGGCCTAGAGCAGAGCTGCCTGTGACATTTACAAAGTTGTATGTTTGTGCAAGCACATAGCTCATGCACCCACTCATTGGCTGGGAGTGGGGAGTTCAGAGGGTTGAGGAACTGAAGAGGGGCACAAAAGAGAAATAGGATGAGTGAGTTAGATCTACCCAAGACTAAAGGAGAGAAGGGCTTTGAGCTAGGTTTCCTGGCACTGGGGTGAATTTGCTGTATTCCAGGGTGCATGCTGGCCTGGCAGGTGTTGGCGACTGGCAGAGGAAGCTCTCATGTGGCTCCGGGTTCGGGGAATCCATGGAGCTGGTGTGGCCGACTGGCGGAGCCCTGGGAAGCTGTAGGCTTTGCTGGTCTAAAAGCTGGAACCTTTGGCTGAAGGTTAAGAGCTGATCCAGGAGCCCTTGCTTTGTACTGAAGACACTGGGTTCTCACTTCAGTTCCCTTACTTTAAAGGAAGAGTCTGGATATGTAACTCCAAATCCCATTTTGGTGTGGAGATGGTAGATGATCACCAGTCTAATTCTCCCTGACAGACCCTCAGATTGTTGTGGGTGGCTCTGTTTCCCTTGGCAACTCTCAACTGGAGTCTTGAATCCTGCAGCTGTATAATTCTCAGACCTTCTAATGCACTTGTTCTTGACCTTTCTGAGTTTTGAATCCATTTCTGAATCTTATTAAATCCAAGGTGCCCTCTCCAGAAAATTTCACATATACACACACACAGAGATCAGCCAGCAGCTCACAGGGGCCAGGACTCTCCAGCTTGGGTGCCCTGGCTCTAATGGAGGCCCTGGGCAGAATGGCCGTCCATCTACTCCCTTCGGCTCTTCTTCCAGTCCTGCCTTCGACCTGGTTCTAGTACAGAGAATGAGAGGATGCTGCCTGGGCTGAGGAGGCATGCGCCTGATGCTCTCTGAGGCTGGCCTCAGCTCGGGAAGTTGGGATTTTACTAAACAATGTGGCTTTGAGCTCTGGAACAGCAAAGTGTGTATTCTTGTGAATTTTTTTTTTTTTTGGTAGCGGGGATCGAACTTGGGACCTTGCACTTGCAAGGCAAGTGGCAGCACCACGGAGCTAAAACCCGGCCAAAGTGTGTATTCTTCAGCAGTGGATGCTCTGCTTTGGTTGATTCACCCCCCAGGTACCCCAGGACCACTCTATTGGCTCTTGTTCCTGCCCACTATGTGCCCAGCTCCTATTACCCTCATCAGTACAAGCAAAACTGTCTCCTTTTATCCTCTGCACTTACTACGGACTGGCTGATTCTGTCTGCTGTCACACCCCTGAGAGGAGTGTGCCCACCCATTTCCTTGTTCTTTGCGTAGAAGCCAGGGGCCAAGTGAATAGAGGATGGAAATTTGGAATTAGAGGCCCTGAGTTCAAGTCCTGCTCTCCTCTTATTGCATGACCTTAGGTAAGTTATTTAAATTTTCTAATCCTCGATGGGGCAATAATAACCTGTTCAACCTAAGTCACTGAGACATTACTAGGAATGAATGACAAAATAGTTTTATCAATGAGCTCAGGCATATGCTACAACACATCATCAATTATTCTTTTTATGTGTGTGTCTGGCACTGGGGATTGAACACAAGGCCTTCATGCTGAGCTACACTACCAGCCCTTTTACTGTTTTTTTTGAGACAGAGTCTTGCTAAGTTGCTAGATTTCCCAGGCTGGTCTTGAACTTGTGATCCTCCTGCCTCAGCCTCCCATACGTATTATTCTCATCGCATAGGTTGAGCTTGGCCTCTTTCTTTCCTCTTCACAGGCTGACACCCTGGCCCTTTTTGATTCCTGAGGATGGCAACAAGAGGAATAATAATTCCTTAGCATTTCCTCAACCTACTGGTGTTCTCTTGTTGCTAAGGAATCCACCATGTTCAAACAAGAGCTCTAAGGCGTCCTGAAGGAAAGCACAGTGGGCACTCTTGTGTGCACAGTGCCGACAGTGGGCACGTGGAGATGTGACGATTGGTAATTTCTACAAAGACAGTGGTACTCTGGGTTCTTTGGGGACTGCAGAAAAGGGACCTTCGAGGAATGCGTGGTGTGCAGCAGAGGCGGAGGAGGTGGTAGGCGCAGACCCGAGTGTCTGCAGGGAGGTCAGTGAGGGGCATGGCTCGGGAGGGCTTCGTGGGATAAGGGTGAGATGGGCCACCTTTCCTAAGTGGTGGGAGCCCAGTGAAGCGGTGATGGGGACTTGCGACTTCCGGACACCTGCCTGTGCGCACTCCGTGATTTGCTAGCTGACATCTGTGCTCCGAAGCAAAGGAAGCCCATGGGCAAAAGCTGATCTGGTCTTAATTCTGACCAAAAAGAAGAACCGAGGAGTGAGCAGGGTGATCAGAACCCCCAGAGGAGCCCGCTACAGAATTTTAGAAGAGTTGATAGAATCCAGGAAATGGAAGGTGAGGGTGCACGGCTAGACGCGTGCCAAAGCATGTTTCCAGACTTCAAGAAACAGAACCATCAGCTGTGGTTCTCAAGGTAATACCGTTCAAGAGGGTTCAGTCCCAAAGTTCTGACAGTGAAGTTGCAAATTATCCTGAGGATTTTTTTAGAAAGAGGCCAGTATCTAAAAATAAAACTGGCTGCCCAGGGAGCTCTCTAATGCACATATTTTAGGAGTTCTAATGTTTTCAAAAAATTTTGACACACTTTTAAAGTATATGAATTTGAATACAGTAAAGCAGACTGGTTACGACAGAGCACTTGGAATCAGACAGCCCTTGAATCTTGGCTGGGCCACCTACCAGCTGTGTAAACTTGATATCATTTAACCTTTCTGGGTTCTAATATTTAAATCTGCCCTATGGGGATAACAGTATCTACTTTCTAGGGTAGCAGTGAGTGAAATGTGAAACGGCACCCGTGAAATCTGCTGCGGTGGCCAGCGCTCGGTAAGTGGCGGACCTGGATTAGGCACTGTCGGCATCCCACAGAAGATAGGAGAGGCAGCTTCTAAAGAGTAGTGCAGATGGGTCAGAACCATATGAGGGAGGCGACAGGACCGGTGATCAGACACTGGGACACCGGGAGGAACCCACAAGTTCCCTTGGGAAAATCGTCTGGAGGTAAGGTAGACGTCCTGTCTGGGCCAGACATCGCAGTGCATGGCTGGCAGAAAGGCAGACAGTGACTCGCTTCCGTCACCGCTACGTCCCTGGGAATGACATGCTTTGACATCAAACTTAACTCGGAGTTGAGGGCAATTAAAACCATTTCTGATGCACTGCAGAGTTTACGGCCACGATTGCAGAGCCTGGATCAATACAAACTTTGCAGAAATGCAGATGGTCGAGAAGCCCGTGAATGAATACTTTTGGCTTCAGTTTGCAAAAGTAGGGGAAAAGATGGACTCGGAAAATACAGAGGTGTGTTTAGTGTCTAGCCCCGGAAGAGTGCTAGAAGAGCTTTGTAATAGTCTCCTAATGGATCGCTCTACTTTTGCTTTTGTGCACCCCAAATCTTTGCGCCGTCTCCTCCATCTAGCAGCCAGATGGATTTCATGCCATATCCGCCCGGCACCCCTCACACCCCAGTGGCTCCCCTCTTCCTGGAAGGCAAAGCCAAAGTCCTTACAGTGGCCTATGAGGCCCAATGGGGCTGCTGCTGCTGTGACCTCCAGCCTGCTCTCCCCTCCCTCTCTGGTCCTAGCACGGCCATCTCCTTGCCCTTGGCCTTCATCCTTACTGCTCTCCTGGCCTGACCACCCTTCCCCAGATAGTAGTGACTGCTTAGCTCTCTCCTCTAAGCCTGCTCAACGACCCCATTCATGAGTCAGCCCTCTGACTGTCTTTTCTCTCTGTAGTACTTATTATGATCCAACCTATTGCATATTTTTACTGATTTCTCCTCCTCATCAACTTTCTCCTCTCACTAAAATGCAGGGCCCCCGGGCTCAGCAGTTTTTGTCTGTATCCCTGGTTTCTAGTTGTGCTCTTTAGATATTTGTTGCTGGCAGAGGAGGGAGGAAGGAGGCCTGGGTGTCCTCAGAGGGCTCACTGCCCCAGCGTGACCACCCAGCCTGCTTTCCCCAGGACTGAGAAGGTTCTTGAACATGGGACTTTCAGGGCTAGGTCCAGGAAAGTCCCAACTGGTCGTCTGCACTGGACCAGCCAGCCTCATTCCCTCTGGGACACAGTGACTGGTCTGAGGGTTCCCAGGAATGTCACAGCCACCAGCCCCTCACGCTGACACAGCACCCCACCAAGCCTGCCTGGACAGCCCTGCGGTTGAGATGCAGACACGTGGGCTGCAAGAGGGACTATTTAGCTGGTTTGCAGTGACCGAGCAGCCAGATGTGTTGATTCCTGGATGAGTGTCGGGCTGCAGGGAAGGCTGCAGTGGGCAGCCACGGAACTGTCTCTCGGCCCGGGTCTGCTCTGCAATCTGTCCGAGCCGTGGTGAGAAATGTGGAAGGCAGGATGGAATTTCCCAGTGGCATCACAAGGGAGGAAAAACGAACATGTTCAGTACTGCAGTCATCTCAGGAGATGTACAGGACAGAGCCTGAGTAGCAGCTTAAGATTCAGACAGAAACAGAAGGGCACAGTGCTGTGCATTTGTGACCCCACCAACCGAGCAGGCTGAGGCAGGAGGCTTGGAAGTTCAAGGCCAGCCTGGGCAACTTAATGACAGCTTAACTCAAATTAAAAAAAAAAAAAGCTGAGAATATAGCTCAGTGGTAGAGTGTTTTGGGCTTTAGTCCCTGGTAGTTCAGAAAAAAAAGAATTAAATAGAAACAAATCTTGTTTTTCGTTTAGGATTTAAGAAAAGATAGCAACCTGAGATGTATAAGAGAGGCCAGGCCTATTTGTAAACTTGGCACAACCTTGGTCTAGAGAGAGAGTTGATGGCGAAGGCCGGGTGGGCTGTGTTCATAGACACCAGACTGTGTCAGTGTAGCGAGGCCACCGTGCTCCCTCCTGGTGGAGCCGAGCCTGGGCTGAGGGTGCCTTGTCCAGGGAGAGGCTGCTCAGCTTTACCTCTTCTGGGTCACAGCAGCCCCCGGGGGTCTCGTCCTCCCTCTCCCCAGCCGCTGTCCCCGAAGCAGCTCCTGCTCCCAAGGAGAAAAGAGGTCACGGGGCTTTCTCTTCCTTACCCGTCTGCCCTCACTCAGGTCCCTGGGGGACGCCGACAAGTTTGGGACCTGGGGTTCAGTTGAGAGACAGAAAATAGCCCCCGTGACTTTCCCCTGGAAGAAGAGATTCACTTTGGAGGACTTGAGCTTCGGAGAGCTGTGTGGTAGCTGGGCAGGAGCAGTGGGGACAGGGGCCTGGGAGCCGGGTGGCCCCGTTGGAGTCGGTGACTTTCCCTTTCCAGGCAGGGCCAGGGGGAGGAGTCGGAGGGAAACGGGGAGATCAGCGGAGCAAATGGTCCTGGGGACCTGGACACTTGCCCTGTGCCCCTGCCGTAAGCAGTGCATTTTCTGGTGTTTGAGCTAGGGACCTAATGCCTTGGGCCTCTAGATCTGCTGGGCTCACTTTTTCGACTGCGGTGACCCAGCCTGGGGCTCTTTAGGAAGCTGAGGGCTGGCTGTGGGGTTGCTGATTCCAGAGTATGACAGGGCTCTGGCTCTTATTTAAGGCCACAGAACCTTCATCCTCCATGTCACATGGGTCGGCCAAGAAAGGCAACAATGGCTGATCAGTCATCGTAAAGGACAGGAAAGGGGTGGCCCACTCCAGCTTCCTGTGCTCAGTATGGGCCCTGCTAACCCCACAGGTTGGCTCCAGTCAATAGGCAGCGCTGCTCAGGGCAGCTGTAGTGATCCCCAAACTCATCCAGAAAGCACCCTGAGAAGCGTTAGGAGTCGTTGCCAGCATGTGGGCAGGGGAGAGGGAACAAGCATGTGGCTGTAGAAAGCATCTCTGTCCCCTTCTGCCTCCAAAGGCCACATTCCCTGGAAAAGCATCCACGGAGGGGCTCACTGGCTTTAGGGTGTGGGCCATTAACACGGAGGCCCCTCGGGGAGGAGCAGAGGGTCCATCCTCCAGCCCTCCCCCTCTCCTGCTGTCTACTGAAAACTCAAGGCCTGGACAGGTGTGCACAGTCCTGGCCATGGCAAGCAGCTGCCCAGTGGTTCTCAAAGCTCTGTCTCCAGTCTAGCAGGGTCAGCATCACCTAAAACCCTGTTAGAAATGCACATTCTCAGGCCCCACCCGCTCTTCCAGATCAGAAGGTCTGTGTCTGTGCTGAACAAGCCCTGCAGGAGGTTTGTTGCAGGTTAAAGTGTGAGACCACCGGCCCAGGAGGCAGGAGGCTGCTAAACCTCCGTCCAAACCTTCGTGCTTACGGAGGGAGGCTAACCTCTGGGTTCAGGAGTGTTCTCATTCTAGGTCCATGGGTCTTTTGCTGTGTTCCTGGTCTGGCATCTTCCTGTGTATATATTTGCAGTCTTGCTGGTGGCTTAGGATCTGCTTCCTGCAAGCCTGCTGTGTGTGTCGCGTAACACCAGGGATACTCCCAGGCTCTCGGTGGGGCTTCTTGCCAGGTTCAGAAACCTGCTCCTTTCCGAAGTCTATCTCAGAAGCAGAGTGCAGTTGCTCAGTGGCTTCCAGCTCTGGCATCACCCCTCAGTTGGCCCACAGCAGCCGCTCTGCCCTTGGCTCTGTTGGTTTTCCAACAGATGTTCCTCTTCACATTCGGTTCTCAGAAGTCAGTTTAAAAAATACACTACCTAAGCAAACCAGACTCGGTGCCGGTTACACCAAAATGGAAGGGAAGGATGAATGCAGCGATTTCCCTGTTCCAGAGTCTTCCCCTCCTCAAATCCTCTGCCACCTATGCCCACCTCCTGCCCCAGAGAGCCAAAGTTCTTGCTGTCTGGATGATTTGCAATTCTCTGCATGACTCTGCCTCTTGGGTTTGTTTAATTAGAAATAGGCCGGGAAGTGCTTCTATGCACTGGCATGTTAATTGCTTCTCAGAGAAGGAGGAAGGGTGACCATGTTTGGTGATGGAAATTTCCGCTCTTGCTCCATCTCTGGGTTTGTCTCCCCTTTTCTCTCCCACCCTCTGCCTGCCTTCACCGTGCTCTTCCTCCCGCCCTTTCCTGCTGCTCATCATCAGCCCCTCCTGCTCTCTGCCCTCCTCCCCCAGGCCCCCTGCCCACAGATCTGGAGACTCTTGGGGGCTGGAGCAGACCCAGAGGCCAGAATCCAAACCAAAAAGCAAACACTAACGCATCTCTCTTCGCCCTTTCATCACAGCCCCTCTGTCACCTCCAGGCTGAAACGACCCTAAAGCAGAGAGCTCTTTCCTCAGACTCAGTATGGAAAGGACTCCTTCCCTTCCCCTCTTACTGTTGTTGTTATTAGGGTTTATTTTTATTTTTTACAAAACAGGAGAAAAGAGTGAATTGGGTTGGGGGCAGGTGACACATTTCTCCACAAAGATACAAAATCGCCTATAGAAAGTCAATCCCAAAGAGCCCAGGCTGCTGAGACGAGCCATCCCTGGGCATCCCTCTGCCTAGATGTCCTTCAGATCCAGCAAGGGGCCACTCTTGGTTTGGGGGATACCCCTGAGATGGGAAGGAGAGGCCACCTCAGCCCTTTCCCAGGAGGGGAACGAGCAAGCAACTGAGACTGTACAAAGAAAGGAAGAGGAAGCAGGTGCATCCTTCGGGCCAAGGGCCTTGGGGCACAGGCAGGGGACAACCAAGCAGAAGCCAAGCAGAAGCCCAGCAGCCTCTGGGCGCGTAGATAAATGGGGAAGTGGGAGGTTCCAGCCAGAGTCCTCCTGTGCCTTGGAGATGTCCTCAGAATGGCAGCAGAGGACCCCCACAGGCAAGAGGAACTTTCTGGAGGTCACAGGAGCACCCCCCGGAGACACAGAGCCCCATCTGTCATGGTCCAGCTGCCAGGCCTCAAGCTCATGGGTCCATCCACTTCCCTGGCAGGGCATCTAGCCCAGATTGCTTCCCTTTCGGTAAAAAGTAGTCCTAGTTATTTTTCTACTGCTGAGAACTGGCTGAGCTTCAGGAATTTTGAGACAGTGGCAGTGATAATGTCTCCCCTTCTGATGATCTGGACAGCTTTCTTCCCGGATTCCAGGGCAGAACAAGGGGTGCAGACACTACCCGGACGGAGGGGGCGCTCCAGCCCCAGAAAGCCCAGGCTGGAAGGAGAGGCCGCCCACCCACCCCCTGCCTTGGCTGGCCTGTGCCAAGGTGGGCTGCAAGCCCAGCTGCCAGCAGGAGGACAGTGAGAGCCAGGATGGCTATGAGCCCAGGCCGGTCCCCTAGGGCTCTGTGACAAGGAGTGGCCTCTTTAGTCCTGGCCCATGCACAAGCCAATTCGGTGTGGGCATCAGCAAAGGCCACTTGCAGGCAGGCCCAGTAGTCTGTGGCCTGCAGGAGGCGGGTAATGTTGTAGCTGTGGATGCCCCGGGGCAGGCGAGCCAGAGCAGGTGCCCTCCGGCCCCGGAGAGCAGAGGTGCTGGACCAGGTGAGTTTGGTGGACACTGTGTTGGGTGGGGGGACCCAGGACAGCAGGATGCGATAGGCATGGGCCTCCTGCACCCGAAGCTTTAGTGCCCATCCCTTGTCCCTGCCTGGCTGCCGGGGAGCCCTGCCCACCAGCACACTGACCGTCTTGGTGTCGGCCCCCACCAGGTTCTGGGCCACACAGGTGTACAGCCCCGCCTCTTCCACAGTCACCCTTCGCAGCTCCAGGGTCCCCTCAGGGTACACCCGGTACCTCCTGCCCACGTGGGCAGGCGTCAGTCGCACCCCGGCTGGAGTGACCCAGTAGATCTCAGGTTCTGGTTCCGCCAGCGCCCGGCAGTGCAGTGCCACAGTCTCTCCGCTGGCCACCTGGAGGCTTGGGGGGAAGCTGCGGGGGGAGATGAGGGGCAGGCAGTGGTCCGTCATCTCCCGGAAGGACACCTCGCGGACCGGGTGGCGCTGGAGGTCGGGGGGCTCGGCGCACATGGTGGACTGCGGCTCGATGAAGCGGATGCGGGTGCCCGTGGCGTTGGCCCAGCGGATGACGCAGTCGCAGCGGATGGGGTTGCCGTGGAGCCCCACCTCCTGCAGGTTGGGCAAGGACTCCACTGTCTGCTGGTGCAAGGCACTGAGAGCATTGTTGTTGAGCATGAGGGTCTCCAGCTGGGGCAGGTGGTGGAAGGCGCGGGGGTGCACGAAGGACAGCCGCGGATTGTTGGTGACATCCAGCTTGGTCAGCTCGGGGAGGTTAACCAGGGCGAACTTGTCGATGGAGACCAGCTCCTCCATGTTGTTCAGCCCCAGCTCCTTGAGGTGTAGCATGTTGGCAAAGTCCCCTGGTCCAACCCGCTGCAGTGGGTTCTTGTTCAGGTCTAGAAACTTGAGCCCGGGCACCTTCTCCAGGGCCCGCCTGGGCACCTGGGCTAGCTGGTTGTCATAGAAGGAGAGGCTCTCCAGGCTCTGCAGCCCCTCCAAGGCATAGGTGGAGATCTCCCGCAGACTCATGCCCGCTAGCACTAGGCTGCGAAGGTTGGCCAGGGGCCGGAAGTTCATGTCCAGGATGGCATCCACCTTGTTGCCGCCAATCATGAGGATCTCCAAGTTGGGCAGCATCTCGAACCAGCGGCTGTCGATGGCCCTCAGCAGGTTGGAGTTGAGGTGCAGACGCAGCAGGTTGCTGAGGCCCTCGAAGGCCCGGGGGGCAATGCGGTAGAGCTGGTTGTGGTTGAGATAGAGCTCCTGCAGGCCAACCAGCCCTGCGAAGCTGTGGTCCTCCAGCCGGGTCAGCTGGTTCTCCTCCAGGTGCAGGCTCAGCAGCTGCGGCAGGGCCCTCAAGTCACAGTCCCGGATGTCTGAGAAGCTGTTCTGGGACAGGTCCAGCTCGGTGAGGTTGGCCAGGTAGGCAAGCTCACTCTGGTCCACGCGGAGGATGCTGTTGCTCTGCAGCAGCAGGGTCTGTGTCCCTGCAGGGAGCGCAGAGGGTACCGCTGTCAGGAACAGGTCATTGCAGTCCACCGTGGCAGCCTCGCGGTAGGATGAGCGGGGTGTATACCAGGGCCGGATCTGACAGGCACACTGATGTGGGCAGGGCACACGCCAGGGCACCACGGGCACAGCAGCAGTGGCACCAGCCACCCAAGCTAGCAGGAGAGGGGCCACGAGGAGCCTCATCGTGGAGCTGCAGGCCAGGAGAGCATCCACAAGAAGAGCCTGGCTTCCTGCTCTTGGAGTTCTGCAGGGTGAGGATCAGCAGCCCTGCCAGGGCCCAGGGAGCCGCCCTCCCAAGGCAGTCATTCTAGGCGAGGCTGGGTAGGCATCACTTGGTGCCCTCCTGGGTGTGGCTTCTCATCCTCGTCCACCAGGGCCTGGCCTGCTCCCTCATCGCCACAGCCCATCCGGGGCAGCCCTAGAAGGAGAGCATGCAGAGTGAAGGTGAACGTAGGAAGCAGAGTCCACCCCTCCATCCAGGCCTCCATGGTTCCACCCAAGAAGCCAAAGGAGCAGCAGAGGTTCCAGGCCTCTTGGGTTCTGCCCTACACTCCTTAAGACTTTAGTGTCTTTTTCTACAACCTGTACAAAGTGACTACAGATCTTTAGGGAAGAGCCCTGAGATTCACTGAAGGAAGGCGTGTGTGTGTGTGTGTGTGTGTGTGTGTGTGTGTGTGTCAAGCAGCATGGATGAGGTGGAATTTTGGTCATCTCCAGAGACCTTCTGAGCCCAGAGAGATGAGGAATAGATTCTCTAAGTTTTCTAGCCTCTTTCTTCCCCGCTCCCTGGCTCACTGGGTAGATGGAAGATAAAAATGATAGTTTCTAGACATCCCTCTGGTGGTGTAGGCAGGAAGGGGGATGGTGCCAATGAGTGCAGCTTCTAAAACGTGGGATGAGGGCTGGGGATGGAGCTCAGTGGTGCCATGCCTGCCTGGCAAGAGCAAAGTCCTGAGTTTGATTCCTGGTATGGGAAAAAAAATTCAAATGTGGGATGGAGGCTGGTGCAGTGGTGAACCCCTGTAGTCTCGGAGGCTGAGGTAGGAGGACAGTGAGTTCAAGGCCAGCTTGGGCTACAGAGCAAGAAAAGACCAAACCAAACAAAATGGAAAATGGGCTACCCAGGACTGGAGTTGAGAGACAGCAGACCTGGCCCCCCATCAGCACAGGCTGGGGAAATGGGGTGGCTCTGCCCGGATCTGCCTGGGCCTTCCTAGGTGAGGGGCTTTCCCTTTCCCAGCCGCTTGTCAGAGCTGCCCAGAAGGGACGCAGTGGGGTTCAGATCGTGGCTCTGTGGCTGACCTGGCCACTGCTGGCTTCTTTGGGTGCCACTCCCCTCACTCACAGCGTCAGAGTTCAGGTTCTGTCCCCTGACAAGCTGCCCTCTCCTGTGTCTCCTCCTCATTGTCTCCCAGACATCTCCCTTGTTCTTCAAGACCCAAGTTCGGCCACTTCCTTCAGAAAGCTTCTCCTAAACCCCCAGACCCTAGAGGCTAGGGGGGCTGGTTTGTGGCTGACAGTGCCTACACTTCCTGTGGTCACAGCTCTGACCTCCTCCAGCAGAAAGCGGCACCAGCTAGAGCACTGACAGTGAACCTCTTAGAGCCCGAGTGCCCAGACTGCAAACCAAAACCCACTTATTTATTGCAAAGTGCCAACACTGCCCCAGTGTGGGCTGTTATCTGACGCTCAGCTGCCTGGGTGATGCCAGGGCACTTGGCTCGCACGCCAGGAGGGCTCTTCGTGCCTGCTGTGGCACGTGTGCCACATGTTTGCCACCACTGAGCCACAGGCTTGCCTTGCTTATGTGGAACCTGTAGCATAGGACGGGTGCTCCCTGAGCGTTTATTGTAGGACTCGCGCTTGTCCAGGAGGAGGCCCCTCCACCCCTAATCTGGAATCTGAGCAACTCAGCTTCTGTCCTAGACCTCAGGGCCAGGCTGCCCAGAAGCAAGGCTGCCTTGGCCTACAACCAAAGACGGAAACAAAAAAAGGCCAAACTCTGGGTTCCCTGCTCAGACCAGGTCTGGCTCTTGGATGGAGGTCAAATTCCAGGCAGATTTGCAGCCGCAGGTGTCAAAAAAGTGCACACTCACACTTACCAAACACCTGCTTTTGGCCAGGACTCCCTTCAAAGACTCTGAACATCTCATTCCATTTATTCCTCATTACAGGCCCACCAGACAGCGTTCATACCCCCGGGTCCTGACGTGGGCAAAGAACTTGGCTCAAGTCATATAGATGTCAGCAGCAACAGACAAAAACAGGCCTAGAGGGTGTGCCTTCTCCTCCTTCCTTCTCTGTCCCAGGTCTGGCCCCACCTGCCCTGGGCCTTGGAGATCTGGGGTACACTGGCTGTACCCATTCCTGCTCCTCGGGGTGAGGACTCCTTGCCAAGGAGCTGAGAAAGCTCAGAGCCCTGTTGCAGATGGCCCTCAGCTGGCCAGCAGGGCTCCTCACCACCTCGTGCTGCTTCCAGGATGAGGGAGAGGGGAGCAGTTGGAGCAGGGTACCCATCCCTGAGCAGGGGAGCAGCGAGCCTGTGTATGTCTGACTGCTTCCCACTTTGCTCGGCAGCTATTTCGGAAGGTGGGAAAAACACCCGTGGCTTGAAAGGTGCAGAGGTTTGCGTAGGGGTGTGTGCGCTGACACGTAAACCTTGGGGTAAACAAACACACATGCACACATGCACTCACACCTGCCTGCACACGTGTGCAAGGGGAAACCTGGGGAACAAAGCCTTCCAAGTCAGTGATTGGGGGTGTGGAGGGGGAGGGAAGTGGGTGGTGTACAGTGTGGGTAGACAGGAAGTAGGAACGAGGAAGTAGGGACCCTGAGAGGTGCCTGTCATGGAACTGGATCCAAGGCCCCTGGCCCTGCCACACTCACACACCAGAGCCCACTCTCACCTAGACTTGTCATGAGAGAGCAGGCCCAGCTCCAAATAGATCAGGACTCAGAACTCGCTCTACCCCTTGCTATCCTTGGAAGACTTCCTTGCCTCTCCGAGCTTCCGTTTCCTTATGTATAAAACAAGACTCATTAGAATTAAATGGGTTGAATGTGTTGCACATAGAAAGAGCTCAAAAAATCTTAGCTCCCTGCCAGTTCTGGCATCTCCCAAGGTTGGAGACAGTAGATGTTGGATCCTAGGGCTCAGTAAGCCTCCACTGAGCTTACCCACTGGTCAGTGGCACAGTCCCCAGGTGGCTTGCAGGCTGGGAGCAGAAATAGACAGCAGGTCCACGCCTTCACAGAGTGCCGTGCTGGTTGGGGAGGCAGGGCCCAAACTGCCAAATGAGGAGGACAGTCCAAGACAGCTCACAGATGAAGAGGAGGACGAGGGCCGAGCAGGTGGAGAGGGCTGTGCAGTGGGCACCCTGTCCTGCCCTTCAGACCCGACCTGAGCCTCCGCTTCCTTCTTCCCCTCCTCCACCTTTGTTCTAAGTGCCAGATCAGTGTTCCGCTGCAGACTTACCAAGAAACCACCTGAACTTCAAAGCTCCAGCCCCGGTACCCCTCCCCCGGGCCTCTCTGGCTGAGCAGGAGCCCAGGGCTGGGCTTTGAGGTCCAGAGAGAGGCAGCGGCTGAGGACTCATCTTTACCCAGAACTCTGACCTGAAGGCGCGGTGCAGGCCCAGACCAGTCCTCCCCTAGCTTGGAGCACAGAGCCCTCCCGTGATAGAGCGCAAAGCTGTCCACTCACTGCCAGCACCCGCACTGCTTAAGGCTGTCTTGTGCATGCCCGCTCACGCAGGCCCATTAGCAGTTTCGACTGGGAAGCTAATTTTGTTTTTGCCCTAATCTCCTGGATGATCACGAGTTCAGACTATCACGTGTCCCTTTTCCCCAGCTGGATTGAGAGGTCCTTTCTGCAGGGGCCATGCCTTTGGGGCCCCCAGAGCACCAAGTGTAGGACCTAGCAAGTACCGGGACTTGTGACTGGGTGTGCATAATGGAACATGATGTACACATACACACTATAGTCGGTTCTCCTACCCACCCGATATGCAAGCAAAGAAGGGTTGTTTAGGGCTGGGAATTTAGCTCAGTGAGATAAGGGATTTAGCTCAGAGTTCGCCACCTGCTGCACAAGCCCAAGGACCCGAGTTCAATCCCCAGTACCCTAAATAAATAAATAAATAGATAAATAGAAGGGGTTGTTCAGTCGTGTTTTGCTCAGGGAGGCAACTGACAGAAAGGTGAAGTGACAGGCAGGAGGTTGCACGGCTTCTGTGAGGAGGGTCAGGGTTGGGGCCCAGGGCCTCCGACTCCATAGATGCCCTCCAGCCCAGTCTCTGTGGGCCAGTGCTGGCTCGACAGCAGCAGAGCGCCTGAAGCACCTGCCTGGCTCCTTAGCAGACCTACCCGACTGCCACCTGCCAGGCCCCGCGTGCTTTCCTTGACTCCTGGGCCGGGTGACGCCCTGAGGAGACAGTAGGGCAGGACCTGTTCCTTTGTGAGTGCTAGTGGGTCTGGAGCCAGGAGGACAAGACCCAGCGGCGGCACCCAGACCCCGGCCAGGCCGGTGGCTGCAGTGGGTGGCTGCTGAGGAGACCACACAGTGGGGCCGCAGGCCGGGACACAGGGCTGGTTGGGAAATTATTCTCTTGAAAGAGCAGCTCCGCCAACCCAGATGGACCCCTCCCCCAGGCAGCCTCTCTGGGTTTAGCAGGAAGTGTAGAACTGATCTCCTCCTGAACCTCCTATTAAACTAAGCCCTCGGCAACCGCGTAAGGAAGAGTTTGGGAGACGCTGTGGTCGGGAGCTGGAGCCTTGTTTCCAGGTTCCTCCTCTGGCCCCACCCCAGCACAGCTCTGGGGCTCCTGCCTGGCCTCGATATGGAAGCATGGAGCCCATTGTGCAAGCAGAGCCTCTCTCCCCTTCTCCCCCCTGCTTTTTCCTCTCCTTCCCTCCTGGCACCCTGCCCAGCCCCAAGGAGCCAAGGGTCCAGAGGGAGGCCGCCGGGTGGTGGTGATCGATTGCCTAGGCTCGGCGGCTGTGGTGCCAGGTCCCCTCCCTGGAGCTGCAGAGACAGATGGGCAGCAGAATTGAGTGCAGCGCTGATAAACTCCGGCCTCCTCAGCAGCAGGTGAGCACTGGGTGGGAGGGACACGCAGGGAGCGGAAGCCACCCTCTGTCTGTACCCCCGGCCTGCAGCCCCTTCTGGGAGGGGAGCAGGCCCCTCACTCGTGCCTCTTGTTTAATCACACACAACCAGAAGGCTGGAGCTGGTGGAGACCTCAGCGTTTCTTCCAGAGCCTGAATTCTTTAAATAACTTATACAAAGGAGGGAGGGACGGTGGAGCAGAAGGAGCCTGGGTTTTGCTATCGGGGTCTGAGCCTGGCTCTGCCACCCGCTGTGTGACCTCGGCCAATGCACTTAACCTTGGGAGCCTCAGATGCCGGGGGCCAGGAAATGGGGGTCGCTGTGAGGGCCACAGGGTGTTGGGGGCATGCAGTGCTCGAGTGTCCCTCATCATTTCGGCCTCTGCTTCCATCTTTCTCCCGCCTCACCTTCTGTAATACTTCAGGAAACATATCGTGGAGGTGTGAAATACACGCAGCAGGGTGCGCAGAGGACCCCAACCCCACTCATGGGTGCCAGTGCGACCACCACCCAGATTTTGAAACGAATCCCTGCTCTCCAACCTGCCCCTTCCCAGTCAATCCGTGGCCCCCATCCGTCCTGCCTCCCCCATCATCAGTCAGTTTTAGCTTCAAAACCCAGAATTCCCCTTCCGTTTCCATCACTTGAGACGGGGTCTTTGGGAGTAAGTGACTCTGGCATCAGAAAACTTTAAACTCACTGACTTCGTCCTCCTACTTCAGAGTGGCCATAGCTTCTCGGTCTCAAGCGTAACCACGGTCTCCAGGGAGAGAATGGGCCTTCTTCCTTGCTCTAGAGTTTCTAGGTCTAGAAACCACTCTATGCTTTAGGACCCCAGCTCTGGCCAGAGCCCTCTTGGCCTGGGTGTGCGATGTCACCATGAGGCAGGGAGATGGCCTAGCGACTTCCCAGCCCCCGAGCACCTAGGCTTCTGAGGCACCAGGCAAGGGGACAAAGCGGAGGTGCCTGGGAAGGAAGGGCCCAGTCCTGCACTCCCTCCTGTCACCAGACCTCTCCACCGTGGCAGTCCCAGAGACTTTCCTTCTGTCCTAAAGCCAACATCTCCTCCCACAAAACCTGCTCAGCCTTCGGTGGTCCCTACCAGTTTGGTGCCCTCTCCTCACCAGAGCCATGGCTGGAACTCACCAGCTCCGTCTGCCTGCTCCACCCTGAACATTCGTGTACCTTCTCTTTTCATTCCTGGTCTTGACCCTTACCATGGCCTCTCTTGGGCTCTCCCACTCACCTTGGAGGGACTCTGTCCTCCTCAGACACATCACCCCACTCAACCAGACTTGCTACTCCCTTCACAACTCGGGCCTCTGACCCTGCCTGCAATGCCTTCCCCCAATTTCAACCATTAAACTCCTCTTCAGCCATCAGAACCCATTCCAGATGCCACTGCCTCCGCAATGCATTTCCCAGTCTCCCCAGAGAAGGGTCGTTACTCCCACAGCTGCCCAGGGACCCAGGGAACAGACCCGCAGCACTCTGTTGTACACTGTGCATCTGCCCAGCCCAGCTGGGAGCTGTGCGAGAAAAGCATAGCTCGCTACGGATCTCCGGGTACCCAGA
Organism: Heterocephalus glaber; assembly: GCF_053883595.1. Taxonomy (NCBI): domain Eukaryota; kingdom Metazoa; phylum Chordata; class Mammalia; order Rodentia; family Bathyergidae; genus Heterocephalus; species Heterocephalus glaber. Next base: position 40,606,661 of record NW_028258372.1, read on the forward strand.
GCCTGCAGGGTGTGGGGGCTCTCCTTCGAAGCAAGGACACAGCCCACTGGTTGGCCACAAGTACAATCTACATTTTTAAAAAGATGAACTGGAATGGAAGATGTCAGGGTACATTGCAGATAGCCAGACTAAGTTTATTTTTTTGTCTTTTGTTTTTTCTGATACTGAGGATGGAGCCCAGGGCCTTCAGACTGAGCTACATCCCCAGCACTTTTTATTTTTTTATTTTGAGACAGAGTCTCACTAAGTCACTAAGTTGCCCGGGCTGGGCTCAAACTCACCATCTTCCTGACTCAGCCTCCCAGGGTGCTGGCATTACAGGCACATGTGTACCATCACACCGGGCTCTGAGTTGTTTTGAGAAGTTTCCCTCTCTATTTTACACACACACACACATGCACACACACACAATTGTGTACCAGGGGCCTGATGCAAAATACATGGTTTGCTTTGGGCTAACCCTAAAAAGGCTCTCTGATCATAGCACTGAGCGTTTGTTTTGGCCAGGTCCTTTCAACTCTCGAGGAGACCCTGGGATGAGGACATAAAACAAAGTCAGGGAGAAGGCCCGACATTGCTGGGGGCTTCCGTGTACCAGGATTCCTATTGCTCATCACTTTATTCACCTCCTCCGGCTTCCCAACAGTGAGAGGCAGATGCTTTCTAGGTGAGAAACTGAAGCTCAGGGACACCAAGGGACCCGATGAGGGCCCACAGCCAGCATGTGGGGGACTGGGGCTATTTCTGTGCTTCTGGGCCAGAGCTCACCTGACTCCCAGGGGCCCCCATGGGGAGGTTGGGGAGCCAGCCTTGCCCTCCCTCCTCTCTGGAATGCCAGGGGTCAGAGTTCCAGCAAAACCCTTTCCTGGACCTGAGCAGGAAGGGTCTGTGGCCAGGCAGGAATGTCCGCCTTGCGGGGGCTCCTGGCTGGCCCAGCAGAGGGTGAGAGAGCGCCATGCCTGGAGGGAAGCCTGCCTCCCTTAATTAGGCTGGAGGGCACCAGCAGGTAGCACATGGTTATTTCCGTCTGATTGCACTGCTCCGAAACAGGCTGCCAGGAAGCCGAGCCAGCCCCCAGGTGTGGACCGTGGCTCCAGGCTGAGCCCACCTGCCCTTGCCACCAGGGCTTCTGCCCATCCTCAGGGAAATGTTCTCTGACCACTGTCACCCTCTCTCAGGCTCCTGTGTTGCCCAATGTCCCCCACTGCAGCCTGGTGTTTACCGGGCACCTCAGGGCAGGAGCCCCTCCAGGCTGCCAGCTTTTCCAACAGCCCGGCACTCAGTAGGCACTCACAGAACATGTGGAGAAGGAGAGAGAGGCAGGGCCAGCAGGGCGGGTTGTCTCAGAGCTCAGACCCCCGGGGACCCATCGCCTAGGAGGTGGGCCGTGTCTGGGCTGACCCTCCCGGCCAAGTGTCACCGTCCCAGGGGATGTCCTCCTGGGCACACGCCCCGGCCCACTTCCCTGCTTCTTGACCTTCCACGGCTGCCTTGCACCTCGTGGTCATTGGCTCCTGGGTGAAGAAGGCACTTTGCTCTGACTCCCGGATTTGACAGGATCCTGCACGGGCCTTCACGCTTCTGGGCTGCCTTGGGTCCCCTTCAGATGTCCTGTGGACCTCACCGGCCTCACTGGGAGCTTAGGCCAGGGGCTAGAGCCCTGAGCATGGCCAGTGTGTGGTGTTGAGCATCCTCTCTTGGATTCTCCATCTGTGGGTGGGGAGAGGCCCGCCTTATGGGGGATCTGAAGATGTCTGGAGGGCGCCCGGGCTTAGAGCTTCCTTCTCTTTTCATCCCCGTTTGTTCATTGGAGGCCCAAATTCTTTGTGGGGCAACACCTGTTTCCAGGTGAGCAGGGCGCCCTCTGCCTGGGAGCCTTCACACTGCAGGCTGACAATCCCCCCAGGAGAGCTGCCTCTCCAACGTCACTGAGAGCAGGGAATGGGGCCCCAGGACAGTACTCTGCCACAGCTCAAGGCTGAGGTGACAGTTCCTCTGTCCCCAGCCCTCCCTGCAAGGGTCGAGAGGGCCGCTCCTGGCAGAGCTCTGAACACCCAGCTTGATGGCATCCACAGATGTCCCCTTTGGCCCCTGTCACATGCCAGGTGGGCAGCCACAACTAGTTGCTGACCACCAGCTTCCCCAGTCTCCCTTCCTGGATCAGGCTGGGTACCAGGCAGGCCTCCAGGGCGACTGCTAAGTTCCCCAGGCTTGGCTCCAACTTGTGATCCTCCTGACTCAGCCTCCCAGTGTTCTGGGATTACAGGCAAGCACCACCATCCCCAGCTCCCTGCCCAGGTCTTGAAAAGCTTCCTCCGGTAGCCAGAGGCTTAGTTTGCCCTTTACCACCACGAATCCCTGGGAGCTCATGCAAGGGTGGGGGAGAGGGACTACTCCAGAGAGATGCAAGCAATGCTCTTTCTTGTTCCCATGCTTTTGCACATGCAAGGCCCTTGCTCAGAAGGCCCTCTCCTCACATACAAAGCAGGGAATTGCTATACAGTGTCAGCTTTATATGCACCTCTGTGGCGTCTTCCCGACCACCAGCACCCCTCCTCAAATCCATCCGTTGCTCCCTCCTGCACCCTCTGACTCCCTGCCCAACACAATGCTCATTCCCTGTAGCTGCTGGGGCTGGCTGGGGCAGTGGCTTTGTGGCCTGGGCACTGATACGCAGGGAGGCGCCCACAGGGATTCAGAGGCTTGAGAGGAGATCTGGACCTCGTCCTCCTCCTGTCCTCTGCAGGGCTGTGCTGCAGGGGGAGGGGCCATGGGGGGCAGCCCGTCAGCTCCGCAGAGAGAGAGTGCAGGGGAGCAGGCCAGTAAATGCAAAGGCTAGACCCCTTCTAACGGAAAAGGAAAATGAAATCAGAATGAAAATTGATGAGGCGGAGAGAAAGGGAGACTCATTTCATCAGCAGGTTTGCCAGATGAAGCTCAGAGATAAATCACTCTGCGGAAGGAGCCCTGGTCTTACACGGGGCTGCTGCCTTTTCCCTCTGTCAGCTGTCTCGGGCAGCCGCGAGATAAATGGCTGCAGCTGAACCCAGCTGGGGGTTGTTTTTTCTTTTCCTTCCGTCACCCATGCAGTGAAAACGGCCTGTCAGCCCTTGCCACCAATCCCAGGGCTCCCCTAGCTGTCCTGTCACCCGGTCCCTCTGCTCTGTCCCTCCTGGTATCAGCAGCTGGGGAAACTTCTCGGAAGTACAGATTCTGGGTGGGGCCCCCAAGTGCTGGATGAAGGTGATAACCTCTAGGGCCCAGCTCTACGAGCCGTGGACAGTGACACCTACACATGCTCATCTAAAAATATGTGTGTATATGACCAGCTTCCCTGCAAGAATGCCGGGCCCCCTGAGCCACCTCCTCTGGCCACAGGGAAACTCTATCCAAGGAGCATTAACAGAGCCCTGACTGCAAGCTAGGTGCTGTATGTATGTGAGGGGCTAGGGATGCAAATTATGGGGAGGGCAGGTGAGGATTTACAGGTTAAAAACAAAACACCCTAGTTGAGCACAGAAGTTATCACAGTAAGGGCATCGTGGCTAAACTGGGGGGAGAGAGCAAGAATCTACACCGTGTGGGAAGCTGGGCAAACACCCAGGGGAAATCTGCTAAAAATCACTGAACAGCACACCGAAAATGGTGAGTTTGATGGCGTGCAAATTGCACTTCCATGACGCCAGTTAAGTGCTGCCTGGATGAGATCAGGGGGTGCGCGGTGGGAGACTGCACATCTACGGGAGCCCCAGGGCAAAGGGCCCAGGGTTAAAAGTGCAGCAGGTGAATTCCAAGGAGAAAGTGGCTGAGAGTGTGAGCACTGAGGTGAAGCGGCCGCAGCAGCTGGCCAGGGGTCCGGACCCGGCACCGTGGGCCGAGGGAGCCAAAGGGGCCCCAGGAGGGAAGAACTGCGATGGCCGTCAGTAATAACCTTTTAGGACTGGATGCACCTGGCAGCTGAAACCCTGTGTCACTACGGTCTGAGTGCATGCCCCGAAACTCATGCATTGGAAACTTCATTTCCAATGTCACAGTGCTGGAAGGTGGGGTCTTTGGAGAGGAGTTAAGTCCTGAAGGCCCACCTCCTCCCCCGCAAGAAGGAAAGGGCTCAAAGCAGAGAATCTAGTCCCTTTCTGTCCTCCTGCTTCTGCCCTGTTAGGATACAGCATTCCTCTCCTCCAGAAGATGCAGCGTTCAGCGCACCGTCTTGGAAGCAGAGAATGACCCTTGCCAGATGCTGGCACCTTGATCTTGGACTTCCCAGCCTCCAGAACTGTGAGAAATAAATTTCTGTTCTTTATAAACTACCTAGGCAATGGAATTCTCTTACAGCAGTGGAAATGAGACATATTTGATTCTCACAGATCTCGGTAGCCCCATGTTAATAGAAAGAGTATTAAGTGACTTGCCCAAGATCTCAGAGCAAACAAGGAATGCACCCACGGCAGAAGATCTAGTCCGCTTCCGACCCAGTCCCCGTTTGCCCCGAGTGAGGCAGTGGCAGTAACGGTAGCCATTGACAGAGCCTGACTGGGAGCCAGGCCTTGGACTATGCACTGCATGCCCACAACACTGCGACATGGGGGTGATGAGCTCCCCTTCACAGATGGGGGAATAGGGACCCGTCCAAGAACATTCAGCAGTTAAGGCCAGGAAGTGGCCTAGTGACAAAGTCTGCTTTCCAAGCCCTTCACTCCTCCAGTCCCTACTGCCTGGCTCCTCCTTCCTCAAGTCCAGAATGGATTGGGGAGACTTTGCTTGACATCTTCTTCATCACCTCCCTTGGCCTAGGCCAAGTCAAGAGAAAGAAACAGGCCCCTGGCCTAGGGTCAGTGGCCTTTCCTCAACAGAAGGGAGCTCTCCAGGCTGGCCTGGGCTCCCTCTCCTCCACGCCTGTCTATGCCTTCCAGTCCAGCGCACCCACTGGAAAGCCAGCAGCATCCAGGGCCCTGAGCCTAGTGGAAGGAAATGCTTCCATCTGCGATCAATAACAGGCATAATTCAGTGACTGCGGCAAGTACCAGGGAGTGTAGGTTAAATCAATATTTAGAAGCTTCAAAATTAAACTAATTAAGAGGAGGCCTTAATGATTTTTACTGTCTGGGAATAAAAAAGACAAAAAACCCACCTACATTTCACGATTCCACTTTAGTAGTCTGTCATAATTGAGAACAGCAGAAAATTGAAAGCACCCCAGCCGCTCCACGTGCTGCACTGCAGGAGAGGGAGGGAGCACCTTGTCCTTGGCAACAGAAGATGGAGGAGAAAATGGGTGGCATGGAGCACAGTACACGAACAGCACATGGCGGAGTCCATTGGCTTGGAGTGGGGGCTGTTATGGGTTGAACTGTGTCCCCCACCCTCTGGGTGGAAGTGTTGTACTGAAGTCCTAACCCCAGGCACCTGTGAATGTGATCTTATTTGCAAATGGGTCTCACAGGTGTAATCAAGTAAAACTGAGTGAAAACCCAATCCAGCACGAAAAGAAGAGGAAGATGTCACCTAAAGACAGAGGCACAGAGAAAAAGCCAGGCCTAAGACCAGAGTGTGGTGGCTGTGAGCTGAGAAATGTCACCCACTGAAGGCCCCTGCCTGAAAGAAGCCTGCAGAGACAAGGGAGGGTTCTCCTCACGTCTTTCAAGGGGAGGACAGCTCTGCTGACACTTTGAGTTTGGACTTCCAGCCTCCAGAACTGGGAGACAATAAGTTTCTCTTGTATTAAGCCCCCTGGTTTGTGGTACTTTATTTCCACAGCCCTAGGAAGCTCACACAGGGACTCTAGGTTCTAGTTCCTACTCTTCCACTTGCTAACTGTGCAAATGCTGGAAATACACTTAATCTTCAGGACCTTCTGTCTTCTCCTCTGAAAAATGGGGATAAGAATAGCACCTTCTGTTTTGGTTGGATCCTTCCCTGGTTTTGGTATCAAAGTAATGTTTCTACAAATGACTTTGGGAGTACAGCTTCCCTTTCAATTCATTAGATTTTAAGGAGTAGTGGCATTAGATCTTCTCTAAATTTCTTGTAGAATTCAACAGTGACTCTATCAGGACCTGGGGTTTTCTTTATTGGTAGGTTTTTAACTAACTCTTCAATTTCATTGTCTTTTATTGGATTGTTTAGAATTTTTATATCTTCTTGACTGACTTTCGGTAATCATATGTATCTAGGAATCTGTCCATTTCGTCTGTGTTTTTCATCTTATTAGAATAAGGTTTTTCAAAATAGGTATTGATGGTTTTCTGGATTTTTGCAGGATCCGTTGTGATTTCACCCTTTTCATTCCTAATTGCATGGATTTGAGTATTTTCTTTCCTACTTTTGATAAGGTTGGCTATGGGATTATCAATTTTACTTAATCTTTCAAAGAACCAACTCTTCAACTCATTGGTTCTTTGTATTGTTTTCTTAGTATCAATTGCATTAATTTCTGCTCTAGTCTTTATGCCCCCCATACGAGCTCTGGGCTTGACTTGTTCTTCTTTTTCTGGAATTCTGAAGTTCAACATTAGGTTATTTATTTGAGCTTGCTTGGTTTTCCTGATGTGAGAGTTCACCGCTAAAAAATTCCCTTGTAGGACTGCTTTCATTGTGTCCCATACATTCCGGTATGTTGTATCAACGTTATCATTTAATTATAGAAACTTTGATTTCTTCCTTAATTTCATCTGTGACCTATTGGTTGCTCAGGAGGGTATTATTTAATTTCCATGTGTTTATGAGGCTTTTGTGGTTTCTTTTGCCATTGATTTTCAATTTCATTGCACTATAGTCTGATAATATGAACAGGATAATTTTAATTCCTTTCTATTTACTTAAGTATGTTCTATGAGCCAGTATGTGGTCTATTTTGGAGAGCATCCCATGTGAAGCTGAGATGAATGTGTATTCTGATGTTGTAGGGTGGAACACTCTGTAGACATCTAAGTTCATTTGTTCACAGGTTTGGTTCAGTTCTGACATTTCTTTGTTGATTTTTTTTTTTTTTGGTACCAGGGATCGAACACCGGACCTTGTGCTTGTGAGGCAGGCGGTGGAAACACTGAGCTAAATCCCCAGCCCTTTGTTGATTTTTTTTCTAGTTGATCTGTCTAATTGTGACAGTACATTACAATTGTGTTAGTGCTTATTTGATTTTTCATGTCCATTAATATTTGTTTCATAAGGTTGGGTGCAGCAGTATTTGGTGCATGTATATTTATGATTGTTATCTCTTCTTCTTGTAGTTTTCCCCTAACAAGTATATAGTGACCTTCTTTGTCTCTTGATCAGACTTGGCTTGAAGTTCACTTGGTCTGCAATAGAATAGCTACTCCTGCTTTTTCGAGTTTCCTGTCACATGAAGTATTATTTACCATCTTTTGACTTTCAGTCTACGAATTTCTTTTTGAGGTAAATGTGTTTCCTTTATCCAGTACATTGTTGGATCTTGTTTCTTGATCCATTCTGCCAGTTTGTTTCCTTTTTTTTTTCAGTTTGTTTCTTTTGATTGGTGAATTGAGACCATTTACATTGATGATTATAACTGATATGTATTGGCTTATCCTTGTCATATTATTTTCCTGCTGTTGGTTCCTTGTCTTTTCCCCGTTTAATTGCTTGCCTTGTCTGGTGGCTTCTTTCTATTGGTGTTCTTGGAATTGTAGTCTTTGTTATCTCTCTTTAAAGTATCTTTAGGAACACTGTGTAGAACTGGTTTGGTGGTCATGAATTTCTTCAGTTGTTCTTTGTCATGGAAGTATCTTATTTCTCCATTGATTCTAAAAGGTAGTTTTGCAGAGTACATCAATCTGATTTGGTGGTTGTTTTCTTTTGGGACTTGAAATGCTTCACTCCAAGCTCTCCTTAACTTGAGGGTTTGTGTTGAGAAGTCTGCTGTGATTCTGATGAGCTTTCCTTTATAGGTGATTTGTTTCTTTTCTCTAACAGTTTTAATATTCCGTTCTTGTGCTGAATTTCTGGAATCTTGATTATTATATGCCTTGGTGTAAATTTATTTTGGTCATGGCTGATTGGATTTCTATATGCCTCACTTATCTGTATGTCAAATTCTTTTTCCATGCTTGGGAAGTTTTCAGTCATTACTGTCGTGAACAGTTTTTATGTCCTTTGCACTAACTCCTGCTTTTTCATTGACTCAAAAATCCTCAATAAGATACTGACAAACAGAATGCAGCAAATCATCTAGAAGATTATATACCACGACCAAGAAGCATTTATCCCAAGGATGCAGGGATGGTTCAATGCATGCAAATCAGTAATACCATATTAACAGAACCAAGGACAAAAATCACATGATCATCTCAACAGACGCAGAAAAGGCATTTGACAAAGTTTAACACCCATTCATGATAAAAAAAAAACCCTACAGAAAATTAGAGTAGATAGTCTTTAGCTCAATCTGGTGAAAGCCATCTATGACAAACCAACAGCCAACATCATACTAGAGGGACAAAGACTGAAAGCTTTCATTCTAAAATCAGGAACCAGACAAGGATGTTTACCATCACCACTCTTGTTCAATAGAGCTCTGGAAATATTAGCCAAAGCAATAGATAAGAGAAAGAAATAAAAGGAATAAAGATAGGAAAGGAAGAAGTTAAACTATCATTATTTGCAGATGACACGATGCTCTACATAGAAGACCCAAAAAAATCCACCAAAAGACTTCTAGATTTAGTAACCAAATTCAGTGGCATAGCTGGATACAAAGTCAACACTCAAAAATCAATAGCCTTCCTGTACACAAATAACAAACTCACTGAGAGAGAAATGGGGGAAACCACACCTTTCACAATAGTATCGAAAAAAATGAAATACTTAGGAATCAATCTAACAAAGAAAGTAAAAGATCTTTACATTGAAAACTGCACTACTCTGAAAAAGGAGATCAAAGAGGATATCAGAAAATGGAAAGATATCTCTTGCTTGTGGGTAGGAAGAACCAACATAGTAAAAATGGCCATACTCCCAAAATTGTTATACAGATTTAATGGAACCCAAATGAAAATACCAATAGCATACCTCACAGACCTAGAGAAAACATTCCTAAACTTCATTTGGAACCAGAAGGGACCTAGAATAGCAAAAAACAGTTTTGGGCAACAAAGGCAAGGCAGGGGGCATCACAGACCCTGACTCCAAATTATACTACAGAGCTCCTATGATAAAAATAGTATAGCACTGGCAAAAAACAGACCCAAGGGTCAGTGGAACAGAATAGAAAATGTAGAAACAACTCCAAACATACTCAGCCACATTATCTTTCACAAGGGGCCAAACATGTTCACTAGAAGAAAGATCACCTCTTTAACAAACAGTGCTGGAAAAGCTCACTTTCCACATTCCCAGGACTAAAACAGACCCACATCTCTCACCATGCACTAAAGTAAAATCAAAATGGATCAAAGACCTAAATATTAAAATGGAAGCACTAAATCTGCTGGAAGAGAGAGTAGGTAGAACTCTTGAAGACATAAGTATAAGCAAAGACTTTATGAACAAAACCCTGATCACCTGAGAAATATCACAAAGAATCAACAACTGGGATCTCATCTTATTAAAAAGCTTTTGCATAGCAAAAGAAATCACCAACAGAGTAAAGAGATAACCAAAAGAGTGGGAAAAAATTTTTGCCAGCTGTTCCTCAGACTGATATCTAGAATATATAAAGAACCAAAAAAATCAACACCCCCAAATTTAAATACTCAGTCCAAAAATGGGCATCTGAGATGAATACACACTTCTCAGATGAAGAAGTACAAACAGCTAATAAATATATGAAAAAATGTTCAACGTCACTGGTCATTCAAGAGATGCAAATTAAAACAATGCTGAGATTTCATCTCGCTCCAGAAAGAATCGTTATTATCAAGAAATCAGGGCCAGGGATTTAGCTTAGTGGTTTCACTGCCTGCTGCACAAGTGCAAAGACCCGAGTTCGATCCCCAGTACCAAAAAAAAAAAAAAGAAATCAACCAATAATAAATGCTGCCAGGGATGTGGGGAAAAAGGAACCCTTCTCCTCTGTTGGTGGGAGTATAGACTGGTGCAATCACTATGGAAATCAGTGTGGGAATTCCTCAAAAAACTAGGACTAAAGTTTTCATTTGACCCAGGTATTCCCCTTCTTGGTATCTTCCCAAAAGAATTAAGAGCACCATGCCACAGCGATATATGCACATCCATGTTCATAGCACCACAGTTTGTAATAGCTAAATCTTGGAAATAGCCCAATTGCCCATCAACTAGTGAATGGATAAAGAAGATGTAGTTTTTTAAATACAATGGAGTAGTACTCAGCTGTAATGAAGGATAAACTTGAGACATTTGTAACTAAATGGATGCACGTAGAGACCATACTCTTAAGAAATAAATTGGACACATTTGTAAATATCACATTGTTTCTCTAGTGTGAGAAACTGAAAGTGTAAATAAGGATCAAAATGTATAATAGTTATTGCAAAATGGGATGAAAATGTTCAAATGAGAAGGGGCCCAAGGGGGGGGGGTGAAGGAAAGGAAAGAAGGGAAAAAAAAATGAGAAAAGAAAGATAAAATGGAAACAAAGCTGATGTAAATAAGAAGGGGAAGAGGGGTAGAAGGGAAAGGAGGGCAAGAGGGAAAAAATAAGAAAGGTGTTTTATCATCATTTTCAATAGGGGCTTTATGTGCTGCCTGCTTGACGCTGGTTTTCTTCTCTATAAAACGAGTGGGTCAGATAACGTTATTTTAAAAGTATTTTCCAGCATCATTTTCTGGGAACATATATGGAGAGAGACAGAGAATGTGTTCGTGTCGGCAGCCCTGACCGTAAACCTTCCCATCCTTAAACCTTCCTCTGCAGCCAGTCAGAGTCAGAGGGTGCCAGCCAAGGCCTGCGGAGAGAGCCCGGCACTCAGGACTGCTCAGGACTTTGCTCGGCTCTGCCCCTGCTGCCTGGTTAAGTGAGGGAGCCAAAGTAGTGCGTCTTTGTCCTCCCCAGAGTTTACCAGGCATGAAGGGAACCAAAACCACACAGACAGCAAATAACATCTCTATCAATCACAAGAGGGCCGGCCTCCCAAGCCTGGTGTTCATCTGAAATAGATGATCCACACACTCAGCGGGAGTCTGTCTCGTGTGCCGTGGGACAGCCCAGTGGAGCTGGGAGCCCTGGTGGGGGTGGGGAGGTCCTCAGGTGTCCCCAGGCTCTCAGAAGGGGCTGCACCTTTCACCCACGGAACTCCTGAGTGGCCGGCCGAGGGAGAGGCCAACCTCCTGCCCTGCGACACCCCCATTCTTCCCAGGCGGGCATCCTGTCACGGCGGAGAATGAGCATCTGTTGGCAAATGAACTCTCCGGGACATCAGCAGCGTCACCACACTTGGGATTGACCGCCACACCATCACTACAGTCAGCCCACCCTCTCTGTTAATGTCACCAGACCCATCACTGCCGTATACATTGTCCCTGGCTGTGATTGGCAGCATCCTGTACTCTCTCCACTCTGAACACCCTCCATCTGCACCAGCGTCTCCACCCCGCCTGAATCTTGCTCTTCACAAGGATGCCAACTACCGTAAGAACATGTGCATGGTCCCGCTGCTGTGACCTGTACAGAATCAGAGACAGATATGGATTCTGCCACTGCCAACGTGCACGAGATGGTGAGACCCCCACAGTGCCAACATGGGAACAGCGGCTCATAGGGACACAGACATGCACACTAAGAGAAGCATGAACATGGCCAGGGCTGCACACATGTACTGTGCCGGGAAGGGGCGGGGCGACTGAAGTGAGCAGGGGATGAGTCTAGATGTGACCAGGAGAGCCCTGCATTCTGCCTGGGGGGCATAACAATAATAAGCACTCACTCCCTGTTATCACTCTGTTTCTCAACTCTGGCTGCACCATAGAATCAGATGGGGATCTTTTTGTTTTCTTTTTTGGTACAGGGGATCAAACTCAGGACCTTGCACTTGTGAGGCAGGCAACAGCACCACTAAGCTAAATCTCCGGCCCGCAGATATTTTAAAATATACCGATGCCTATGTCCCACTCTAGACCAATTAAATCAATCTCTAAGGGGTAGGATCCAGGCATGGTATTAAAGAAAACGTTCCAGAATTTCTGTGTATATAAATTTTCTATCAAAAGTAAAAATAAATTGTAAAGAAGATGTGAACCTTATAGTTGTTAATTCTGAAGTATTTAGAGAGAAGTGTGCTGATGCCTGCGATTTATTTTGCAATGCACCAAAAATAAGGTGGATTGATGGATAAAGGAACAGATAGATGGAGACAGAGAAGTAATAAAGCAAGTCTTGTGAAAAGGTAATGGTAGAATGTAGGTGGTGGGTATAGGGCTGCTCACTGTCAAATTCCTTCAACTTAGCTGTCAGAGATTTTTTATAATAAAATATTTGGAGAAGATTCCACAGCTGGTTTTACTGCAAACCCATGGCTGAGAACCACTGGCTACCAAGGAAAAATCCATAACCATGTGTGCGTGTGTGTGTGTGTGTCCTGTGTTTGAAAGAATAAACCCAGTTTCTCATCAAACCAATCAGACTCCAGTTGGGGGCCCTGCAAGCCTTCTAAGAAGTGTTTGTACAGCACACCAGGAGAGGAGGAGATGGCTGACTGCAGGAGGACGGAGCAGAGGGGATCCCTGGTTGCCCCAGGCCCCCTCGAGGCTGCCCTGCATGCCCAGGACTATGCCAGACCCCATCTCTGCTCTGTACACAGGACCCCAAACCTCCAGTTTCTGCAGCCTGGGCTCAGCGTTCTTTGCAAGGACTGAATTGTTCCCTAAAGGCAGAGGCCCTGCTGGCCATCACAGCGTGTGTGTGGCTGTGGGGTTGGGCAGTGGGGGAGAGGCTGGCGGAAGGGCCGACCCTCATCTGTATGCTCCTCCCGCCCCTCGCCCTGGCGGGAGTGCCATGGCAACACCACTGTCTTTAAACACAGGGTTTGTGCTGCCATCGCAAAGCAGCATTAGGCAATTTAATTAAGGAGCTGGCAGCAGACAAACTTCATGAGTTAAGGCATTTTATTAAATCCCACTGTATTATGCAGCTCAGTTCCCCCTGGAGCTGTGGAGCTGGGAGAAGACAGAGGAGAATTTGCTCGGGCTTTCGTTTCCCTTTCTTGCTTTTTCTGGTCTGGTTCCTGCTTCCTAAAAGCTAGAGCACAGGGAACCCCAACTGTGATTGCTGGCCCCCAGCCCGAGGCCCCCAGGCAGCCGTCTGTCGAGGGGCTTTCTTCCTCTCCTCCCTGTTGACAGAGGCTGTTGGGCTCCCGATCGCAGGGCTAGGCCTCCAAGCCTGCCTGGCTCCAGCCTTCGCAGCAGGCTGCTTCCTGGCCAGCTCCAAGCCCGGCACCCCACGCCCTCCTACCACTACCCCTCCCATTTTGCAGATAAGGAAACTGAGGCATATAGAGGCATCTACTTGCCCAGTCTTGTTGGTAGTATGTAGCACAGAAGCCAGCCCAGACTTGGCAGGAGACCACGTGGGGACCATAAGGACCAAGTGACACCTGCCTTGCACCCTGTGAAGTGGGGCCCTCCTGCTCAGGCAGCCTCAGCTCTCACCCTGGGGGTCCCTCTGTGTAAGCAAGTGCAGGGGCTTGGTAGAGGCCCCAGCCTCCAGGGCTCCAGCGGGCCGTGAGGGTCTCCTCGCCTTCCCAGGAGCCGAGCCCTGTGTCCCAGGGCCCCACTGAGCAAGGCCTCTCAGTCCCCAAAACCCACCGAGGTGAGGCAGCACAGAGGCAAGACAAGGCCCCCGGCACCCCCACCTGCACCCCAGGACAGCCTCCTGGGCTCACTTTCCTCGGCTCTAAAATGGAAACAGCATATAGATGCCTTGTCCTGCTGCGAGAGCCACAATCAAATTAGTGAATTTCATTACTTCATTAATTTCATTAATTCGTTGTTCTACACTGGGAACTTGCCATTAATTATCTTTTTAAATTCTCATGACTCTTATTTATTATCCCCATTGTGCAGATAAGAAACTGAGGCTAAATGAAGTTAAGCCTTTTGCTCAAAGTCATGTATCTAGTAAGGGGTAACGCCACTGCTTTTAATAATATGATTATATTTAGGCACATAGAAACAGACACTGTGATACATGTACATATGTATATATGCTAATATATATAATACCATCCATGAAGGCTCAGCCCTCATGAGCTGATTACTTTCCAAAGCCCCACTTCCTAATCCCTCCTCCTTGGACATCAAGTTTCAACATGTGAACGCGGGGTGCGGGTAAACACTCAGCCCATCGGCCACTAAACAGGATGTGCCGCGGGCACGTGACAGCAAGGAGGAAGCAGGTTTCCTGCTCGTGGGCGCCTCTCGGCTGGTCATTCAGAACTGCAGCGCCGCGACAGAGCCGCTAGTCCCACCCGAGGCTTCGTCTGGGCCGGTGTCTCCCTTCCGACCCCATCTCTGGCCTCACTCTTGACTCCTGTCTCTTCCCCCTCCCCGGCCTCAATGAGACTATCTGCCTTGAATCGTAATAGCTACCATTTGTTGAAGGGTTACTATGTGCTTTGCCTTTCACAAAGTCTTTTAAAAACTTGAATCCACACGACAACCCTAAGAGTAAGGCTGTTACATTTACTGCAGGGGAAATGGAGGCTCAGAGCGGTTAGGCAAATTACCCAAGGCCACATAGCTGGCACAAGCAGAAGCCACAATTCAAGTGCAGCGCTGTGTTCTGCGGGGACCTCCCTTTTCCCTCCCGAGTCTCTGGCTGGGAGGGGCCTAATGAATGAGGGGTGTTACGGTGCTGGTCAGCAGAAAGCTCCAGATCAACCAATGCAGGGGCCTTCCCCTTCCTCCCACCCCTCCACATGGCTCTGCTACAGCTCAGCCACTTTTCTCTCAGTGACACAGGAACACCGGCCCAGGGCTTTCTGTAATGCTGCGGGGCTCCACCCCATCCTCTGGTGCGCAAACGCGCTTGTGTAGCTGTGCACACGTGTGCGCGCCTGTCGGGGTCCTGCGTGGAGGGTGCAGATCGGAAGGCTGCGTCTGCAGCACTTGCTCTCCTGGGCAAGCTTGGATGGTGCCAGCTCACTTTCCCAGGGAACTAACAGGGGGACCATTCTCCCGTGTAATAAAGATAAAAATACTAATAATTAACACAGCTGTAGCTGATATTTCTCCAGTGCCTCTTTACCCGGACCTCCAAACTCTGGGCAGAAAGCAAATCTGCTAGCTTTATAGCTGTACCCAGGGACTGGGAAGCCTGAGGAGCTGCCAGATTTTGTCTCCTCAGCTGGGAGACAGGTGCAGGCACACCTGGGCCTGTCCTGCCTCAGAAGCCACCCTCTAAAGCCCCTGGCAGAGCCAGGGGTGACCCTAGGTGCCCACTTCTTGGGTCCCCATTCCACCCCTCATGTTCTGGGTTCGTCCGGTGCCCAGGAGCCGCAGGGCAGGTAAGGGAGCAAGGTGCCCTGCTTGCTAACGGCACCCCCCACCCAGCACCCTCTGCTCCCCTACATGGCTGGCTCTGTGCAGGCAGGACTACCCCCTGCTGCTGCAGCCAGCGGGGACCACGGCCCAGCAGGGCGAGTCCCTGCAGGGGACAGCTGATGGCTTTCTCTGGTGCCAGCCAGGAGTCATTACACACCAAATGTCTGGTTTAAACAAGTGATTAGGCAGCTCTATTACAAGTGCGCGTGCTTCCCACCAGGGAGGGACAGGAACTTCCCGAAGCAGCAGCAGCCACCGCCAAGGGGAGCAGGAGGAGGACCACAGCACCTCACAGCAACCGTTATTCTCCTGTGCTGCATTTTCTGGTGAATCCTGAGTTGAGTGGGGCACCCAAGGGTTCCATGAGCCAGCATCCCAAGGGCCAGACTCGGAGCTGACTCCCGCTGCCAGGGGCAGCCCGCCCACACGCTGGTAGACATGAGGGCCCTGGGCAATTCAGACACAGATAATCCAAAGCTCTCACTGCAGCCAGAGGTTACAGCCTCCCCATACAGGCTGGGACTAACACCCTCTTTTAAATAATGACCCCATCTGAGTTTCCTTTCCTCTACTTCAGCCAGGGAAGGGGTCAGACAGGAGACACTGTCAGAAACTCCGTCTGTTATAAACATCCTGGGAAAGCCTCTTAACCTCCTGAGTCCCCGGTTGGACTGCAGAGGACCTGGAAATTGGCTGAAATCGTATGCAGTCATGTCTGTGTGTGTGCACAGGTGCGTTCTTCCGGAGAGAATCTCCACAGCCTTTATCAGCGTCTCAGTGGGGTCTCTGGCTCCCCAGTGTTCAGCATTGCTTCAGTCTTGCTGGGTCATGAAGATGTTGGCTTGGCCTCTTGCCACGGAACATGGCTTTGTCTCTCAGAGGTCAGGGTGCATTTGGAAGCCTGGCTTCCTGGGGGGCTAGGACCAGTTTGGGGACACAGTGGAATCAGAACTGTGACAAGGAGCCCTGTGCCAGGCAGAGTGCTGGCCACCTCGAGTCCAGGGGCAGTGATGGAGTGCCTCCCTCACTCAGGGCCTCATTTGCCCCACTGTGACAGCTCCGTATCTACTCTTCTCTGTCACACTGGTGTTAGCCTTCTAATGATGAAAGCAGCATCAGTGTCATATAAATTCTTCCACAATCCCAGGAGCTAGAAGGAGATCAGGTTCAGGAAGTTGGGAACCAAATGTTCTGTATGAATGGTGGAAAGAACTAAGCCTTTAGAATATGAAAGACTTGGGTCCAAATCCTGCCTTGGCCTCTTCCTAGCTGTGTGACCTTCAACAAATTACTTAACCTCTGTGAGTGTCAGGTTCTGTCTCATAAAATGAGAACAGTACCTCACAGGGTTCTATCAAAGAGTAAAGGCGATATGCTGGCAGACACTCTGGCATACAGCAGGTGTTTAATAAGAAAGTTCTCATTCCCAGCAGGCATGGTTGGGGATGGACATGTCTCTATCCATCCGCTCCAACAATGCGGTATCAGGGAAATGGGTTCCCAGGGGAATGGCGGCTTGGTGAGATGGGACAGTGGTTAGAGCCACGTTTCCCTGCACTGTTGGGCAGATTTTACATCATCACGGCTGGCCCCAGGGTCCCCTCTCCTCCCTGAAGCTGCCCTTTCAGAGCTCCTTCTCCTTCCTACCGTTGCCATCTCCATCAGATAGTGTCCCCACCCTCTCTGTCCCTGGGATTGCAGATCACTGGCTCTCCAGCCCCAGCCCTGTCCCTGCCTAGCTCCCAGGAGCTCCCTCCTCTCCTTTTCCCCTGGAACTCAACTCTGGTGGAGCTGGCTGTTCTCTTTTGTGCTTTCCTGTCTTTGAACCTGTTGTTGTGAAATGTCCTTCCACTCTCTGCTTTGGGAGCTCTTAATTATCTTCCAAGGGCCAGCTCAATTGTCCTCTCCTTTGTGACATCTCCTGTTCCTGCTCCCACAGCAGCTGCCCTAGTTTAGCAGGAGCCACGGGGCCTCGATCCACTTCCCTAGGCTGAATCTCTCAAGCATCAGTCTGGCTCCCTCCATCCTGGCAGCCCCTCTGCCTGGTGCAGGGTCTGGCATGGGGTTAATGTTCCATCAGTGTGGGCTGGGGTAGGTGTGGTTTGCCATGGGTGGCAGTGGGGTCTCCATGGGAGTGTCCTGTAAAGGTGGCGGTCCCTCCCCAAGGGTGGCCAGCTGGGGTCCAATGGAGCAGGCTTGACCATGTGTGTTTGAGAGGTGGGTGACATTTAGAGGGCTGATGTTTCCACCCGGTCTGGACGCTGCTCTTGCCCTCTCTGGGATAGGGGCCAGGATGGAGGGCTCTGCCACTCAGCCCAGTACCTTCTCCGCCTTGCAGAGGCACCGGGTGAGGGAGAGGATGGGGAAGAGATGAGCAAAGGACTCACAAGGGTGAGCACTCACAGTGCTAGGTCTACCTCGTGAGTCCTTCCATCATTTTACAGCTGAGGAAACTGAGGTAACTTACTGCGGGGGAGCCACACACAAAGTTACACAGAGCTAACATTGAAGTGGGGTTGGTCCAGCCCTGGAGGAGAGTTCTTTTCTTTAGAAGGTGTTGCCTACTGTAGATATCACAACACAGCCCCAGAGGAGATGGGAAGGCTTTTGAGGAACAACTGTACCTGTGCATTCTACGTTCATATTTCAGAATGGGCTGAGCCTCTTGCCGAGAGGCAGTGGACCATACAACCTGCAGCATGGCCGCACGTGGGTTCATGGGCATTTTCCTGGGGTGAGCGAAGGTGCAGTTGTGATGGTGACCCTGGCTGGCTGGTCTCCAGCTGCTGAGCTCCAGAAGGGCTCTCTAAGCAGTGATTCCTTCCCCTAACTCAGTCACAACCCCATGCCCTTTAGAGTGCTGCCATCCCACCAGGCCTGCTCAGGGCACTACTGGGTCTCAATCCCTAAGGCGTGGACAGGAGGCTGGGAGGAAGAAGTGGGGGAGAAGATCTCCATGGTGAGGAGAGGTAGAAAGGGAGGAAGGGAGGAAGCGAGGGAGGGAGGGAGGGGCTGGGACCAGGCTGCTTCGACCAGCCCAGCCCAAATCGTCAGGGACTTGACTGCTTTTATTTTGAGCAGAAATATACAACCTGAAAAAACCTGGCACTTGTAGCTTTGCTTTTTGGTGTTTTCGATTTTTTATACTTTGTGTTTTTCGTTTTGGTATGTGTGTTATTTTTCTTTAGCCTTTGATGGATGTTCCTTTCTCGAAAAAATCTTGTTTCAGCTGAAATCAAGAGGAAAGAGGAATTGTGGGCACCTGTGTTAGTACAGCCGGGAGGAGGACAGGGTAGAGGGACAGGGAGGTAGAGTGGGCGTGGCATCCAGGGAACGGTGGCCGTGAAGAAGGGAACCCACAGGCAGGAGCGAGGTGGCCATCTCAGCGGCCTGATCAGGGCCCAGCTCAGGCCAGCCACCTGCCCCTGTGTCCCACAGCCAGCAGAGCTTCTTTCCTTCCAGAGCTGCTGGCTGGCTGGGCGGCTGCTCCTGCTGTGACCAGAAGACTGAGTCTAGGTGGGAAGGGAACGGGAGGCCATGGAAAGTGAGAAAGGGGGAGAGAAGGCCTTGGGAGGACTGGCTGGCAAGGTTAATAGCTTCTTTCCTTCAAGAGGGATTTCACGCCACGTTGAATAAATAAAATACTACACAATGGCAAAAGATGTGTTCCACAGTACATTAGATACCACCACCCTGTGGCCCCCATCTGTCAGCCAAGATCAGAGTGACAGATGACTTATCAAAAGCCACTCTGACATTTCCAAATGATATGTTTTGATAGAGGTGCCATTCAGCTGGGCCAGAACCCCAGATAGAACCTGAATGTAAATGAGGAACATTTGTCACCTTTGTCTCACCTACTTAAAGGTTTCTTGTCTGACAACAATGCTTTCTCCAGGAGAGCTAAGGAGGGAGGGGCAGGTGGGGCAGAGGAGGTGGCAGGAGGGCAGGGGAGAGGCAAGGGAAGAGGAGCACCAATCCCCAAAGAGCCTGGAAGGCAAGGTGGGATCCTCAGAACCTAGGGAGTCCGGGGAATCTGAGCCAGGGGAGGGGGGCTGAGTTATGCTGAGTCACCCTATGACTCAGCAGAAGGCAGCTGCAGGACAAAGACAGACGCTGTCCGAGATGGTACCCGTGGAGACGGTCAAGTCCGAAGGGAGACTCTCAGTGCCTGTGATGCACACCGGGCTTTGAGGATTTCATACGGAAAAAGAATGTTATCTAGCTCAGTGGGCTCATCATCAATGACACTTTCAAATAATGCTTTTTGATATATGGGGTTAATGTTTCTTTTTACTTTTTAATGTGGCTTCTCAAATATTAAAATCACTCGTGTGGCTTGTATTATATTCCTTTTGAGCAGTGTTAGCATAAACTGGATTGGAAAGACTTAAGGTTCAGATCCCATCTCTGCCACTTACTTGGGGACTCTTAGCATGCAAGCCTAGCTAAAGACAGAGTTGTGAGGACAGCACGGGCTGGAACTGGTTGGGCCAGGGGTCGGTGTGTGAGGGAGTGGGTGGGGAAATGCAAAGAAGAGAAGGCTGGGGAGGAGGTGCCACTCCTACCTGCTCCAGAGAGACAGAGGGGCCCGAGGAAGGACAGATGCCCACATGAAGCGGGGCCTCCCACGAGGCCACAGTGCTGAGTCCTGCACTGCAGAGTTGGACAAAGCCTGCAGGATGATAATCCAGTCCTAGGGTCCCAGGACTAGAGAAATCCCTTCCACCTCCATTCCCTGCTCCTCATGCTTTCCTGCCCCTCACCTCCAGTGAGTTTGTCTACTGAGTGTCAACGGCAAAGTCCCCTCATGTGGCACCACGGGTTTAATTCCAGGGGCCCTGGCCACATGGACTTGTGACCTCATGGTTAGTCACCACCTTCCCTGCTCTTTGGAGGAGGAAATGAGGTTCAGGGGCTCAAGGTTACCCCATGAGGGTAACAGGTCTGCCCCAGGCTGCTCCTGGCTAGACAGGGCCCTTCCACCCACTGCTGCTTCTGCCACCCTACTGGCAGACAAGATGCTGTGGCCTCTTCTAGCCAGTTCCAAGGCAGGCTTGGTGGGACAGATATCTGCTCACAGCAGCCAGGAGGCAGAGCAGGCAAACAGTGCCAGGGAGAGAGGGGTGACCAGACTTAGCCCCAAGGCCCCAGCTTCATGACCCCCCAGACACACCTAGAAGTGTGGGCCATTAATCCCCAGGTGGATCCCAAAGCCAGTCAAGCTGCCGCTCCATCCTAACCACCACACCACAGCTTCTGGAAGGAGGAAACCAGGGCAAGGGATTTGTAGAGCACCACAGAGAACACCAAAGTAAAAGCCAGGAAAAGACCTAGAATTGCTGATTCCAAGCAGTGCCTCAGGCAGCAGCAGTGATTCAGGGGCAGGTGAGCTTCTGGGCCCTCTGTGGGAAGGGGTAGAACCAGAGCTCAGTCCTCCCTGACCTGGTGCCACTCAGGACCCAGGGAGGGTTCCTGCTGAAGAGCATCCTTTGAGGGCTGTGGGAAGAACAGCTCCACATTTGGAAACCACTAGACTGCAGGTCCTTGAGGGCAGGGAGGGCCTGATTTATCTGTGTCCCCAGCACCTGGCAAGGTCCTCCACACACAGTGGCAATGCGTGCCTGAATGAGAGGATGGAAGTGTAAATGAATCACTTCAGCCTACCTGCAAATGAGGCAAAGTGATGGTGGCGTGGGAGGCACAGACTGGCACTGCTTGGGATGTTTTCTTCCCTCTTCGCTGCCCCTGTGAGTACACCAGGCAGTGTGCTGGGTACAAACCATGAGCAAGAGTAGAAAGACATTATAAACCCCAATAAAACGGCGGGGGAGGGAGAGGAGATTCAGAGGAGAATACAATCCACACGAAGAAAGCAGGAGGGGCTGGGCAGTCCTGCTGGGCCCTGACCCATGTGACCCTGAGCAAGTCCTTCCCTTTCCCGGCCTGAGTTTGTTTAGGAGGAGTTAGGGTTAGACTAACCAGTCCTAGGTAATTTAACACACTGGGCCCTCCTCTCCCAGCTGCAGATGTGTGGCCTGTGCTCAGGTGGAGGAGAGCAAGGCTGGCAGAGGCTCCTTGTCCCCAGGGAAGCAGACAGACTCAGAACAGCAGAAGTTCGGCCCCCAGAGAGCGCACAGCTAGAGGTAACTGGCTGTGACAAGGAGCAAGCCTGTAGTCAATTCTGTTCAATAAAACTCTGATTGCCTCTGAGCCTGGTAAACAGGCAGCTCCCCGGTGGCTGGAGGGGCTCTCTTCCCTCTCCCCTGCCAGGGCCTGGGCACCCCAGCTTGTCCCTCAGCTTCAGGCAGGGTGGGCAGCTGAGGGTTAAATGCCTGCTGGCAGGTGAGGGGGGCAGTGGGAGGAGGAGGGAGCGGGAACCACTCAGCCCTCATTAGTCCAAATTAAAATCAGGAGTGAGATGACAATTACAATTTGCAGTGGGCTAATTGTTTTTCCTCAGAAGCTGATCCTTCTGCAGATTGGGGAAATTAATTGTTTGAAGTCCCAGGTGGATTGGCTTTGAACCCAGTGGAGGCGTGGCAGGCCCTGCTTCCACCTCATCACCGCCCTTAGGGCAGCCACCCAGCAATGACTTCTGCCCTTCCTTTCCAGGCTCGGACACACTGAGGATCTGGGGTCCTAGTGGTCCTTTCCACCTTGGCAGAGAGGCCCGGCTGGAGAGAAAGGGGGCTTTGACCTGCCTGACATTGCCTGTCATCAGCCCACGGGGGCAGCATGGGCGCTTGGAAGCCGCTTCAGATCTGCCAGATTTCCACTGGGCACAGCAGTCACTGTGACATTCATTCATTCATTCAACAAACATCAACCTCCTACTATGTGTCAAGCACTGTTTAAGGGGCGGCTGCAGCGCACAACACAGACACAGCCAGTCCTCTAGGGACACGCCAGTGGGTAAGAGGACAATAACTGTGTAAGTAAATGAGATGTCAGAAAGAGGGAAGGGATCTGGAGAACGGTGGAAGGCAGAGCCTCCAAGGCCGAATTCCTGGAGCGTTAAGTGGTGAAAGGTGCCCGGACGGTGTAGTTAAGGTTACAGATTTAGGACTTAAAATTAGAGTGCGTCTCTGATCACCTGGGCAACTCTAGTGCCGTTGAGTCCTCTCCCTGCCGGAGGCAGAAGGATGCCCAGGTCGGAGGACTGGATGTCCTCTTGCCGATCAAGACACAGGAAGCTGTGTGCAGCATAGGAGAGAGGGTCAGCTGATAGCCAGGCTGGAAACAGGAAACCAGGTCCTCATCCTACACCAACAGGTGCGGGATCCCACCAGCCCCCTGGATGAGCTCCAAGGCGCATCCCCCAGGGCCTCTGAGGTCCTGCCTTTTAAAACCCGGAGAAACCAGCCAAGTTCGCCCAGATGATTTTCTGACAACTGTTCAACTGTGAGACAAGTGCCTGCTGCTTTAAGCCACTCTCCTGGTAGTGATCCATTACAGCAGCCGTGACAAGTGACTCAGGAACGGAACGGTCAGGGTAATGGGGCAGAGGGACTTGGTGCTGTTTTGACATGGTGGCCTGTCTGAGGAGGGGACTTGTGAACTGAGATCAGAATGATGAGGAAGCAGAGCAGGGAGAACAATTTGTCCGTTTCCCAGTTTTAGGACTGAAATCCTGCATCCCCTAAAAGCCGCTGTACTCCGGGACCCAGACAGCTGGGCACAGGGCAGAGCTGTGGGAGGGGCTCTGAGGCAGGGGCTCAGAGAGGTCACAGGGGATCAAGGGGGACCCCCGAGCAATTCTAGCTAAGGAGCCCCATCCTCCCCACTGTGGGGTCCTCCCAGCTGTGGGGCTCAAGAGTTGCCACTGCCTGCCCTACCCCGGGCTACTCCGCCTCTCCCCAGCTGGCCTCTCCAGCGGCCAGGTGTCTTGTGTGCCGGGTGCTGGTACCAGGTGCCTGCCCTGCATTCCCCAGGGGATGCAGGCGCACTGCCAAGCAGCACACAGCAGGGGGAATTTTCAAGACGTCTTTAATTAGTGAGACAATAGGAGGCTGGGAGGAAGGGAAGGGAGAGGTTGTGGACGCTTCATGCCCTGTCAAAACAGGCTGCGCAACTGCAGGATGCCGGGAGGGAGAAGGAGTTGGGAGGGAAACAGAGATGGGCGGCAGGGTCTCCGGCCCTCTCCCCGGCCCCTGGGCCATGGCCCCACCTCTGTATTAATCCACTCTTTCCTGGCTCCACCCTGCTCCTCCCTCTGTTTGGAGTCTGGGAAGAAGCAGCTGTTTAGGGCCTGGGAAGAAAGGCAAAGCTGCGCAATGGGAAGAGTAGAGAAGGGCTGAGTTAAAATTTTGGCTCTGGCTCATTATCTGTTTGATGTCTGGCAAGTTAATTGCTCTGGGTCTCAGTTTTCTCTTCTGTACGATTAGGGTAATAATACCTGCTTTGCAGAGTGGTTGCTGGAAAGATTAGAGATCCAGAAAGTACCCCACATGGAGAAGGCACTGGATAAACAGTGGCCGTTTCCATTCCAAGAGCCCAGCACCGGACACATTTCTCAAGCCTGGAGTGTGCCCGGGAGCCTGTTCCAGTCCAATCCTCACAGCCCTCATTCTCGGGACTGGAGCTGGTGTGCAGAATGCTGCAGACTGAGTGAGTTCCCGAGCAGGTGATCCTGATGAGGCAGCTGGGTTCCCCCTGCTGTCCCAGGTCGCCCTGCCCCTTGGGACAAGGAGCTGGCCCATGGCAGCTGTGGCCCTGTGTCCATGTCAGAAGCCACCTCTGCAGATGGACAGAGCTGGTATCAGGCTATCTTCCCCCACCTCCTGATGTCGCCAGGTGCCTGTCCCTCGGGCGACTTCCACATCCAAGCAAAGTGAGCTGCCCTTCAGAAGGTCAGAGCTTTCAGGGAAGGAAGACACAACACTGAGAGCAGAGAAGTGACTTGTGCAAGGGCATCTGATGGGGGGCTGGCTTCTGATTCTCATTGTTAGATAAGAGCACACAGCTACACGGTGGCTGCTCTCCCTACTCTGAAGGTCTGGATTTCAGGAATGATCCACTTTAGGAGCTGGTTCTGCTGGTCTCAGGCTACAGACCCTGGGTGGAAGCCAAAGCTACCTGCCTTCCTCATAGCTGATTGTGTTAGCTTTCTGCTACTGTGACCCAATACCTCAGAAATAGAAATACAACTCAAAGGAGAAGAGGTTTATCTTGGTTCACCATTTTCCAGGTTGATGTCCATGGGCAGCTGTGTTTCTTTTAGCCCTGTGGCAAGGGAGACCTTCAGGATGGAAGGGTGAGGCAGCAGAGAGCTACCCCAGGCAGCCAGGAAGCAAACGGAGTTGGAGGAAGGGGCTGGGGACAAAATAATCTCTTCAAACCCACACCCCAAGGGACCAGCTTCATTCGTTCAGGTAGGCCCTGTCTCCTCATACATCCACCGGGCTAGGAACTCCTCACTAGAGGAATCCACCGATGAAGTTAGAGCCTTCATGAAGGCTCTAACTTCCCAAACTCCACAAGCTGGCAGCCAAGCCTTCAACACGATGAGCCTTTTGGGGACCATTCTAGATCCCAATCGTAACACACACATTTCTCTGATTTCTCGGTGAAATCAAACAACAATAGGCTGACCCTTCTCGACCACTTAGTATTCAGTAGGAACTATGCCAAGTGCTTTATGTGTATTAACACATGCAATCCTACCAGAGCCCTATGATGCTTTTATCCCTATTTATAAATGGCAAACCAAGATAAAAGAGGTTAATCTGTACAACTAAAGCTGGGATTTGAAACTTTGCAATCTGGTGTCAAAGTCAATGTGCTTAACCATTGAACAACACAATCCCTCAAGCCATACTTCAATTTTCTCCTCTTCCCCCCTTTTCTCTCTCTCTGTACATTCACTCAAGCATTGATTCCGTGCCTGCTCTCTGCCAGCCACAGGGGATAGATACACAAGTTGAAGTCCAAGCCCCAGCCTCTGTCCTAGGAAGCTCTCACTCTGGCAGGAGAGACAGACAGACACTAATAGATGTGACTGTAGCCCAAAGGCTGTGAGAGGAGGGACAGAGCATCTTGCCACGTGGGGAGATGGGATCTCACTGTGATGATCTGACTCAGTTTCTGTGGGGAGTCTTTTTCCATCCATTGTGCTGGTTACATGGTGGACCTTTGCAATCTGGAAAGGAATCGTCTTCATTTGAGGAAATAGAACATATCTTAAATTTCCAGAGTTCATTTTTCTTAAGCTTCTTTAAAAAGCAATAATCACCCAAATGTGTCCATCTGCTGATAAATGGATTTTAAAAACACAATATATCCATTCAGGGAAATATTATTATCCAGCTGCAAGAAGAAATGAAGTAATGACACGTGCCATAATATGGACGAACCTTGAAAACATTATGCTAAGTGAAAGAGGACAGGACAAAAGGCCACATATTACATGATTCCTTTTATATGACATGTCAAAATAGGCAATCCATAGAGACAGGGAGTGGATTAGTAGGTGCCACTGGCTGAGAGCTTGGGATAATGAAAATATTCAAGAATTAGATAGTGAATTTGTGAATACGCTAAAAACCATCAAGTTGTACACTTTAAAAGGCTGAGCTTTATGGTACATGAATTATATATCATTTTTTTTAAAAAGTCCTTGTTCTTGTTTTGTGGGCATAATATCGTCGTTTAGCTCTTGGAGGATATCAGTTATGTTGGTGGTGGTGTCTGTGGTTTCTGGGTTTCTTCCCTGCATAGCATTAGCTTTCTTCAAATTGTTTTCTGTTTATTTTGGCTCAAGCTGTTTTCAGTGGATGATTTCCTTAAAAATCTAGTAAGTCTTGGCCAGGGGTTCATATTTACAGTGAGGCACTGGAAGGCCTGCGTGCATGGACAGAGCTTGTGTACTGGTAGGTCTCCATCGTGGGAGGGTTCGGGGGGCCCCCATTGTCACCATTCGTGCAGCTACCAGCGTTTCCTGGAGCCACTGGAGGAATGGGGGAAAGTAGATCTCATTTGGCTTGGAGATTTTCAGCAAATCACTATGTTTTAATTTTTTTTTTTTTTTTAAATTTTTGAGACAGTCTCATTATGTAGTTGAGGCTGTCCCTGAACTCACTATGTGGCTCAGGCTGGCCTTGAACTCAAGGCGATCCTCCTGCTTCAGTCTCCGGAATGCACCAGATTACAGGCGTGCTCCACCATGCCCAGCTCCCATCTTTGCAACAAATTGCCTCATTTCCACTTATATGTATAGCCATTTCCCCAAGTCAGCCCTGTTTTCAGTTCAATCTCTCTGGAAAGGAAAGTTCTCTTTGGGGTGCTTTGGGGTAAAGCAGAGACAGTCACCGGGGAAATGGGGCGAGGAAGTGGTTTGGGGTGGCATTCTACTCCAGACCTAATCTTCAGGCACCACAAGTTTTCAGCCTTTCTGTGGTTTTATGGCAGGAATCTGCCCATTTCTCCTGGGCTGCCCTCTCTGTGGGTCTCTCTAGGATCTTCAATTCAAGTCAGTTCGCTTCTCGGCTTCCCAAACTGGTTTGACACTGCCTGTTCCTTTCGGTCTCCTCTCCCTTGCCTGTGGGCTTGATCTTTTTCACTCCTTTACTCTTATTTTTGTGCAGGTTTTGGAAGCAGCAGAGTCCCACGGATGTGTTTAGTCTACCGTGTTTAATGGGAAGTCCCTTCTAGCTATTGTCGTTTGGAAGGGGCAGCAGACACCGGCATGCTCAGATTTATCATAACATGGCTTCTGCCGCTGTGACCAACTGGGATCTGACACCAAACAGTATACACTGCTCGGCACAAGTGCTGTGAACTGATGCAGGGAAACCCCCTGGCTGGCTGAGAGTGAGGGGACTGTGCCCTTGATCCCTCGGTCATACGTCACTGCATTTTCTGGGGGAAATTACATGGTAGTCTGTAACCCATGGAGTCAGGAAGGGCTAGGATGTATCCCTCGAGAATGTCAAGAAGGGGCCACTGTACCTCTGTTACTATGGAAACTGGTTCCCTGGTGGCAATCAGGCTTAGCAACATCCACAGTGGTGTGAAACACATGGATTCTGGCTCCGATAATGGGCAGAGGGCAGTCCCTGGAGAGAGGACCACACTCCCTGTAATGACCAGCCATGATGTCTCCAGGGTCTCCTCCCCATCTGAGCACCTTGCATGGGGCCTGGCCTAGAGTGCCTTGGCTCAGAGGAGAAGAAAGGAGGGGTGAGCAGAGAGCTGGAATCATTCAAGTGCCTGGAACTGCTTCCCAGGACTTCTGCCTCATGGTCACCAGGGAGAGAGAGAGACGGACAGACAGAGAGAGCTCAGAGCTCTGACGGTGGCCAACAGTTCAGGATGTGTATGTGTGGTGGATAGTTCAAAAGACACTTCTGCTTGGCTTTGGGATGCACTGCAGCCCCCATACTTATTATGCAAATGAGTTAATATGTGTGAAGTGCTTAGAACAGTCTGGCTCACGGTAAGTGCTTTATAAGTGTTTGCTATTATTATTATTACTAAAATCGTATTTAGCTTGGGTCTATATGAAAACAGATTTGTGTTCTCTGCCTCTTGATAACTCCTTTAAGAAAGAAAATGGATGGGATAGAGACCCAGCAACAAGGAGCCCCTGGGTCTTTGGTCCCTCTTTACTTGACAGTGGATAAGCCACCACTTAAATGTGTGTCTACATATATATAAAATGTTTATATGTATACACAGATGTGTGTGTGTGTTTTCTTTTTGGGATGACAGACTCCTCTTTCTGTGCTAACCTGTTTCTCTGATACCAGACTAGAGTCCTCTGCACGCTCCCTCCTCTACACACACACACAGGCACACACACACACACACACACACACAGGCACGCACGCGCACAGCCTCTAGCTCCCCCTCAGAGCCTCCTGGGCTGCCCCTCTGCCTGACTTCGTGGGAAGGAGATGGTGTTTCCCATCACCAGCAAAGCCTTTCCAACCTCAGCTGCAGGAAGAGGCTGAAATAGGCTACACAGCCCAGCGTGTCAGGCCCGATACCTACTGACGAGGAGCAGGCTTGTTCAGGGCAATTTCCGTCTCATTTGTCTCTTCATTTGTAGCTTAAATTGGCCAATTTCACCTGGAAGGTGCCTGGACTCTGGCAATCTACACACTACAAATGAATGTCCCTAGCAGTGGTCTCGAGAGGAAGGCAGGGGAGCTGGGCCTGGGCCTCCCCAGCTGCTGAGACTCTGGCGTGGAATCTGCACAAGGCTGGGGGTGGGAGGACAAGGAACTGTAATGAGAGGCCTTTAGGGTGATGCCTGGGGAACATGAGGTTGCTTGCCCTTGTAAGAGTAAGTAGCATTGACATAATGTGGAAAGAAAGGAGTCAAATGCTCTACTCATGTGAAGTCTAAAAACACAGAGACTGATCTGTGTTGCTAGCCCTCCAAATGATTAGCTCCTTGGGTTATAGAGCATAACGAAGTTGGGGGTGGGTGGAAATGTTCTATATGTTCTACGCCTTGATCTGAGAGAGGTAAAATGGGTCCATTGCACACCCCATGTTCGTCCAGTTGCACACTTAGGATGTTTGCTGCACTGTGTGAGTTCTACCTCAGTAGAAAAGGGGGGAAAGGTCACTCCAGTGGTTTTCAAACTTTACCATGCATAAGAATCCTGTGGGAGCCGGGTGTGGTGATTCACACCTTGTTATGATTTGGGTCTAGATGTCTCCCCAGAGCCTCATGGGGTCGTAAGTAGCTGAGTCTAGAGTGTGTGATGCTGGGATTGAGGGTGGGTGATCGCTAAATCAGTCCACTGATTGGTTTGGCACTGCCCTAATCCTGGTAGCCTGGATATAAAATAAGGGACAGAAAGAGGTTTGTCTTGTCCCTCATTGCTTTCGCTGTCTTCTGCCTGCCATGAACTGCTTCTCCTCCGCGATGCCCCTTTGATGCCCCTCTGCCAAGCCACCCTGCCTTGGAGCCAGCTGATTATGGACTGAAACCTCTACACACTGTGAGCTAAATAAACTTTTCCCCCTTTAACTTTGGGTGTCGGGTACTTTGTCTTAGCAACGAGAGAGAAAAATAACTACGACATGCCTGTGATCCCAGCATTCTGGGAGGCTAAGGAAGGAAGATCACAAGTTTGAGCCCAGCCTGGGCAACTTAGCAACTTAGACTCTGTCTCAAAATAAAATTTAAAAATGGCTGGGAATGTAACTTTGTGATCTGTAGCACCAAAAGAAAAACAAAAAAGATTTCTGGACCCTGGCAATCTATTAAGTTAATCTGGAGTGCTATCTGGGAATCTGCATGTATGTATGTATGTATGTATGTATGGTCTTTTTTGAGACAGGGTCTCCCTATGTAGTTCAGGCTGGCCGTGAACTCATGCGGATCCTCCTGCCTCAGCCTCCCTAATGCTGGGCATACAGGCATGTACCACCATGCCCAGCTCAGCATTTAAAAAATGTCCTTCCATTCCCAAAGGCACTTTTGAGGCAGGTGGTCCACTGACCTGACAAGACAGGGTGAGAGGAGTTAGACAGCTACTTGGTCAAATGCTCCAAATGGCCAAGGTGCCACCTAGCTGGGAGGTATGAGGGGCAGCTGGGATTAAGGGCTCCAGGTGCCCTTCACAGGAAGGGCTGGCCAGGCTGCAGCAGAGGAATCAATTGCAGAGGGAGCAGCAGGAAATGAGGGGCCACTCTCTGGGACAAGCAGGACCAGAACAGGAAGTGGGTCCGCTCATCAGGGTTGAGAATTTCTCTCCAGTACTCCTGTCCCCAGGCACCTACCCCACGATCGCTGGGGAAACCTCACTGAGGGGGGCTGGGCAGAGCTGGTCCCTAGCAGAGGGGGCGTCGTGGGACAGCCGGGCTTCTACAGTCCGCATTTGACCCATCCTGTATTCCTCAGCGCTTGCCTGCTGTTTGCAGCAAGCAGAAACCCACAGCTGGGCTCAGGATGATGGGCTAAGACCCTGGGGAAGGTACAAGCTGCATGGGATTTCCAGAGATAAATGCCAGGACTGGCCGAGGTCTGGAAACGTGTGCAAACGATGTCTTCGGAGCTGCCCTTGACTTGAGAGCCGGGAAGGGCTAGGATGGGGAGAGGAGCAACATTTGGGGGCACTGACCTAAGCAGACCATAGGCAGACAAGCAGCAGTCTGTGCAGTCCAACAGTCCTCGAGCATGATTTACTTGTGTCCACTTTGCAGATGAGAAAGCTAAGAATAGGAGAAACTCAACCTGTCCAAGTCCGTAGTCTCACAAACAGTGGGATTAGAACTCCGGTTCACAGGACTCAAGCTGCAAGATGTTTCCGTATTCCCTGCCACCAGCCCCTCTCAGCCTCTGGGCAGTGAAGGGACAATTTTCTCAATGTGGTACACACCTATAATATGAGCACTCTGGGAGGCTGAGGCAGAAGGATCATCAAGTTAGAGCCCAGCCTGGGCAACTTAGTGACTTAGCAAGTCTCTATTTAAATAAAAATAATAAAAGATTCTGGTTCAAAAAATTGCATAATGCTCTCTCATATATTATCTGACTTTCACAAATAGCTTGTGTAAGGCAACTGGTAAGTCCTGGTCTTTGGATAAAAAATTTGATCTTCAGTTAAAGAATAATAAACCCAAGTTCAAAAAGCTGGTTGGTAGCTGGGAACTGGTACTTAAAATTCAGATGGCTCTAGGACTGCTTCAATCATTTGCCTGGAAACTGAGAAACATATCCTAGCTCTGTCATAAAGCCAGGGATATCTAGAGATGCCCCTACTTAGGATATAGCTGATTTCATGATTAGTGGAATCTGGTTTCCCTAATCTCCTTCTGCTGTCTGAAAGGCTCAGGGGACTGAACTGGAAAAAATGGCCTCAGTAGGGAAGTGGGGGCCCAGAGAACCTCGATGAAGATTTGCAAGTTACACAGGACATTGAGGTTCCAGGTCAGAGGTCAGAGGTGAGGCCAGAAGACACGTTCCTTCTTTTCCAGAGGGCCTGGAGGATGTTCCTTCAATCTCAGGTTCTCCTCCCCAGGTGCATCTTTCATGGACCACAAGCTGACAGGTGCAAGGAAGCATCAGCCAATCCTGGGGTGGATGGGAGGAGGACAGAGCAGTGACCCTGGGGCTCTTGGTCTTTTCTCTGGCAGACAGCATCCAGAGGCATCGGCTCAGGGACCTGGAGCTTGTTAGCAAGGACACAGGTAGGGGCAGGGCCGTGTCAAATTGGATCACAGCCCTGACACCACCCGTACGGAACTTTCCCAGCCCCTTTCCATTTCTCACCTGGCCATTAGAAAGCCACACGTGACAGTGAGGGATGCAGAGTGGGAAGCTGTGTCTGGGGCCACCTGAAGCATCGGGGTTCTCTGAACACACCGAGTCTTGACACAGGGACAGCTATCAAGAACCCTGTGGTCTGTATGGGCACATAAGTGGGCATCCTTCATTTGCTTCTCTGTGGCACACACTGGTAGACAATCTGGTCTTCCCTCACTGTCCACTGGACTCTGGGAAATGCTCCCCACATTCTCCAAGTCAGACCTAATTAGACCAGCGATCAGGGGTTCTGGGGTCACAGCCTCCTCCAGGCGCACATGGAAATGCTGCTTGGGTTATGCTGGAGCTGCTTGTTGGCTCTCTGTTCCCTTGGCCTCTCCGCACCCTGCCTTCCATCACCCCCCTAATGGAGAGGCAGGACACAGTCTCCCACAGGCCACCATTCATCTTCCCACCCTGACCCTCTCTGAGGCTATTAAGCTGCTGCGGCCAGACGGAGGAGGGGAGAAAAATGAAAACAGTGCAAGGGGAGCAGCGGAGGGCAAAAGGGACTCTCAGAACCACATCCATTCCTAAATCAGGCCAGGGAGAAATGCCTTCTAAAGGGCCAGCTCCCTTACACCATAAGGGCAGGGGAATGGGCTTCCGAGCTGGGCTGTCCAGGAAGAGGCAGGCTGGGAGGGTCACTGCAGCAGGCTGAGGTCACTGCTGTCCCCCTCCATCAAAGCATTAGAAAGCCTCCCTTCTCAAAGCATCCTAGAAGAAAATACGGAAGCTGTCAGGCCAGCCCTATTATGGATCCAGGACGCCAGCTCCCTCCCACCCTCTCTGCTGTAATCCCTTCATTCTTCTCTGGCTGCTGCCCCAGCACGCGCTGCGTAGCCCTTTCAAGATCTGCTGCTCACTGTGCTCCCATCTGCCTCCTCTCCTCTGACCAGACGACCTCACCGACCTCCTGGGGCTGTTGGGGGCCGGCGGGTGTGCCCTCCTTCTCCCACCCTGTGCCTCCCACACCTCTGCCCATCTCACCTGCCTTCCCTCTGACCTCTGAGGGTGAGGTGTCCACCTCTTAAAAACCAATTGCATCCCTTCCCTCACCTTCAGGAAACTCAGTCCTTTGTCTATCCTTCTTCCATCTTTAAGAACAATGATAAAATTGTTGGTCTGTCACTCCTATGCACAGACCCTGCCTGTGCAAGCCTCTCTGAGCTGGTTTTCAATCTCACCGCTCTTCTCAATCCAACACTGTCCCAGCTCCCAGCCCCTGGGAGCCCCTGAGGGGAGCAGCCAGCATGGCACCTTCCGCCTTCCAAGTGCTCACCTGCCCTTTGCGACCCGCCCTCCCCTCCCCATCACAGGCTGTCTTCTATTAAACTGTCAGCGTTGGCCTAGTGATCACCTCTCTCTCTGATCTTTCTCCTCATTCAGTTCCCTCAAGTACCAAACTTCCGCGCAAGTCCTTCAAACACAGGCAGACTTATCAGTGGTCCCAGTTCCTCATAGTCTGTTCTCTCTCCCCAGCTACCTTTCCATCTGGATTAGTCTGCTTTCTATTATTATTAAAAATCCCTAAGATAATCAAGTCACAAAGAGACAGGCTCTTTGGGCTCACGGAAGTGGACGCTTCTGTCCATAATGCATGGGCCCCATTGCATGGCGGGAGATCGGGGGACAAGGCATTCACTTCATGGCCAGGGTGGGAGAAGAGGAAGAGACAGTGGCTCCACAATCCCCTCCAAGTCCCCAGGGATGGAAAACCTCCCACCAGGCCCCACCTCTTACAGTCCTCACCACCTGCCCATACCCCATGGCTGAGGACCAGGCTGCTCACTCGGCTTTTGGCTTTCGGGAGATATTATCTAAACTGTCACTGCATCTTCTTGGGAAGATGATTCTTTAGTCCTCTCTGAAGTGACTCTAACAGCAGAGCACTTCCGCATTCACAGCCGGTGTGGTGGCACACGTCTGTAGTCCCAGCACTTGGGAGGCTGAGGCAGGAGGATCACCATGAGTTCAAGGACAGCCTAGGCCACATAGTGAGTTCAAGGCCAGCTTGAACTACATAGCAAGAGCCTGTCTCAAAACACAAAAAACAAAAACCAAATGACATGCCCCAAGGTCAAAATTACTCTGAAGTCTTTGTAAACTGCTTCTGAGTTCCACACTAGACCTCTACATGCCTTCCTATAAGGTTTCCTCCCTGGCCCCCTAAGTGAGGTTATGCTCACTGAGAAGTACAATCCTGGAAGTTCCAGAAGTTCTTCCACATCTGGTGTGGGCCCCAGTCCTGCAGGGCACGTTCTCCCATAGGCCTCTCTTCTCCACAAACCACTGCTGGGCTAGGCCCTGTAGGTTGAGGGTGGCATCTCATTATTCTGCATAGCTCTGAGGAGAGTCAAGCCCACTGGCGGGTCCCAAGGGCAGTGCCCAGTCTTACCCTCCGGTCCCTCCTACTTCGGTCCTTCAAGGTTCCTTCAAGGCCACAGGACACATTTCCATACACCCTCAGAGAAAGTCCTGCCGTGGGGACTTGCTTGTCCCCAGTGTGTCCCTGGAGGTAGGGATGGCTGTCTTATCACTGCACCCCTCCAAAGAATGGGGCCAGGTAGCCACTCAAGCAACCTGCCTCCTGGGCACTGTGCCCAGGGCGAGATTAGTCCAACTTGGGGATCCTTTCCAATCACTTAATTGCATTTGGCTCTCCACACCTGAGGGTGAGGACTTCCAACAGCTCCACAAATCCTCCTTAATTAAACCTCCCGAGGCCCCTGCCAAGTAGAGGCCCCTGCCAAGTAGCAATAACTTGTCACCTCTTCTGAGAACAAAAACACCCCAGCAGACTTTTCAGCTTAGGGTGGGCATGCGCAGGTCCCCACCAAGTTTCTGTAGGCTGCATCGGCACAGCCCGACCTGGCACCAGCTAGGAGGGCAGTTGTGGCAAAAGGTAGGAGTTGGAAAGGTTGCTTTGCTTTTGATCAAAAGAGCAACCTGCAAATGAGATGCAAAATATCATGCAAATACAGTGCATAATAATTTGGAACCAATAGCTTTGGGCATTTTAGGCAATAAAATGCCAGACCTGTATGTGATCATATTTACTATCCCAATTTTCCTTTCCTTTACTCCGAGTAAAACTGAAAGTGCAGATACCACATAAGATAATGAGAGGGATATACTGTACTCCTCTCGTGAATATTTAGGTGCAGCCTGAATTGGACATGACTGCTACCAAAGTAAGGGTAGATGTCATTCATCTACACCCTCACTGGCAAACCTACTATGTGTAACACACCATGCTGAGCGCTCACAGAAGGGCATAAAGTGCCCTCATGGACTGAGCTCGGTACAATGAGCATCTATTTGGCTCCTAGTACTAAACATTTATTAAATGCCACTTACTAGTCACGTGACACTGGGCAAGCTCGTTTCCTCACATAAAATGGGGAATGCGAATGTCCACAGACCAAGTGTAGCCTGTCCCGTCACAGGATGCTACTCAGCAACAGAGAGGACCAAACTACTGATACAGGCAATAATGTGGATGAACCTTGAGGAAATGATGTTGAATGCAAAAAAGGCAACAGAAAAACATCACAGCCTGGATGATTCCGTTGATAGAACACTTGGAAATAATATAATTTTGGAGATGGAGAACAGACTGGTGTTTGCCAGAAATTAGGGGTGGGAATGCGTGGCTACAGAGGGTAGCAGAGAAGTCTAGCAATGATATAGTTAAGTATCTTTGTTGTGGCGGTAGCTACACAAAGCTATACACACATGAGTGGGTGTGAAATTTGGATAAATTCTACATATTATACCAATGTTAGTCCAATGTCACTTTCCAGGTTTTTTGTTTTTGTTTTTTTTGCAGTCCTGGGGATTGAACCAGAACCCTTGCACTGAACTACATCCCTCGGCCTCTTTTGTAGCTCAGGATCTTGCTAGGTCACTAATTGCCCAGGCTGGGCTTAAACTTGCTATCCTCCTGCCTCTGCCTCCCTGAGTGCTGGGATCACAAGCATGTGCCACCACCCTGACCAGTTCCTGCATTTCATATTGTACTATAGTCAGATGAGATGTTAACAATGGAAGAGGCTGGATGAAGGGTTCTCAAGGCTTCCCTGTACATTTCTTTATTCCTCTCTTGAATCTATACTTACTTTAAAATAAAAAGTTGCTTTGAGTATTCAAGGAGGTAAAATTAAGTACTTAAATGGCATCTAGGACACGGCAAGCCTTCAATCTGTGTTATTTGATTGCTACTGCTGCAGGCCAGGCCCTGGGAGTATCTGTGTGAATAACTGAGTCTGAGTCTAACTGCAGCAGAGGAGAAAGGCCCAGTAAAGAAGGGCATTTAGTAGAATACGTGGGGTGTGCAGCGCACAGGGGAGGAGTTCTCTGGGCCTAGGGAAGGTTTCCTGGAAAAGCTATTCCTAGAGGTGAGGACGGAAGTCTGGCAAAGTCGGCCCGGAGAGGAGAGCAGTCTGAGAAAGGTGAGGGGTGCGAGGCAGCGGTACATGGCTGGTGAACAAGGCCCAGGTGGCTTTTGTCGGGCACTGGGGGACAGCAAGAGGCAGGGAAGAGGCTGGCAGCGGAGGTAAAGGCCAAGGTGTGCAGGGACCACTGTCCTTCATGGGCTTCACCCATCTGCAGTCTTTGCCCCATGAGTTCCCTGGGGAACTTCCACTCGCGGGATCCCAGAGCACTCTGTCCCTGTGGTGCAATGGGCTACAGGGGTCCATGAGAAAAGCCAGAGGTCAGCTAGCTCCACAAAGCCGACTGAACTGTAGTCAGTCTACTGCAAACCAGAGCACATACCACATCCCAATACCTGCTCCTTCCCACCCCGTGTGGGTTTGCTTTTGGTGTCACCCTCCTTCCTTTACTGTGGGTAATCTGGAACTCACAGCAGCCTCTCTTCTCCAGGCATGAACATGCAGCAGTCGAGAGGACATGGAAGTGGGGCCACACCACTAGCTGTGTGGCTGTGGGAAGCCAGCAAGCAACTGAGCTGCAACTTCCCCCTCTGTAAGACAGGTGATCCTCACAAGGTGAAACAAGGGACAAACACAATCAAGCACCAAAATGTGCCAAAATGTATCCAAGAGAGTTTAGTAGCTTGTGAAGAGCTATTCAAATATGAGTGTTGCTACGGCTCCTGAAAGAACATTGGTGAGGAGGAGCCTACATTGGGAACTCAGGTACTGTCCGAAGAATCTGGGTGGGATCTTTAGCTGGGGATGGGCAGGGAGGGAAGAGCAGGGGACAGGAGCAGGAGCCCCACTTTTTTTTTTTGGTACCGGGGATCGAACTCGGGACCTTGCCCTTGGAGGCAGACGCTGGAACCACTGAGCTAAATCCCCAGCCCCAAGAGCCTCACTTTTTGATATTGCTGATGACGAACAAGGCACAGTCATCTGGTCCACCACTGCCACATTCAGGGAGGATCTGTCCCTCCAGCCTTTTCCTTTTTGTGCTTAATGACCTCTCATTCACAAATTCATTCCCAAATATTTTGGAATGTGGAGTCTGCCAGGCACCAGTGATAGAAGGTGGCCAAACAGATAGGCCTCTATCCTCATTAGGCCACAGCCTAGAGCCTAAAACAGGCATCTGCCTAATAAGCACCTGGTGACACGGTTGTGTCATGGTGTGCGTTATAAAGGAAGCCTATGGGACATGGGGTGGGTTAAACTACCTTGGCCCAGAAAGCTGGTAGCATCCTGGAGGTACAGGAAGGCTTTTCAATGGCAGGTTTATTCAAGCTTAGGTCTGAAGGGTAATCTGAATTTAGAGACAAGCATGGGATAGGCAGAGTGACAAGGGCTAGAGGACAGTGTATCTAAAGGTCACGAGGACAAAGGGAGCTCAGCAGTCTAGGAACTGCAAGAGGCCCAGGCACCCAGTGCAGAGCAAGAGGAAGGAGCCAGGCAGGTGTGGGCCACACCCTACTGGGGTCATGCCCCTGGTCACCCTAAACAGCTCAGAGTCCCTGAGGAGTTCTGAGGGCCAGGTTCAATGTGTGCCCTTGAAAGGTCATTCGAGCAGCAATGCAGAGACCGGAGTGGAGGTGCAGGGTTGGATGTAGCTAATGAGGGGGATCCCGGTGTTGCAGCAGGAGGTGGGGGCAGCCTGAACCAACGTGGAACTGTGGAGCTGAGTGTGGTGATGCCTGTAATCCCAGCACTGTAGGAGGCTGAGGCAGGGAGATTTCAAGCTTGAGACCCTGTCTCAGAATTTTAAAATAATGCAAAAAGGATTGGGGATGTAGCTAAATGCAGAGGCCCTGAGTTCAATCCTCAGTACTGGAAAAAAACAAAAAGTAGAGCTGAGGAGATGAGAGGAGTGAGGGGCTGTACCTAGGTGCTGTTTCAGAGGCAGACAGGACCTGGTGACAGACTGGGTGTAAGGAGGGAAGGGCAGGGAAGGGTGGACAATGAGTCCCAGTTTGCGGCATACAGAACTGCTCTGAAATGGTACCATTCCTAAAACCAGACCGCACGGGAAGAGACGGAGGAGGAAAGGCATGGGAGATACTGGAGATTTAGGAGGAGAATCACGACGCTGCCTTTCGATATGCCAAGTCTGAGGTTTCTCAGGACATCCAGCTTAGTCAACCAGGCAGGTGGCTATGAGGATACAGAGCGGAGATGAAAAGATGCAGGCTGTCGTCTGCAGGTGGATGATAGTGAAGGCCATTCATGTGGCTGAGAAGGCTCAGGAACAGAGCATCTCATCAGAAGCGAACACCTTCAGCAGGAACATCAGGAGCCACCGTTTAAAGACAAGACTCGAAGGGTGAGTCAGCAAAGACAACTCCAGAGTAACCAGAGAAGCCAGGAACACAGGGTCAGAGAAGGGAAAGGGAAGAGTCACGAGCAGTGGGAAATGCTTCTGAAAACTAAAAATGCTGCCTGGCTCCAGGAATCTCGAGAGCTGCTGCAGCAGGGTGGAGGAGGAAGCCAGACTGGAGAGGGGCTGAGGAAGGGTGGGCGGTGCAGAGAGGGAGCGAGCTGAGGAACTGACTCTTCCAAGACGGTTGGCTTGAAGGAGAGCAGAGACGGGGTGGCAGATCGGGCTCGAGGAAGGTTTTAGCTGTGTTGTTCTGTGAGGCTGGCCAAAACCTGAGCATGATGGGCACTTGTCCCTTAGAAGGCCAAGGAGAGGCTGGGACCCGGGGTGACACTGCTGCTGCCTCGGCTGGAACAGGAGGAAGGGGAGAGCACCGAGGCAGAGGGTTTGGTGGGGACAAGCTGGGAGCTCTGCCTGCTGACTCCTATTTCTCTGTGAAGTGGGAGGCAAGGTCCTCTGCTGAGAGCAAGGGTGGAGGCGGAGGTTTGGGGAGGAAGGTGTGAAACAGTCATCCTGGAGACTCAGGCGACAAGGGAACCAGGGACGCGGTGGGAACACCACGTGCTTCTGAAGAACAAGTTGGGTTGGGGGTGGCAGGTTTGTAGACGTACCCATCTGCATGCGTGCTTGTGCATGCGTGTGGGCGCGTGTGTTCCCAGCAGCTTCAGCTGCCTGGACCCAGAGGGAGCAGATAGAGCAATTAATCTAGGACTGGGACTCTGCCAAACTGGAACAATACAAATCAGAGGGTCAAAGAGTTTAGGATACAAAGAGGAAGATTCTTAAAATGATGGGCCATGAACTCCATCCGGTCTCAGGGAAGGGAAGGCCCAGGAAGGTAATGGGTGGCAGGGCACTAGAGGTGCCCAGAGTCCCAGGGTCCCCAAGAGGTAAGAGACTGGTAAGGTGGGAATCCTCAGGCCAAGAAGCTCGGAGACCAGAAGGTGGTGACCAGAAAGCAGGGTGCTTGACTCAGTGATTTTCAGGTGGAGGCAAGACCTAGGGCATGGCTTTGGGAGTGAATAGCTTTGGCCGGAGAACCAAGGAAGGGACTATGGGTCTGCGGCTCTGGGTAAAAGATCAGGAAAGACAGTGACAGGAGGAGACCTGAGCAAGGTAACAGATGTAACACGAGGCCAGCAGTTAGAAGCCTTATGTCTAGTCCCGCTCCCTTCCCAGAGCTTAGGTTTCTGGGGGATGACAACAGGCCCGGGGGAACAGGCTCTGCCAGGGATACAGGTTACAGGTGTGCTGAGCTAGTGACCCTCAGCTCCAGGGTCAGTCAGGGTCCCCGAGCCATCATCACTGTGGACACGGGCTACTGTGTGGACCAGAGGGGTTGGAACACAGCGCAGCCACCCCTGTCCCGGTGCCGGTGCACCATCTCCGAGGAGGCTGTGCGAAGCTCCCAGAACACGCTCCTTGATTCCCCCTTCTTCCCAGCGGCCCCAGAGGGAGCAGCTATGGTACTGATGGCCGGGGAGGGCAGGTGCGCCTCTTCCCACTGCTGGCTGGGTGGTCCTTCCTGGCTCCCCCAGCTGCAGCAGCAGCTTATGGCTCTGAAAACAGATTCGCCCTTTCTGAGGGTTTGGGTGGCAGATCTCACTGTACCCGACCTAGACAGAGCCTTCACGGCAGATCCCTGGGGGCAGCCACTTCCGTGGCACTGGGCCTCCTGAGAGAGACTCTCTGCTAGGAGGACCCACAGACCCCCGCATCTCTCAGAGGCCATGGTACCCAGGGAAGGCCCAGCACCTGGCCCAGGACTTCGCACACTGAAGATGCTCAAAACACACTGACTGAATGAATGAAGACAATGCTCAAATATTTAAAAAAGAAAACCTCACCACGTCCACCAGAATTCTTCAAATTATCCATTGCATTGCTCCTGTTTATTCGGGTAGACAATTAAAAGACGACTTTCTAAATTCTCTTGTGTTTCTCCGGGCCTATGACGTGCCATGCATTTTATGAGCATGAGGTGGTTTCACTTTCACAACCCTGTGAGCTGGGGACGTTGAGCCCACGTTAGAGAGAAGGAAACTGAGGCTCAGGGAGAGGTTAAGAGACACATCCAGGATCACAGCTGGACAGCAGGAGCCATGGGATCCTAACACAAATGGAGCTAACTTTAAAGACAGTGCTCCTTTCCACACAGAGCACCTCCCGGGACTGCAGCGATGGCAGCGAAGGGGAGGCAGAGAGGTTGTGTGAAGAGGACTGCAGCCATACCTCACAAGGCTGCCACTGCCGTGCCCTGGGGAAGCAGTACTGAGCTGTGCCGAGCCACAGCGGAAAGGGTCAGGCCCTGCTGTCTCCCCCCACCCCGATGGCCTGGCTGCTGCCCCTCCCTGCACCTGCAGCATCTGGCCTTTCCTTCAGCACTGCCCTGCCTGCTTCCCCCTGTGTCTGCAAGGACCTGTCCTGTGGAGAGGCTGTCCTCTCCCCTCTCCCCACGAGGCTGAGTGATTCCCAGACTCCTCGTCCTCAGGGCTCAGGGGGCAGGCGGGAGAGTGGTGGGAGACCAGAGTGTCTGACCCGCAGTGGCTGAACATGGCTGTCAGCTCCCTCGGGCCTGCCCACGTCTGCCTGACAGGTGAGCAGCCGTGTGCTACATCTGTCTGTCCATCTGTCTCCCTCGAAGGGGCCTGGAGATTGCCGATGCTCCCTAGAGAAGGAAGGGAGGCCCTGGGCCTGAGGCAGCTCCTTCCTTGGGACAGCAGTCAGCAGGGCCCAGGAGGGGTAGGGAGGGAGGACAGTGCGGCTCTGTCCCCTCCAACACCTGAGCCCCCTCCCGACTGCCAAGTCCCCTCTCTGCCTACGCCCTCCCCACAGCTCCCTAAGCTCTTTGCCTGCCAAGCTCTGCAAATTACCACACATGCCAATAAGTCATTAGAAACCAGAACGGCAAAGGTGGGGTTGCCATGGAGACCAACACCAGGAGCTGGCAGCCCTGGGGGCCGGCCGGTGGCTCAGGTGTGCTGTGGGGGAGCTCGGAGGGCCAAAACGCCTGGCAGAGGGGAGATGTGCACTGCTGGGGAGCTGGTTTCAGGCAGGGCGCTGCTCTGCTCCCTCCTTTCCCTCCCTTCTCCTCTTCCCTCCCGGCCTGAGGCTGAGTGCTGCTCACCTGAAGCTCACTAGTGTGGTGTAGGCAGGCAGGTGCGACCTGCTCTCTGCCCAGAAAAGGTGGGTCTGATGCAGCCCGGCTGGGACCCTGACAGGCCCAATGAGGGGTGGAGGGCAGGGCAGGGCCCAGCAGCACTGTCCCCTCCTTCTTGAGCAGGAATTTACTGCTCCTCTGCCCAAGGGTCAGCAGGGCACCCTGGACTTTGCAGGTAAAAACCTGCATGTGAGTTAAAAATGGATGAGTGCAGAATTTGTGGAAGCACCTAGGATCTCTGACCAGACACGAGCCAGCCCTGGACTGGAGTCCCAGCCTGTTATTGTGTCCTCCAGCAAAGCCGCTTCTCTCGGGCCTTGGTTTCATTGTCTGGAAAATGTGGAGGTTGAGTTTCATACACAGTGCGTTCCAGAGCCACCGTGCTATGAAGCAATTCTGCAGGGCTGCTCCCTGGAAGGTCAGGAGAAGGATAGGGGATCTGGTCCACCTGCTCTGCTTTTACCTTAGACTTGATTTCCTATGGCTGTGTAACACATTACCACAAATGTAGTACCTTAAAACAATCCAGAGGTGTTATACACTGAAATGGGGGTCACCGCTTTAAAGTGGTGGCTGCATTCCTTTCTGGAGGCTGTGGGGAATGAGTGGCTTTGTTTTCCTGCCTCTCCCTGGCTTCCAGAGGCTGCACGCTTTCCCTGGGTCATGGCCCCTTCCTTCTCCAACGCCAGCAATGGCCAGTCAAGCCTTCCCCACGAGGCTTTACTCTGGCACCAACTTATGCTTCCCTGTTCCACAAGGACCCCTTCGATACACTGAGCTCACCAGGATGATCCAGGATATTTAAATTTTTCGACACAGGGCCTCACTATATAGTTCAAGCTGGCCCTGAACTCACTATGTAACCCAGGTTGGCTTCGAACTTGTGGTGATCCTCCTGCATCAACCTCCCCAACAATCTTTTTATTTGAAGATCAGATAATTTAGCAACTTTAATTCAGATTAACCTCGAGGCCATCTGATCTGGCTTTTATTTCCAGGGAAGGTTGGGTGAAGCCCTGTGTGTGTCCCTGCACACCTCTGGTGCAGAAAGCTCACCAACCCAACAGTCCCGCAGCTGAGACACTGTCCTTTCTTCCCCTTGCCTTGACCTTTAATACCGTCCTCTTCCTACACTCATCCAGAAGAGTCCCAGGTTTTACCACACTCGAGAAATGGCACCCAAGTTCAGAAAGCACAGGCCTCAGACTTCCGGCCAGTGATCAACCCGAGTGGGCGCAGGTGGAGATGTGGCCTGTGGCCCCCGCTCTCCAGTGAAACCTCGGCCCGATGCCAAGGGCCTGGCCCCAGGGGGCTGAGCGACAACACAGCCCTGGAGCTTTGTAATTGTATGCAAATGGCTCGCCCTTTCTCAGCCCACTTTTTCTCTCCGTATAAACGGGCAGCTCATTCCATTCCTACTTCTGTCGCACCTCCCAGGGGGTCCTGGAAAAGAGGTATGTGGCGCTGAGGGAAAGCTATTCTCCGGAGGAACAGCCCTGGGGAAACAGAGGAGAAACTGCTGAAACCTTTATTGAGCTTCTACTTTGTAGCAGGCACTTTAAACAGATTAGTTCATTTCATGCGGTGGTTGAGAACCAGGGCCCTGGAGTCAGAATGATTTGGGGCTGCATTCTGGCTCTGCTCCTTGTTGCCTGTGCGAGGCCTCAGGCAAGTTATTTAATGCTTTCTTGCTTTAGTTTCCTCAACTACAAAATGGGGAGAAATAATGTCTACTTCACACTGTCCTGTGGATTAAATGAGATAGATACAGTAAAGCTTTGGTACCTCATACGGACTCACAAATGTTCGCTAGTATTATCAATGGCCCTACAAAAGTGGCTGTTACTCTCTGGGTATGTTGGCCAGCCTGCTTGTCATCCTAGCACTCTGGGAGGCTGAGGCAGGAGGATCTCAAATTTGAACCCAGCCTGGTCAACTTAGTGACTGAGTGAGACCCTGTCTGAAAATAAAAAAGAAAGCAAGCCTGGAGATGTAGCTCAGTGTGAAAGCCCTGAGTTCAGTCCCCAGTACTGCAAAACAAAGAAAGTGAGTATCATCAACCCAGATTTAGATGGGGAAACTGAGGCTCAGAGAGGATAAGTAAAACGCCCATATGGCTAGATAGTGTGGACTCTAACCCAGCTCCAACAGACCCCATTTGCTCTGGATTCTGAGCCCTGAGGTCAAGGGCCTCGGATTCAGCCTGGGGTGGAGCAGAGTCCTTTCTCAGCTCCCGAGGGCCCAGGGCCGGTGAAGTCACGTGAGCTAGAGGTCTGCTCCGCCCACCGACTCTTGGCTCCTGCTCTGTGGCTGGGGTCCCCACCTGTGTCTCAGTGGGTGAGGGCACCCCCAACGGAGCCCCTCACTCCACTGGGCAGCCTCCCTCCACACCTCAGAGGGGAGCTCACCCCTGCTTGGGGGAGGACAACACCTCCCCCTCCCCCTCAAGAAGCCAGCTCCCTTTGTCGGGATTTGACTTCTGGTTCCCTAAATATGAAACTCACAGGGATGTTATGGGACTAAGGGGAGCCTGGGCCTGGAGAGGAGGCCAGGAGAGAGGCTGGCTGCAGCCTGGGCAGAGAAGTGGGCCGGGAGAATTCCAGAAAAGCCCGGGCACCTGGAAGGCAGCAGTCACAAGATGCAGCTGGGAGGGGGCAAGAGCCTTGGA
This sequence comes from Heterocephalus glaber, assembly GCF_053883595.1. NCBI lineage: Eukaryota > Metazoa > Chordata > Mammalia > Rodentia > Bathyergidae > Heterocephalus > Heterocephalus glaber. The sequence continues at coordinate 40,651,034 of NW_028258372.1, forward strand.
GGCTGGATTTTACCCCTAAAGGGCTGCCGTCCTTGTTCCGAGGGATTAAAGAGGGCATCAGAAGCCCAGCCTTGTGTCGAATACTTGTAATCTCGGCTCCTGGGGAGGCTGAGGCAGGAGGATGTAAAGTTCAGCTGGGCAATTTAGCGATTTAGTGAGATTCTGTCTCAAAGTGAAAAAGGGCTTGGTGGTAGAGTGCTTCCCTAAAATGTGTGAGGCCTTGGGTTTGACACCCAATACCAAAAGAAAACAAAGCAAAAAACCACACTCCTCAAACCAACCAAACAAAACAAAGAAAAGGGGCATCAGAAGCCTAGCTGCCCAGCTGGCTGGGAAGGGGCTGCTCCAAGGCCAAGCCCCAGCCCAGGAGCTGGCACACTGCGGCCTCATCCCCTCGACCCGCCCCCAATCTGGCCACTCCTCACCCTCCCCGGCCCTGCATTCTGGGGAGAACCCGCCCCGTGCAGAGCGGGGCCCCAATCAGCTGCACCTCCTTCCCGAGGAAGCGTTCAGATAGACTCCCACACAGCACTCACAGTTCTGATAACATTTATAGTCTAAATCACACAGTTTAGCACTCGGTTTTAAATACTGTCTGGTATTATTCCCTCATTATTTCTTGTGAGCATGAGTTCTGCCTCCCCAGCTGATCTATGGTTTCCCTACCAGCAAAGACTGGGTCTTACGCCTCCTTGCGTTCTCCACAGCCCCACACCTGCATCCCATGCCCCACAGATGAGGCTGTATGAACGCTTGGGGACCCACTGGGTGACCGGAATACCTTCAGTGGCCAGGGAGTCCCGCTTGCCAGAACTTCCTGGCCAGCCACCCGACGCCATGCTGGAACGGATGGGCAAAGCCCTGGGGTGTGGAAGTCAGAGCATCTCCCACACTCCCAACCCTGTGCAGCCTGCTTCCTAACACACCTCCCTCTCCCCTCCTCAGGCCGGCTGCCTCTTTATTCTCTGACCTCATCTCCTGCCCCAGCCCTGCATGGCCTCCTCCGTGCTCCTCGACCCGGCCAGGCCTGGGCCTCCCTCTTTGCCCTTGGGCTTGCTCTTCCCTCATCTTGACTCACAGCACCTTCTCACAAGCCTCTGTGACAGACAGCCCAACACACCTGCCACCTGCCTGCCTCCCAAGACGTGCACTACTTCCAGCCTGGCTTTACTTAACTCTAGTACTATGCTGTTTGCTTTACCAGTTCATTTTACTGTATCCCAGGTCAACAAAGTGGATGCTCCAGAAGGACAGAGATCTCTGACTGCTCCCTGATGTCTGCACCCAGGCTGTCTGGCCAGGCCCAGATGCTTAGAAATGGCCACTGATGAGACTCCAGGCCCACTGTGCTCAGAGAAGGGCATGGGTGGGTGGGACAATTCTGCAGGTCCCCTCCGGTTGTGTGAGTCCCCCTTCTGGCCATGGGCCAGCTTTGGGGGACACCTTCTGAAGCTCAGGGCCTTCTACCCACTGGGAGGTCTGTTCAGAAGTAGAAGTGACAGCCGGGCCAAGTGAAGCATCAGTTCTCCCCTCTCCTCCTCCTGCACAGCAAGACACCGCATCATTCCACCTTCTGGGCATCGCCACCTCTGCCCTCCCAGGCCAAAGACAGACACTTTCATCCTCCAGCTCCAGGCCTCGGTCTGAGAACACTTCACAGAGGAACATCACCACACCTGGCTTTCTTCTCTCCTTCTTTCTCTCGCCCTGGCAGGATCAGATAACACAGAGCCTCTGTTCCTAGGGGACCTGAGCTGACAGGTTCTGTCATTGCCCCTCTTCCATCTGTTTTCCCCCAAGGAGCTGCCCAGTGAGATGTTTGGAAACAGGAACAACTGCCCTTGCTCTGCCTCCTTAGCAGCATCCTGGTCAGTCTGCCCCCCTCTGCCTCCACCTCCGGGGATCTGTGCCCGTCCTCATGTCTCCCAGCGAGTCGCCCTGGCATCAGATCTCATCCTATGTCCATGGGCAGTCCAGCTTCTCTGAAGCCCCTGAGTCACTCGGCTGAGACAGAAAGAAACAATGTCGGATCCTGAATAAGTATCAGGTCCTGTAGGAGCGGGAAGAAGTGGGTCAGAGAGACCCTCTCTGATGATCTCCAAAAGTAGGCAGGCGGCCAGGGCTGGGTGGGGAAATTCTAGTGAGCTAGGAAAACAGGCTAGATGACCAGGAAGTCCTGGATTCTGGGGTGGTAAAGGGACAGGAACCCTGGAGTCAGAGAGAAGGGTGAGATCCTTCCCTGGGTCTCTTTCTAGCAACATGTCTTTGAGCAAGCCTGGATCTCAGCTTCTTCATGCTTAAATCAGGGATAATAAGAGTACCTGCCTACCTAACAGGGGCATTTGAGGATTTAGTGAGATAACTCCAGTAAAGCACTTGGCTTGGTGCCTGGCACATAGTAAGTGCTCGATAAACACTAGATGCTATAATTTGTGTCATTACAAGGTGAGGAGCGGAAGCTGAGAAGCCATTTTTGCGTCAGGAATCCTCTGCTTGCCCTTCATCTTGGAACTCGATTTAGGTCCATCAAATGCTGAACAGCAGGGAGGGTGCAGGTGGAAGAAACATACAGAGACAACCAAATTTCAAACCCAACCTGGTGAAACTCACCTCCTACGAGGCAGCTCCCTAGGGCCAAGGAGTCTCCTGGGTCCCCGGGAAGGGCCAGAAGCCAGGGGGCAGGTGTGTGGCAGCTCTGGCCCGCAGCTGAGTCTGTGGTGAAGGCTTGGAATGTGCAGGAGGCCTTGCAACCCCTCCCGGTAGGGCTGCGCAGGGTCCCCCGTCCTGAGCCGGCTGTTTTAGACCCAAGGGTGTGGGGTTGTACTGGGCGGCTGGCCAGCCCAGCTCCCCGCACTGGGGACGTAGGCCAAGAGGGACGGGTCAGCGGTGTTAGTGATGTCCTGACAGACAGTGTGTGCACACCATGAGCCTTCTGACACCATTCCTGTGCCAAGATACCCGCAGCACTGGTGTCCCCAGGCCCGGTACATCCGCCTGCTGACTCCTTTTCAAGCCTTGGCCCAATTATCATGTCCTTCCGCAAGCCTTTCCCATCTGCAGATAGAGGCCATCACCTCTGCTCACCTCGATTAGAGCACAGACCTCGTTTTGGTCCACAGGACTGAACCCTCTCCATAATAATAACAACAATATTTACTTAGCACTTACTATATGCCAGCCACTGTTCTGGCTTGCTACATTTATTACCTCTTTTCATTCTCCTAACAACTCCAGGAAATAGGTGTTGTTTTATCCCCTTTACAGACGAGGAAACTGAGGCACAGGGAGATGGCGTGACTCACCCAGTGGCTCTCAGCTGTAAGTGGTGGAGAGGGATTCCAACTCCAGCATGGGGCTCTAGAATCTGTACCCTCACTGGGGGTTCCTGAGGGGAGGGCCAGCACCTGATTTGTCTCTGTTCCTGGCACCCAGCACAGCAGGCGCTTGGAAAAGATGGGCTGACTGGCTGAGGGAGGGCCTGAATAAGGCCGACCTGGGCACTTTCAGCTTCGAGCTGCAGGCCAGAGACACCGGGCCCCCAAGGCCGCATGAGCGGTGTCTTCTCGTAGGGTCCACCAACACAGGACTGCAGGGTTGTGCATGTGTGTGTGTGCCTCCTCTGGTCCTCTGAGACTGCTCACTGCTCCTCCCCACCCCCAACACACTTCTGCGAACCTGGTGAGTACAGAACTAGTCAGCTGTCAAGTTGAAACGCAAGTTAAGCTCTGCTCGAGACAGAGGTTTGTTTATTGCTGTATCCTCAACTCCTAAAATACTGCTAGGCACACAGTAAGCTCTCAATAAATAATTGTTGAAAGAATAAATTTTAAAAAGCAATACATTCTCTCTCCAAATAAAAGAAAGAAGGGGGTGGGGAGCAGAAGGGGCAAGAGTAAGTAGTGAGGTGCAGGGGACACGCGGGGGGGGGGCAGAGGGATGCAGCTGCCAGGCCCACCCGCCAGGCTGCCCTGCAAAGGGAAGGCAGCAAAGCCTGCACGGGCTCATGGTGTAAGCTGTGGCTTGCAGGAGGTGAGGGGAAAGGTGCAGGCAGAGACCAGGAGGGAGGGAGATGTTTCAGGGAGGAGGAGGAGGAGGAGGAGGAGGAAGAGGAGGAGGGATGACGGAGAGCAGTGTGAGGGCGAAGGGAGACAGCAGGGAAGAGGGAAGAGGCAGGGGGGTTAAGGGACTCAGAGAGGGTGCCTGCTGTCTGAGCTGTGTGGAGGAAGGTGTGGATTTGGGGTGCTCCTAGGTGCCAGACCCTGTAGGAGGCTCAACTGCTGAGGTGGCGCTGAGGCCTTCCATTCCATCCTCTCTAAAATAACGAGCTCCCATCCTAGGGCCAGAGGGCACCCTGGGCAGCAAGGGGAATGGTCAGAGGCAGCCCAGGGAAGAAAGCAGGCCCAGGGGGGTGCAGACCCCTCACTCTGTCCCTCCCCTTCCTTTCCTCCACAACAGCACAGGGCCAGGAAAGTGGGTCATACCCACGCGTGACTTTGTTGGTAGCAACAGGACCCACAGGCGAGGGGTCCTCATGTCCAGCCCTGTCTCCCGGGGCCCCAGGCTCCGTTTTGGAAAGACGTGTAAGGGGCAGGGGCAGTGGGAGGAGATGCTGGCCGGCCTTCCAGCTCAGGGAGAGAACTGGGCCAGAGCCAGTGCTGGCTGCGGGGCGGGGAGGACGGAGCCTAGCTTCATCCTGGGGAAGAGACCTCGATCTCCCCTTGCTGTCACCTCGGTGACGGTGACCAAGCTGGAGGGGAGCCGCCTGACCAGGGGAGCTGTCCTTTCCATCACCCCACCTCCTGGGATCCTCAGCAGAGGGCCTGCCAGTCCATCTCTGGCAGCCCAGCGCGTGCCCAGCCCACCCCCTCCAACCCTGCCAGTCGCCCAATTAGAAGCTGCGTTGGCTCCAACAGATGGGAGCTGCGGCAGGCTGAGGAACAGAGCACAAAGCCCAGCTGACATTTTCCTTTCTGTTCCTCCGGTGGGGGAGGAAGGGCAGGGGCCCAGGGGGCCCAGAGACACCCCTAGGGCCCCCCCGGGGGGCCTCGTGCCCCTCTTTGGCGTCTCAGCTCGGGCCCAGATGCGCTCAGCCCCTCACTCAGCCCCTCCTTGCTGCGACCGCTGGCCGGGCAGCCGAGCCCAGCCCTTCGCGCCGGCCGGTAGAGGGCCCACCTGTGGCTGGCCGGAGCCGTCTCCCGGGTGCTGGGGGCTCAGAGCCACCCTTCCGTCCCGGAGGCTCCCGCGCTCTGAGCCCCCGCTGAGCCCGGCCGGCCCACCCTCCACCCCACACGTCCCGTCCCAGGCTGCGGTTAGACCCCAGCCGGCCAGCCCGAGGGGCCTGGCTCCTGCAGCCGAGGCTCAGGCTGACCAAGGCCACCGCGTCCCCTCCGGCCCCAGCAGGGGGTCCCCGGCCCTGGAGCGCTTGCGTCCTGCTGGTCCGCCCGGGCACGCCCTCCCTAACCTGTCCGCCACCTCCGGGCAGCTGGACGTCCCAGGGCCCTGCTCTGCCCAGCAACAGTTTGGGGGAGGCTCCGGCCTCTCGGGCGACAAGGCCCAGCCCCTCCGCCGCCGCTCGGGCCCGGCCGGGGGCAGCTGGCCCCCTTCCCGCACCGTCTCCGGCTCCCTCGGCGCCTCCCCGGACGCCAGCCCGGCTGCGGGCATCTCGGCGGCCGGCCTCCCTCCCTCGGCCCCGCGGGTCAGGACCGGATACGGGCAGCCGGGGCGACTCCTCCCGCCGCGTCGCCCGCAGCCGCGCCAGCGGCCTCGGTGTTCGCGCCCCCCCGCCCCGAGCCGAGCCGCGCCGCGCCGCGCCGCGCCGCGCCGCGCACTCACCCTGCGGGCGCCGTCCAGGTCCGCTCCGCGCTCGCCTCCAGCCGGCGGCGCCTCTCCGCGGCGGGCAGCGGGCGTATCCCGCGGGCTCGCCGGGCTCCAGCCCCTCCCGCCCCGCGGCCGGCGGTGCCCGGGGCGAGGGCGGTGCCCAGAGCGCCGAGCGGGGCCTCGCGGCGCCCGGCCACCTCCGCGCACCCCTCCACCCGCCGCTCGCTCCTCGCCTCCTCACTCGCTTCTCCGCCGCTCTCCCAACCTCCCCGCCCGCTGCGGTCGCCTCCTCCCGCCCGCCTGCCACGCCAACCCGCCAGTCCCGCTGCCGCGTTAACTCCTCAATGTCCGCTCCCCCGCCCCCCCAACGCGCACAGCCGGGGGCGGAGTTGGGTGGGGCCGAGGCTGGAGCTCAGCTGCCCTCGTCCTTTAGAACCCAGGCTCGGCGAGAAGGGCACTGCTCTGGGACCTGGGATGCGGACCAGATGACTTCTTGATTCCTCTTCTGACCCTCGTGCAAGGGCCAGGAGGACAGAAGCGAAATTCAGCAGCCTTTAGAGGATAAATGCGGCTCGTGGGCACCAGCAGGTACCCGAGACCACATTTTTGCTTGGGGCGCTGCTATCCTGGAAAGTTAACCGCGGACTAAGGAATGTGCGGGTGGGTTTGAGTTAGAATTTGTCCCTGGGCACAAGCACCTGTCACCCCAGTGAATGGATGGAATAGCCCCTGGGTTCCCCTGCCTCTCCAGCATGGCCTCCTGAGGCCGTCGCTCCAGCCTTCCAGAAGAGCCATCCTGGGCTGGGTTAAGATCAGTCTATCTAGGTAAGAGTGAGGGAGGAACTGGCAGGACCACCCCCGCCCCGCTGTGGGTTTTACCCTGCAGACTGGGTATCCTGAAGACAGGAAAGAAGGAGGGCAGGGACTCAGCTGCGCAGAAAGTCCGGACTAGGCTACTGCCCAGTGGCTTAGAAAATTTGGGCCACTGCCACCAGCTCTGGAAAGTGGGTCTCCTGCTGAGGCAAAGGCTTCAGACCCAGGTCTTTGAGGGGCCCACTCAGAAGGGACAACAGCCCAATGACAGGCCACACCCTACTGATGGGCTCCATCAGGACCTGCAGAGCTAGCAGTGGAGGAGGGGGAGCCCCAGGGACAGGGAGTCCTGCAAGGCCTGGCGTCCCTGGGGTGCCTTCCTGCACCCAAGCTTGAGCTCAAGGTCCCTGACCAGACAGAGACCCAGCTTTCCGGCCCTGTCCTCTCCACTGATGCACGCAGTGCTGACTGCCATGCCTGGAGGCTTTGTAAAGTGGGCTCGAAGGTCCATGTGTTTGTTCTTCACAGAGGGATTTGCTCTTACATCTATCCAATAAGCACATACATGTTCCCATCCAATCCCCCCACCCTCCACCCCTGCTGTGGGGCACAATGGCCTCAAGGATCTGAGAGGACAAAGTTGAAACTAAAGAAATACATTTTAGCATTTCAAGGCAATGGCTGTACCACAGAAATACAGCAAGAAAATGGCATTATGGGCTCGAGTTATTCATGGAAGGTTTTATAGAGGAGCTGAGCTTCCAGCTGAGCCCAGCTGGAGAGATAGGATTTGAACCAGCAGAGAAAATGGGGACCAACAAGGCAGGAAAGTGGAGACAAGCAGAGAAAAATGGGTTGCCTGGAAGATAGCGGGCAAGGGAGGAGATTTGTACAGCACTATCAGGTGCCGGCCTTTTTACATGCTTCTCACTCATCTGAGCTCCGAGCTGACTGATACCCCATTCAACAGACTGAAGAATGGAGGCTCAGAGAGTGTAAGGAAGTAGCCTGATCTACAGGCAGAGCTGGAGTCCCCGTCTCCGCAAGCATTCTGGCTACACTGTAGAGGGAGTGTGAGGGTGGGAGCTCCTGCTGAAGCAGCAGGTGACCTGTGGCCCAGGGCAGGAGTGGTTTGGGATGAGAGGCCGGCAGAGCAGAGGCCAGGCAGGGAGGTGGCCGCTGCAGGGTCGCAGGAGGGGCAGTGAGAGTGCAGAGCAAATACCGTGGACTTTGGAAGGAAGCCTTGGCAGAACTAATTGACCGAAAGTGTTCACAAGTTGACTCAAAGGTTTTGAGTCTGAGCATTTGGGTCCCTCGTCAAGACAGCAGTGCTGTCTTTGCAGCCGGGAGGCCTATGTCAACATATAGAGGCTGAGGGGGAAAGAGGGAGAGCTTGCCAACCCTGGGAAGCTCATGGCTCATCCCAGCGCCCTCCTCCCTGTATGTGTGCACACGGCCCAGCGTGCATTACTGAGGCTGAGTCGGCCCTACGCAGCACCCCATAGCTATTATTGAGGGGCAAATGGGAAGAAAGCAAAGCACATTTGCCACGTGGCTGACCCCTGAGTGGCAGACTTGTACCCCACTAGGTGAGGCACAGGGGAATTACAACAGCTATGAGGGAGCCTGGGGGAGCCTGCTCTTGAGCTGACTCCAAATTATTACAACCCATGAAGACTCTATAGAATCTATAGAAGTTTTAATGTTCGAGAGATCTGAGTTTTAAACTCTGCTCACCCATGTGTTCTGTGTTGCTTCAGGAAAAGTGCTAAACCTTGCTGAACTCTGATTCTTTCCTATGTCAAAAAATATTAATTCAAGCTGGACATTGTTCACACATCTGTATTCCCAGCTTCTCTGGACGATGAGATGGGAGGATTGCCAGCTCAAGGTCAATCTGGGCAATTTAGATCCTGAGATCCTGTCTCAAAATTAAAAATAAATAATAAATGAAAAGGGCTGAGGTTGTAGTTCACTCATAGAGTGCTTGGCTACTATGCACAAGCTCCTAAGTTCAACTCTAGCACTGCCAAAAAAATTTTTTTTTAATTCAAGTAATAGAAGTTAACATGAGCACCTGCAAGGTAATGATTTCATTTGTGCATCATCACACTGAAAATTTCACCAATTCCAGGACTCAGAAAATAGGGGAAAAGCAAGGTCAAAGCCAGGCATGGTGCCACACGCCTGTGATTCCAGCACTTGAACCCTGAGGCAGGAGGAATACCATTGTGAGTTCAAGGCCAGCCTTGGGAAAATTAGGAGATGCAGTCTCAAAATAAATAAACAAACCAAATGAACAAAACAAGACATCAAAAACAAGGTCAGTATTCCCAAGTAGTACATCATAGAGCTGAGACCTAAACTCAAGGCTATCAAAACGCACAGAGTCTAAACATGAAACCAATTCCTGGCTGCACTTATTTGGGGTGAGGGTAGCAATAAGGATATGAATTCAGACACGCAGGATGCAGCGGTCTGGTGGTGAGCTCGGTGCCTGGCACAAAGCGCATCTCAGCAAACGGCAGCCACCTCTCTCCACCTGGCTCTCATGGCTACCGTTCTGAGCTGGATACTTTCCTGGGAGAAGTGGGGGACTCAATCCCTAGTCCTCTGGAAGCTCTTAGGTAATTACTCAGAGGATTTAATGGCTCTGTTATTGACCTTTTGCCTTCCAAGTTTAATCTCAGGGCTTAGCCAAGCATAATGTCCTGCCAGGAAGCCCAGGACTCTGTGACATCAGAGTGACTCTTGAGAGGGATACCAGGATCCCTCGCCACCAGAAGTATCCTGGGCTCAACCTTCCTGGCTATTCAGGGGAGGGGCTTGGACTCTGAACTGGTGGCTGTGCTATTTGTGTGGTGGGGGCTGTGAGGAGAGAAACCTGGTAGATGAGGAAGGAAGCTGGGGATGTGGTGGGACAATCTTTGGGGGATCCTCTGCTGTCGGACGTGGCCTCTGCTAGCCTCCAGCTCAGGAGATGCAGAACAGGGCCTTGGAGTCTCTGAGGACTATGGTCCCAGCGGTGACCCAGCTCAGAGGGTGGCCCTAGGGCAAGGGTCCTCAGACATCAGAGTCACCCAGACAGCATGCAGATCCCACCCCAGAGGCAGGTTCTGTAGCTCTTGGAGTCTGCAATGGGATAAACGCTCTGGGTGATTCCAACTCAGGTGATCAGATGGACCTTGCTTTGAGACATGCGGGCCTAGGGGTTCGTACTGTTCTCCCACCTCTTCTGGCCTGGGCTCTCTAGGTGCAGAGCTTTGTCCTCTGGAGCACTGGGGATCAAGGGAAGCACATGCCCAATGAAGCTGACTCAGCTTAAGCTTTGTGATGTGTCACTCGGGGGATGGTGGGGAGAGGGTTAGCCATGGAGGCCGGGAGTTGGAGTGTTGCAGGTGGGCAGGGAAAGCCAGCTTGCAAATGCCAGGAAGCATTTTTTTGTAAGCATTTTGGATAAACTGAATGGAGAGAGGGCAGGAGAAAGGGACCCGAATTTGCAAGACTTGTGTAAATTGTTGTGATCTTTTAGTGCTAAATAAATATCACTATTGGGATTGATTTTATATTTATGATATTGTGTTCTTTTTCACCACAAAAATGGGGCCTTCCTCTGGCCTCTGCCCTCAGGGAGCTCCCAGGATCCACAGATGCCCTGGGAAACACAGAGTACCAGAAAGGCAGGGGGACCTACACAGCAGATGGCAGAGCTGTGTGGAACTGCAGTGAGTCCCCAAATTTATCTTGGATTATATTCCTGGAAAAGGCATTGCAGGTAAAAATGATGTAGGATGAATCTGTTTCCACCCAGAAACCACCTGATAGTGGAAGTGACATTCCTCACCAAGGTCTCGGTACCCAACTTGTTATAGGCATACACATAAGCACCATATTTAATCAAATGTAAAGGGTACACCTGTCCTTCGTATTTCCTCAATTGAATCTGAGTATCTAAAACAGTTAAACTGGGCAATATGGTAACCAAATCCCATTCTGTTTAGCTTAACATATTCAAACAATTCCCGGGGAAATGCTATTTTGGGGAGAGGGAGTATGGAAAAGACTGGGGAGTTTCTCCTCCCCCCATAGAGACCCCATAGAGATAAAGAGGGTGGCTCTCAGAGGTCTGAATTTGGGGGACACGGTTTTATGCCCCACAGCACACTGAAAACAAACCAACCAGTAGTCTCCTGAGTAGTCCGGCTGGCCAGCTCCAAAGTGGACATCTCTCAGGTTCAGGGTGCCACCAATACATCAGGAGCAGGGAGCACCTGAGAGGGCTTGGAGTAGCTGAACTGGGGTGCCTCTCGGAACTCTGATCTGGAAAGGCTCTCTGGAAGAGGAAATTCTTCAGGAGATGCTGCAAATCAGGAAGAATGCTAGGCTTCCAAAGACACCTGTCCCGGGAATCCTCGATGTGGCTTCTGACTGGCTTCACACAACCCACACCCTCTCACGAATACTTTGTCCCTGAGTGGTCATCACCCGTCTCCCCACTGCTCTGATGGTTTTATGCTGTATAGGAATTTGTTTCATTATTATTTTTGTTCCGGTTTCACATAAACATAGATATGAGCACTAAATCGTGGTGTTCCAGGCACTGTATATCTTTCCAGGAGTCATTGCCAAAACTTGGTTTTTTGTCCCAAAGCCTGCACATAAGATACACATGAGGTATCCCCCACGTTGAGAATAAAATATTTACTCAAATCCAGACTTTATACTTTGTACTACTTCTGCGAACTGCCTTCTTTTCCAATCAGATTTTATTCATTTCTGAACATTTCATTTCCAAAATGGTTCATAGGGCAAAGAAACTGGGACTCCGTGTCTCCTAATCCTGTCCCTCTTTCTTTGCACTATCTCTGACCCCTATATTTTCCTTCTTATTTTCTCTCTGAGGAGGAAGTCTATGGTCTTACTTCCAATATTTGAATTAATTCCAACATAAATCTTAGGGCTTGTAGGGCTCACCACAGATCATTCCTGAGATTTGCCCCAGCAGCTCCCACCTGGATCTATTTTTGCCTTCTAAAATGGTGTGTTTTGGAAACACTTTAGGGGCCTGAATACGTGGCGGATTCCTGGGTCCCCTCCAGTCGGTCTGAAGTGAGGCTTAAGATACACTGTTTCGGAAGCAGATACTTTATATTAACTGACCAAATCGAAAAAACACCATGGTAGATACCTTAGTTCATCCTTCTAATAAGCTTGTTGGTCTGGTCTTCCCTATTTCCAGCATCTTCGCCTTCCACAAAGTGGGTGGTCTTTTTCTTCATTCCACCTCATGGAGAAGACAATCTGAAGGGCCACAGGAAGTTATTTGCCTCTTTGAAGAGTTTTCCAACAGTATAGATCGCATGAATCGGATCTTCCATGCAGATGATGCCATATTTACCAGGAGATCGGGCAATCAGTGAGTTGTTGGTCAAGGAAATTCACTTCGTACTGATTTTGCCATAGCCACCCTTGTATATTAGCGCATTTACTGACTTCAGGTTTGGGTACCCCATGCAATATATGATTCCACAATTCTCAGAGTGTCAATTGAAGCCTTGTTAAACTTAACAAAGGTACCACTGATGATGAGGCGAAGGCGAAGAAGCGGCAACACCTTGTGGACTTTTGTGCTCACATCATTGATCCCCCTGATCTGGATGACAATTGCCAATTTGGGTTCTGCAGGTACATAAAACTTGCTAGCTTCTCTTGCCATCCTAGCCATCTGAATCTCAGTTCTGCACATCTGTCTATGCTCCTTTTGACAGTGCCTGTCTTTTTCTTGGGTGTGTTTCCTTCTTGCCTTTGAAGCATTTTGGGGGAAAAATTTTTTCTCAGGTGCTTTACCTTCAGCTCTGCAAAATATCTTTGCTTTTTCTTAAGGGTTTCTGGCACAACAGGAACCTTCTCTTTTTTCTCTTTGACTCCCTTCATGGTTCCAGCCAGAAAAGAGCTCAAGCTGCATTTCTGACCAGCTCTGGAGCAATTTGAGTGCAGGTGTTCTGCTGACCACACTTTGAGGAGCACTGCTTGTCAACCATGGAGAAGTCTCAACTCCTTCCTGAAAGTTTTCTCCCATCACATCCAGTTCTACCTCTGCTCCATTTCCCTTCTGTAGGAATAGGCGTGCTTTAGGGTACTTCATGCCTAGTTTGGATCTTTTGCTTTATGTCTGAAAACATACTTTCTCTGGGTACCCCGGGCTCCCTATTAAATGGGAAACTCTGCTGAGGAGATGTATCATTCATTACAACATTTCCAGAGTCTCCGGGGTTGACCTTGCTCACCGCAGACTTCCCATAATCTTTCCCTGCATGGCACAGAAACTTCTTCTGCATCCCCCCGTCCCTCCCAGGCCCTAGCCTCTGGATGAGGGTCCCACCCTGGAGTGCTCAGGGCAAGGGTAAGTGAGCCATGTCCTGAATCACACCCTACAGCTGATTGAGTGACTTGGCTCTGTTTGACAAGCTCAGGGAGAAGTGAATCGTCATAAACCATTGAGTCCAGACCCCTGGACTGCAGCTTCATCCAGAGCTGTTAGCTCCCAGAAACAGAGCAAGCAGTCTTGGCAGAGGGCAGAGTGGCAGGGCTAGAACTCCGTGGGGTAAGGGGTCCCTAGGCCCAAAGTGGAGAGGGCTCCCGAGGAGCCGCCCTGGCCCTCAGGACCTCGAGAGTGAAGGGCTCCTTAGCTTCGGGCCCAGGTCCCTCCCAGCAAGGCAGCCCGAGACCAGCAGGCTGGGACCTGGGTCCTGGAGCAGCCCTTACAGGGCAGAGTTGGGAGGGCTGAGGAGCAGGTAACCAGGCGAGTCTGTGCCAAGACGGAGTGGTTCTTCTGGAAGGCTCGGCTTGCTCCAGCCCCCTGTCCTAGAGCTGCGTGCGTGAAAAGCCATTGGGTGGAGTCGGTCCGCGCCCCTGTTCTGTGCAGGCCTGTTCCATATGTTGTCTTCCTCAGCCCTGACGAGGCTCACACTGGCTCGACCCCCCAGCTGGTTAGAGCCCCAAATGGGTCTCAGCCCCATGTCCTCCCACTCCAAGTCCACTGGGGGTTTAGGGTTTTGGGGTTTTTTCCTTCCCCCTATCCCTCCCAAACTCTCCTTAGGGAAGAGAGATCCCACAGTCCCTGGAGCTGTCTGTCAGAGGGATTAAACTCAGGACCCTTGGAAAGCTCTGCCTTCTGTTTTTTCCTGGTATCTCACCCCACAGTCAGGCTCCTCCCTCCCGAGTTTGACCTCAGGGCACACGGCTTATCTCTGGCTACCAGTCACTACCCATGAGCACCTGGGCATTGTTGGTCCTTGAAGTCTCTTCTACTTCTCTTCTCCACACATTAGCCTAGCTCCTTTGCTGTAGATTTTTCTGCTCTAGAGGAAGGAAATTTAATTATAAGGGAAGTTAGAAGGAAAAGGGAGAAAGGAGAGGAGAAACTCGCCTCCCTGAACCGAGGGAGATGGACACCCTGAAGACAAGAGGTGAGGGGTGATCCCTCTGTGCAGGCCAGGGCCTGGGGCAGGGAGTCCAGGTTCTCTGGCCACTGCTGTGACCTTCTGCATGAGTGGCCAATGGTTCGGAGCCTTCAGGGACCCAGCCTGTGCCTCTGCCTGGGCAGGTCCCACCCAGAGGGAGAGGGTGAAACACCCCCTGGGAAAGGCCTCTCCCCGTGGATTCATCTGGGCTCCTTGGCCACAGAAGAATTTCCAGATTCCAGATAGGAGGACAGAAGGCTGAAGGCTCCGGCCTGGCTCCCAGCTGTCTCTCTCTGCACCCTGCAATTTCAGGGACAGGTCCCCACACAGAGCATTGGGGGCTGGACCGAGTGACTCATGCATGTCATTTTCAAGCTGCTCTCTGCATAGAAAAGCACATGCGGGTCCAGGTTTTAATTGTGTGTGATTTTAGCTGAGATGGCGTAAATTTATTTCCTTTGCTACTTCAGTGCTTCCTCCCCTTCCATCACGGTGAAATTATCTGTAATGAATCTTTTTTTCTTAAGGACAAAGAGAAGACGTTGAACTGGCTCCTTTCCCACTGATTGAGGCTCAAGACCTTTTAGGGGCTGCCAGATGCTGGGTTGTGGGTGCTTTGGGGTGCAGAGCCTGTGGTCTCCAGCTCCCTGCCCTCTGCCCTTCCACAGCTGCAGTGTGAAAGGAAAGGATTCATGCTGCCCGCAACTCTGGCAGGACCTTGGACAGTTCCTGCACGGCCAGGAGCTCAGGGCCCTCTTCTCTGCTCAGCCTGTCCGGACAGGGAACACCCCGACCTCCACAAAGGATTTCTTGGAGAAGGGGACAGCGTTAATCAAACCAAGATGGGGCGAGAGGCACGTAAGGCCCTGTGATAGATGTCCCGAAGGTGACGTTGTTGTTTTGAGACAGGGTCTCTCTTTGTAGCATAGGTTGGCCTTGAACTCACTATGTATCTCAGGTTGGCCTTGAAATCATGGCAATCCTGAGCCTCTCAAGTGCTGGGATTACAGGTGTGCACCACCATGCCCAGCCGAAGGCGACCTTAGTTGGGAGAGATCCTATCATTTCAGAAAGTGTGTAGGACCAGGACAAATCTTACAGCGTGAAGGTATTACAATATGCTCAGCACAGTACTGGTGCCCGAGTTCAATGTGCACCATTGTTCCTAAGGTCGCTGATGCCCTGAGTCTTCCACACCCTCTGTTAAGAAGCTTTGGCTAGCAAGATGCTAATTTTCTTAAGGTGCCCTAGGACTGGCAAGATCTCAGTCCCCAGCATCTTCTTGTTTGACAGAACTTTTTCGCAAGTGTGACCACCTGGCCAGACACTGGCTTGGTTTGCTCTGGTGGGAAAACTAGCAGAGCTCCAGCACACAGTAGGCCTTCAGCAGGTGTTTATGGAAGGAGAGAGGAAATGGTCCAGTGGGCTCCACCCGGGAGCCCCAGCAGGCAGGAGAGGCAGCATCTGGGGAAGGCAGGGGCTGGACAGTAAAACTCCTCAGTGAACACTGAAGCCTCTCTGATTGTGTCCTTTATGCACGGGGCTCTGATTTACCAGCTCATGATTATAGCTTGAAATCATCCTGAGCCATCCATCTTTCTTTTTCTTTTTCTTTTTTTTCTCTTTGGTACCAGGGATTGAACTCAGGACCTTGCGCTTGCGAGGCAGGCAGTGGCACCACTGAGCTAAATGCCCCAGCCCACCCTCCATCTTTCTTTCATGGTTAGGTGTTTACTGGAGGCCGGTATCACTCTGCTGATTAAAATGGTTTCTATGCTTCCCCTAGGTTCCCTTGAATGCCTCCAGAGTTCAGAGAGCTCTGCCTCCAGTTGCCTCTGGTCACTTCCCAGCTGTGTCAGCACCAGCCTTACTCTGCAGGGCACTAACATCTTCCTTTCTCAGCCAGACCCAGCTTAGACCTAGTGACCATCTCGAAGCATGGAGATCCCAAGGGTTCCCAGACGTAGCTAGGCCGTTTGTCCCCACATGCGGTTCCTTAAAAAGTAAACCTACTTGTTGTATGATCCAGCAGTCACCTTCATGGACATGTGTCCCATGTTCACAAAAAACTGCACATGATTGTACGTGGCAGCCTTGTTTGTGATAGCCCTAAATCAGAAATAATGGAAATATCACTCAGTGGGTGAATGATTAGACAAACGTGGTACATCCATGTCACCAAGTACTACTGAACAACAAAAAGGAATGAGCTACAGCTATGTGCATCAACTTGAATAGCTCTCAAGGGCGTTATGTTGAGTGAAAAAAAATTTTTCAAAGGTCACATATTGCATGATTCCATGCCTATGACATTCTCAAAATGAGAAAATTATACAGGGTGGGACAGATTAGTGAGGGCCAGGGCTCAGGAGGAGGGGTGCGGTGCAACTGAATCTGCTACTGGAATAGTTCTGGGTTGATCGAGGTGATTACAGGAGCCCTTACACGGGATGAAAGTGCACAGGACTAAACACACACACACACACACAAACACACATATGCGCACACGCACATGAAGCTGATAAAACCTGAACAGGGCTTGTGAATTGTACCACATCCATTTCCTGGTTTTATTTTTTTGGTACCAGGGATCGAACTCGGGTCCTTGCATTTGTGCAGCAGGCAGCAAAACCACTAAGCTGAATCCCTGGCCCTATTTCCTGGTTTTGATAGTGGTTGGACTACAGCTGTGTAAGATGGTTTACCACTGGGGAAGATTGTGTCCTCTCTCTGCTGTTTTGTAGAAATATGAACCTATAATCCTATGAATCTATAATCATTTCAAAATTTTAAAAAATTTTAAAACCTTCAACTTTTATGGTACCACTGTTCATGAGCCTTTGATCTGGTGTGGTATTCAGGGTGGTCTTCGAAGGGTTAGGTCTCCTGGAAGTCCTGAATATCAATAATACAGCTAAAATGCTTTAGTTCTCCTTCTAACCCACAATGAATCCATTTTCCCTGAATCATCATAATCTCATTTAGGAGCTCTATATATTTCCAGCCTATGTCTCCTCTTGGGATATTGTATTCTATGTGGATTATCTACCCTTACTTTGTCTATTTGTTTATCCTAAGCCTAATCAGCTTCACCTTCAAGTTTTAGGAAGATCCTGAATTCAATTACCAGGGAACTTAGGTTCTGCTGCTGCTGTATGTTGGAGCCAAGTGTGCATTCCCTGAGCCTACACTGTGCTCCATCCTGTGGCTGGCATGGAGTACCCAGCGCTCCCTGCCCTAGTAGGGGCAGGGGAAGAGCTGAAAGCCCTTTCAACACTTGACTCATTGAATGGCCCTCACCTACTCCCAGCAACCTAGGGACTTGGCTCAGTCTCCTCCACCTAAATTTCTTAAAGAAAGAGAAACAGGATTTTTCCCACTCCCATTCACTCCAATGCCCTGCTGCTCACCTAGGCCCACTGCCCTCTTACATCCTGATCTTGCAGGGGCTTCCCAAAAAGGTAGACAATGAGCCAGAAGTGTGTCCTATCCTTTCCCCATCTCCTTACAAATACCTGGACAGGGGATTTAGCTCAGTGGTTCCACCACCTGCCTCGCAAGCGGAAGGACCCGAGTTCGATCCCCGGTACTAAACAAACAACTACCTGGACAGACCCCTTGTGTTGTAACAAGGGACCCTGAGTCCCTGAAGTGGTTCAGGGCATGGCTGGTCTGCAGCCCAGCGTGGAATTTATGCCACCTCTTATGAGAATGGACCTGAGTCGCCCCAGAGAAGCTTAGAATCTGTGCCCCAACTCTCCACTTCCTATGGGTCGGTCTTCTGGAAGGGCGGAAGGGTTAGGAACCGCCTGAGGAAAAAGGAGAGTCCCTGGCTCTTCTGACAGCAGCTTTGCCTTTCGATGTTCTTGCATTTTGGAGAACCAGGTCCACACTCCAAAGGATTGGCTCCATCCCACAGGAAGGTCAAGCCTCTGGGGGTCGGGACTCTGGGCAGCACTGTGGGAAGATGGGAAGCATCCCCAGTGGCTTGAACCACACACACACATACACACACACACACACACACCTTCTTCTGAGGTGGGCACACACAGAGCTGGAGAACAGCTTCCAGCACACCAGCCACAGCCCGTGAAGCCTGCACACTCCCCCTTTCTCTGAAGGCAGCCTGGGGGCTTTCGCTCAAGGGCTCCCAGGCAGTCAGCAGCTTCTGCTCCCCACCGGCCTCCCTGAAGGTGTCTCCAGCCTCTGGGTGCCCCGAGGGAATCACTTTGGAGGTCCACCCCTGGGGACTCCACTCCCAGCCACTCAGATGGAGGCCCTGATCTGCAGACAGCCTTGGAGGGCTGGTGCAGGCTGACACTGTTCCCCTGGCTACTTTATTTCTTAGGTTTGTGGCTGCTTGGTAACAGCAGTAAAAACAGCTTATAAATTAGTTGCCACTGTAAACTGCAGGAACATCTTCAACACAGGAGCCGCTGGCTTCCCCAGCCAGGTCAGGGCCCTCCTTCCCAGCAGCCCAGGCCCTGGGCAGGGCAGGGGCAGCACAGGGAGGGTTGGCATCTCTCCCTCGGTGCTGTCTCTGCCACAGAAGGGCCAGAGAGCCACTGGCTGCTCCTCAGAGACTCTTCAAACACAGAGATGTTTATGTCTTTTCAGGGCAGTTCAAATGACAAGCAGGAAAGGGGAGCCCAGGGAAAATGAACCAAGGGACACAAGATAGGGATGGGTTTTTTCTTTTAAAGCTTGATTTAAATCAAAGGAGGCCAGCCGGGAGGAAGTGCTACAAGAAGGCAGGCTGGCCCGTTAGGGACCAGGAGAACCTGTGCATGGTCCCTGAGCCCCAGGCTCAGTTTCCTGCTTCGTACAGTGGCTGTCTCCCCCAGCCCATTCGGAAGGCTGGTTAATCTGGTGGGGAAGGGGCCTGAGGAACTGGAGAAGTTCCAGGTGCAGCTTTGAGCTGGCCCCAGGCTGCCCGTCCTTCTGGCAGTCACCGAAGCAGGGCACTGGCCTGTATGGTGGGGCTGTTCTGCCGTTTGCACCCGGCCAGTCTCCTGCCTCTTCACCTTCCTGCCTCAGCCCCACAGGAGCCTTAGGCCCTGGGTCGGAGCCCGTGGGGTCTAAGGTGGCTCAGTGCCAGACAGGATGCAGAGGGGACCTTGGGACATAACTCACAGGCAAAGCGGACCCTCAGAGTCCAGTTTCTGGACTAAAGCGCAGCTGCCTTGACTCAGCACCCCCAGTGATGTTTCCCTGCTCATTGCATCCACCCCCTGGCTCCACAGCTGGGTTGTCACTCGGCATTTGTTTATGTATTTTCTTCCACTGTGTTAAGTCATTGTGCATGTCTTCTGCCCACACAAGGAGAGCTTGGAGAGAGGAGCTGGAGCCTCTTCTAGATCTGAAATTCTGCTCTGGGAGTGGTGCTGGCCATGAGGGTGCTGCAGGCAGGGAGAGGACTCTCCGGACACCTGGGAGAGGGCACCCATACCCCTGTGTGCGCCTGTGTGTGTGTTCGCACTAACACATACAAATACATGAATGTTGTGGTGCATCACACAAGTCTTGAGGGGGCTGTTTTGTTCTAGGCATTTTAGCTTTGTACTTATTCCCTTGTCCCACAGGGCAGCTACCCTGGCCCAAGCCCAGGAGGCCTAAAAGAGGCAAGTGCCAGGACCTGTGGCAGACCTGTTTTGCCTTAGACCTTCTTTGATAAAATATGACATTTGTGACCCACTGGAAACATCCAGAAGTACAGCCATCCCTGCGTGTCTGTGAGGATTGTTTTCAGATACCAAAATCCATGAATGCTCTAGTTCCTTCCATAAAATGGCCTAGTATTTGCATATAACCTACAAGTATCCTCCCATTTACTTTAAATAATCTCTAGATTATTTATAACACCTCTAGATTATTTATAATGTAATGTAAATGCTATGTAAATAGTTGTTATACTGTGCTGTTTAGGTACTAACAACAGGGAAAATGTCTGTCCAAGTTCAGGATAAACTCAAAATTTTTTCTGGAATTTAGTTTTTATTTTTTTCATACTGGGGGTTGAACTCAGGGACTCATGCATGCTAGGCAAGTTCTGCAATGCTGGGCTGCAACCCTAACCTGTTTTCAGTTTTTATTTTGGGACAGAGACGGCCTCAGACTTGCAATCCTTCTGCCCCAGACATGTGAGTAGCTGGGATTACAGGTGTGTACCACTGCACCCAGCTGGAATAATTTTGATCTGTGGTTGGTTTAATCTGTGTAGCCCCATGGGTAAGGAGGATCAACTATATTTAGTCAAATCTACTGAGCTGCGTGACTTTGACAAGTCGCTTAACCTCTCTGAGTTCAGAGCTTTCATCTTGGAAGTCAGAGAGGTGATTCCTGTGAATTGTTATTCGGATCGAATGAGGTCGCAGATAAGGAGCTCTGAGGAGTCAGAGTGCTGTGGAATGTCTAGGAGTCTATGACAACCAAGGCCCTCTTTCTCATCAGTGGGCACAGACTGCGGTGGACGCAGAAGAAAGCCAAGTTCTCCCCAAGTGCCCGTCTGTGCCCTCCCGCTGGGCCTGCTGGCCCGGTCCTCCCACTGGCCTTCTCGGTGGGGTAAGCCCCGGTCCACCTGTCCCAGCAGATTCCCCAGCACTCACGTATGTGAAATCTGCACAGAGTCAGGGGACCTCTCCATACTGCTGAGACACCCTTGGACAGAAGCACACACACGCACACACCCCTCAGCCCCATGCAAGCTGGTGAGGCCATGTACCTAGGTACACACACTCAGCCCCAGATGCTAGGGTTGGGAGGTGACCACCACCCTGGCCCTGCTGCCCAGTGCACCCAGGGACCCACATTTTCCCGCAGTGTGGGGCCCTGGAGCAGGAGTGAAGGTTCTTGGGACGACAGCCCCTCTTGTCACCACTGCCAGGCCATGATCTGAGATGCAGGAGACTCTGAGACGACTGAATGTAAGCCTGGATCCATTTGGAAAGGTCTCCTAAGCCTGGGGCCAGGGTGACATCCCGGGACCCCTGTGGCTATGCTAGTGTAGCTGTTCTCAGTGTGGGGGTTCCTTGGTGGGCAGCTGCCCCCCGAGATAAGGGTCTGTGAGCTTCAGAAAACATGTTTACAGGCCATCAGGAGCAGCTTCTATCTCATCTGATGGCTTGACAACATGAGGCTTTCTTTTTTTGGTACTGGGGATCAAACTCGGGGACCTTGAGCTTTGGAGGCAGGCGGCAGCACCACTGAGCTAAATCCCCAGCCCTTACAACATGAGAGTTTCTATTGTAGCAGAATGGGTGCCTAAGGGACCCTTCCTCAGCACTGAACTTTGGTTTCATTTCTGAAGAGCATCTTCTCAGCTCTGGACTTTCAAGCCCACCTGCACCCTTCCTCACAGACCCAGCCCCAGCCTAGCGGGTGTTCCAGAGACTCTGGGGGCCCCAGGAGCAGAGATCCAGCTGCCCGGCCCTCCACACATTAATTAGCACACAATTTGGTTGAAAAGTGGGGAGCGATGCCTTAATTTCGGCTTTGAGCAAACTGTGAGTGACAGTAAACCAAGAGTCCTCCCTTTTCTCAGGGGTTGGAATCACACTGGCTGCGCCTTACACAGGGCAGCTGGGGTACAGTCCCCGCCCCCACCCCACTTTCTGCCTCCTGCAGCCGGGCAGGGGTGGGGTGAGTGCCGGCCAGGAGCCGGGAGTGTGTGTGGGGGACCCGCAACCCATGGTAGTGATGCTTACAGGTCTCTGCTCTGATTCTAGCGTGGCAGGAAGAGAAAAACCTAAAACTGAAGCCCTCCTGTCCTCTGTCGCTCATGCAGTATTTCCCCACCTACGCCTCTGGCTTTCGTATCAATTTAAATAGGGAAAAGACAGGTGAGGGGAGAAGAGAGAAGAAGGGAACGAGAGGAGGAAAGCAGAGAGGGGAAAAGGAAGAGGAAAGAGGGACAGTGGGCAGGGACAGAGGAGAGGCCAGCAGGAAAGGAAGTGGGCGCTGGAAAGAGGGAAACAGAGGCAGAGGGACAAATGCCTCGCCCACCACCGCATTCCCTTCCATAGAGGAAGGCACTTGGCACGCAGGGCTTCCTCCGTCTGCTCCAAGGGCCAGGAGGCATCTGCAAGGAGTCCCCGACCCCAGTGCAGTGGCCTGGCAGGGTGGATGCAGGTGTGACCCCACACCCTGTGCGCGGCTGTCCTTGTTCCTTTCTGTCCTGGGGCTCCAGCTTAGGAAGAGACTCACCCTGGTGTTTACGGCACAGTTGGAGTTGACTGTGTTGCCATGACAACGGTGAGGGCTGCCCTTGTTTTCTCTTGCACCCCATGCTCTGCTCCTCTCTCAGGTTCCCAAGAACTGGACACAGCCACCGGGGATGCAGGGGAGTCCTATGTCGTACGGGAGCAGAGGGGCCGGGTAGGTCTGGGAGAAGGTGGGACCACCGGTCCTCAGCACCCACTGAGAAATTGTTTTGTCACACTCTTCATTGTACAACCCCAGCACCCCATTCCTATCCCTGGCCATCTGCCAGGACCCGGCAGGCTCCGGTTTCCCAAAGACCTGTTGCTCTCTGTCTTCCAGTTCCTGGTCAGGATTGATCTCCTCCTATAAGCCCTTCTCATTTAACTCCCTCTGACCTCAAACACCAAGATCTTCTCAGCATTTAAGTGCACTCTGGTGTATTGATCTGCACTCACTTCTGCTCTACATGCCCCGTGTCCACGTGCTGTGCTGGATTTATGTGCCCAGTCTCCTCAGCAGACTAGAGCTGTGTTTTCGTCTGTCCAGACAGGTTGCTGCCCCTCCCCTACCCCATACCAGGACTCTGTCCCACAGGGGATCCAGTCTTCATAGATCACAGGCTCCCATCTGTCTTGGTCGACTGCCCAGCCCCCGCACACAGAGACGGATACCTGGTCCAGGCAAGGAAGATTGTGGCTTCTCCCAGAGTTGCTGTTACGGTACAGGACTCTTCGTCTGGGGCTTAAACTCCAGGACAACTTAGGTTGGGGCTTTCAGGGATCCTACTTCCTATCACATGAAAGGAGGCCAACAAATGGCAAGGAAGAGCCATAACTAAGTTTCTCTTTCTGGGAACTCCTTGAAGACGAGAGGCGTGTCACCTGTGCCAGACAGGAGCTTGCAGAGAACAGGAACTGGGTTGCCCCATCAGCTTGGGGGATCCCCGAGGGAGTAGTGCTTCTTAAACAGATGAGGTGCTAAAGTCCTGGCAGTGTCATTGGAAAAGGAGCAGGCGTTTAAAGCTCACTGCCCAGGACTTAACTGCTGATCCAGCTCTCTTTAGAAACTCTCCCTGATTCTAAGCTCTGCTTGAGTCGTCTGTCTTGTGTACCACACAGGTGCAGAGTCTAAAGACAAAGCAGTCTTTGTCCTCGGGAAATGTATAGAATCTGTGTGCTGGATGGAGAGAGGTCACACAGGATCCAGGGGGGACAGGAGAAATGGTGATACTGTCTCTGAGCATCCCTAAAGAGCCTTTAGAGAAAAGATCCCAAGCCAAGTCACAAGAGAGACAGAGACATTCCAGGGGAGGGGACAGGAACTGTGGGTGCAAGGGAGGGGTGAGGCAGGGTCACCCTGGGCACTGCCCCTTCACTCCTGTCCCGGACCTTCCCTGGCAGCTGGCCTTCCTTCTGTGGAGCCACCTTCAGCTGTGTAGAGTCTAGCAGCCTGCTGGGCAGGGCAAAGATGCAGGTCCACGCCTCGGCCCTCCAGGAGTTTTGCCTTGGCCCTCACCCTCCAGCTACAGCTCATCTAAGCTCTCTGGCAAGAGCAGGGGCCCCTTGGCATCCGTGGCGGCCTGGCTCTGGACCCCTCACTGATCCCACATCCAAGGGTGTTCAAGTCCCTTATAGAAAATGGTATTTTGCACGTAACCTACACATATTCTCCCATACATTGAAATCATCTCTAGATTGCTCATAATACCAAGCGCATCACAATGCTGCCTTCCTAGTTATTACACTGTGTCGTTAGGGAATAAGGACAGGAAAAATGTCTGTACAGGTTTAGTACAGATGTGATTTATTTCCTTCTATTTTTGATCGCTGTTGGTGGAATCCTTGAATTTAGAGCCCACAGATACACAGGGTTACCTCTAAACTCTCTCAGTAGAGGCGCAAGTAAAATATGAAATCTCTGAAAGATAAACAGTGTGACAGGCTTTATCAGCTTAGGTCACAGGTGTGTGTGTGCATGCGCACGTGTGTGTGTTTTTGCTGTGCACTGGGATCGAATCCAGGGCCTTGTGCATGTTAGGCCGGTGTCCTACCACTGAGCTACACCGCCAGCCTTCTTCACTGTACTTAGAGACAAGGTCTCTCTACGGTGCCCAGGCTGGTCCCGAACTTGGGATCCTTCTGCCTCAGCCCCCCAGGCGTGCACCCCCATGCCCAGCACAGACCTTCTTAATGTTTAAATCCATCTTCTAAACAACCTTCGGCCCAGCTGAGCAGGAAGTCCTGCACCCTCATCTTCCTGGCCTCTCTTCCCTGGAGATGGTGAGAAAAGCCCCAGGCTGCCTGGGTAGAGTGAGGGCCAGTGACTACACTGCTGGATGGCCTGACAGTCGGTGCCTCTGTCCCTGCCTCTAAGTGATGACTTCCCACTGGCGGCCCCTTCCGCGGCTGCCTCAGACCTGCACAGGATGGATGGCCCTGCCTGGACCCCGATATGGTGCGGATGAGTATGTGCTCAGTCCCTTGCTAGGCAGCTGTGGCTGGGAGAGCTTCCACCTCAGGCAACTGTGGGCCCGAGCAAGCCACTCACTGCCCGGGTACTGTGGGCTCAGGAGAAAGGAGGACGATTAATCGATCCCCGGCTACCCAGGTTGTTTCCACTGGAATCCCCTGGAGAGCTCCGGCACAGATGAGAGGCCACACTCCGACCGTCTGGCTTGGCAGGTCTTGGGGAGAGCCTTGCAATCTGCATTTCTGCATCTTCCCCAGGATGCTGATGCTGCTGGTGCCTGGCCCCACTTTGCTGCTCCCTGTCTGGTTTCTCACAGGACAGTTCTCCCTCCGGGCCCTGGGTGGCCATTCCCACCGGCTGTGTCTGAGGGCACCACTGTCCCACTCCAGCAGGACCTAGAGCGTAGAGTAAGAGATCAGCATCTTCATCTTTTTCCTTTCAAGTGCCTTCCTGGGCCCTGTGCAAATTCATCTAATCCTCCAGGCGACTTGGAATCTTCTCTACAGAGTGTTCTCCAAGCACCACCTGGGCCCTTGGTAGAAATGCAAATTCTCAGGCTCTGCCACATGCCTCCTGTCTGTGTTCTTTATGTGACAGTCAGGGGTGGCCAGCAGGGGCTCAGGAAAGCAGTGCATTATACCCTGTCCTAGGGACAGGAGGCAGGGCATGTCCTGCAGGGCCTCTCGAGACAGGGTCAGGGTGGTCAGAGGCTGAGGGGCTGGCTGGAGGAGGCCAGGCCCTGACTTCATGGGGTTGTCCGGGGAGGGAAGCAGGGCGGGACAGTTTAGGATTGGTTAGTTTGGATATTTGAACAGGCTCAGCCAGTGGGTTGTCCCAGATGCCTGGTCTCTAGGGTGGACTGAATATGCTTTCTGGGGTGTGGGGGCCAGGTGGAGAAGGTGTGGCCCAATTGGCTAATGTACATATCAAAGGTGTGCTCCCTGAAGCCCTTTGCTCTGAGAACCGGGCTAGCTATGGTACGTGCAGCCCCACTCTTAAAACATCAAAACATGGTACTACACACACAATTGAAAGTATAAAAAATACACCTGCTGATCCAGAAGCCCTGGGCTGGAGCTCAGCTTCCTGTTTAAACAACCTCCCAGGTGATTCTGGTGCACAGAAAAGAGGGAGAACCATCTGGGTCTCAGAGGTTTTCGAAAGGCAGCTGGGCAGCCACAGAAAGGTCCTGTTAAATCAGGGGTGTCCAACCTGTGTGTCGTCTTGAGTCTCACTGAGTGCAAAGGAATTACCTTGGTCTGCGGATAAAATACGGAATATAGTTCATGTACATAAGCAACAAAACTTCCTTTATTTTTAATATTTTTCATTATAACATTAAAAAAAGAGGGCAACAAGCACAGGAAGTGGAGTTAGCACCCCACTGCACCCTCTCCTACAGAGCAGGCCTTTGACACCCCCGGTCAAGCACCACACAATCAAGGAATGAAAAATGCTGCTGGCTCATAGTGCCGTTTAAAGTTCACAGCCTTGCAGGGCCACATTACTAGCTGCCCAGGACCTCATGGGACTGCGGGCTGCAGGTTGGACACACTTGCCATGTTTCTGCAGGGCCCCCTTTTCCTTAATGTCATCTAAGCACGAGGGCCTCTCTGTGACTTTGCTAAGGTGACTCCTGCATCAATCCAGCGCTGTCAGCTGCCGGCCCCAGAGGAAGAGGGCGGCAGCTGCAGGGGCTGCTGGGAGCTGTGGAGCTGAGTCTAGTCAGCCCTGCCAGTGCCTGGCTGTGTGATGCTGGGCATCTTACAGCCTCCTTTGTGTCTCCCCAGTGGAATGTGGGGACTGACCTGGTGACCCCCAGAGGTTCTGCCAGCCCTGCTGTCTCCTGATTCTCCTCAACACTCCAGCAACCCCATCGGTAAAGTAGAGATGAAGAAATGAGATGTGTGTGGATGCACCGACATCTGGCAAAGGCTTGATCAATGCTGGTGGAATGTTAAATTGTTCTCTTGTCCTTCCCCTTCTGCCAAACTTTCCTTCTGTTCTCCTTTCTGTTCCCATTCTGTGCTTACATCAGCCTGAGGGCCCTCTCCTCTCCAGCATCATCTTCCCTTATAGTACCAGCATCCTTCACTCTGTGAATCCTGTGGGAGAGGAGTCCCCACCCACTTCCTCAAGAATCAAGAGATACAAAGTGGGGTGTGGTGATGCAGCCTGTAATCTCATCATTTGGGAGGCTGAGGCAGGAGGATCAGGAGTTTAAAGTCAGCCTAATCCAGAGTTGGAAGCCAGCCTGGACTATGTAGTGAGACCCTGCCTCAAGAAAAAGAGAAAGAAGGAAGGAAGGGAGGAAAGGAAAGAGGGAGAAAGAGAATCAGGAGGGGGTGCAGGGAAAGATTAGAGTGATGCAGTCCACACCAGACGCCAGGCAGATGGAAAGCCTGGGACACAGTGACAGAGCTGGCCCGCTGGCCCTCCTCCCTCTACCAAGCTGCTTCCTGCTAAACCCAAATTCCCTGTCGCCTTGCAGGCTTCAGCTAGCTCCTCTGCGGAGCAGCTTGGAATATCTGCCCAAAGGAGGACCCTTGTGTTCTTTCCTTCATTGCCTGTCACCACCCGATCTGTCTGCTCCCTCCTCCCGCCCCTCCCTCCAGGGCGCCTCTGCCAAGGGCTGGTTATTTATATCCCCGAGCAGCTGCTGACAGACAGCTGGGAGCTGGGAGGTGTCTGACAGGGACGAGAGAGGCAGAAATGACAGGGTGGTGGGCGGTGCTGTCATTCCTAGCAGGACTGCCGGGCAGAGCTTCCTCCTCACCACCCCAGGAGGCCAGGAGGAGACATGGGGACATCTGGGAAGGGGCAGCTTGAAGGGAAGGGAGCAGGGGCCATGAGCCCCAGCAGTAGGGGGAAGGTGGCCTTTTCCAGAAGGGGTGAGAGCTGCAATTGTTTAATATCTGGGTAGTTGCCTAGGCATCTGCTTTGCCACTTGCTTACTGTGTAAACTTGGATGATTTACTTAACTTCTTTGTATCTCCAACTCCATCTCTATAAAGTGGTGGTTTTTAACAGGATCTATAGCAAAGAGTTCTTGTAGAGAGGAAATGAATTAATCAATACATGTGACAGGATTGGAGCCATGCCTGGCACACACAGTAGCCATCTAGACTCAATAGAACCGAAGTCTGTGATTCTCTGGATGTGTCTTCTTGGCCTAAGCAATTAGCTGATTGTATTACAAAATATTAAGAAAGAAGCGTGGGACTTTTTTTTTTTTTTTTTTTTGGTACCTGGGATCGAACTAGGGTCCTTGAGCTTGTGCAGCAGGTGGCGAAACCACTGAGCTAAATCCCCGGCCCCATGCGTGGGACTTCTAAAGTATACATTGCAGGGAGAATGTACAGATTCCTGCATTTATTCCACATTTATCAATCAAGATTTTATAGAATATATGTCTTGTGTCATCAAATAGGTGAAACGTTCAGGCTAAGCCTACATTTGTTCTGAGCCTAAGTCCCAGTCTTCTGTTTGCCTCCACCTATGGTCTCTGGGGACCCTTGTTTGCTCATAATAGCAAAAGGTCAAAAAGTTGTTCTCTTTTTGCAACTCTCTGCCCTTCCCTTCCCGACTCTCCCGGCTCCTGCCTTCCTCCTAACCTTTTGCTGATCTTCTATTTTAAAAACTAATACCTGGTCTTCAGAGCATGGAATCCCAAGCATATAATTAAGCCCCTGGGCGCTCCATGCCTGTGGCACCAGCTGGGCTGTCAGGAACTGGGGAGGGGTGACCTCAGCGCAGGGGCCCAGGGCCCACCACCTCTGAGCCCCGCTGCCGGCCAGCAGACACAACTGCTCCTCAGCCACAGCATCTGGGAGCCGCTGACGCTGCTGTGGATGGGCCCCTGCTCTCTTTCACTAATCCTGGTCCTCCTGTCGGAAAAGAAGAATCTGTCGAACAGAGGGAGAGAGAGGGAAGCAAAGAAGCTGACAGGTTACCATGGAAACCAGCTGAACACAAACTCTTAGCTGCAGCTAATACTTGACTTGCAGAAACACTTCTATAACCACAACTTAAATGAACACACACACACACACACACACACACACACATGCCCTCTTTAAAAGAAGAACAAAATGTTGACTCATTCTTCTTTAATCATAACAATTAGGTTCTAATGCTGGAGTCCACATGAAAGGTGAGGATGAGATGAACCTGCTTTCGTGTGTGTGTGTGTGTGTGTGTTTGTGTGTGTGTGTTCACTTAACTTGTGCTTGCAGAAGCCTCTTGCAATTCACTCTTCCTGGAAACCAGGGACATTGGGTCCAGAAGCCCTGTAGGGAGGATTCCATCCCCCATGTCCTGTCCCTTAATGCGTTGTTGAGTCATGGTGGCCACAGGCCAAGGTTAAGATGTCTCATTTGAAAGAGGTCCCTGCCACTGCCCAGTCCCACAGCACTGGAGAGGAGGCAAATGTCAAAGATGGCTAGTAATCCATTAAACATTTCCTAATCACCCACTCTATGCTTAATGCCAAGAATTAAAAATGATAATAAAAATAATAAAAAACCTGGTCCTTGTCATCAAGGAATTCAGCTCCAGCAGTAGGAGGCACAACACAAATAACCTGTTGCTAATAATAAGGCATCCACATTTGCAAATGGTTTTTTATATGTGCATAAATATTGCATTCAAATGATCTCTATGAGCCTGATGTGGTGGTGCACAGCTGTGATCCCAGCACTCGGGAGACTGAGGCAGGAGGATTGCCACAAGTTCAAGGCCAGCCTGATCAACACAGCAAGACCCTCTCTCAAAAACAAAAACAAAAAACAATGATCTCTATGATGCATGCTTTTTGGGAGGGGAGAAGGGGAGAATTGGGGCTTAGGGAGTGGAAGAGCTGATTTAAGACCATGGCTTCTAACTTTCCTAGGCCTAGCACTCCTAGGCCACACACACCCTCACCATAAGCCTGCCAACCTCGTTCTCCCCTCAGAGTTGCTGCCTGCCCAACTTAAAACCCCCTCCTCTCTGAGGGGCTCAGCCTGGCACCAGGGACCCACGTTAGGGAGGGAGCTGAGGAAGGTACTGCCTGTGTTTAACCTCCACACCCTCTTCTGATGGGAGCTCATTAACCATCAAGTAGCCCCTGTTATTGTTATATGCCTGGGGGATCATGTTTTAGGAGCTGGATCCCCTGTGCGGCCTTGTAGAGAGATGGTGAGACCTTTAAGGGGTGGGGCCTAAAGGGCGGTCCTTAGGTCACCGGAGGAACTGCCATCAGAGATGAAGGGATGAAGGTAGCTCTCATGGGACTCCCTGGTGGGAGCAAGTTGTTGTAAGGTGACCCTGACCTCTGAGTGGCTCCAGGCTTCCCGCCTGGAGGGGGGACGTCTTCCTCCACAGGTGTTCTGTGATAGTTAATCTTGATTGTCAAATTGATTGGTTGAGAGATGCTTAGGAGATTAGTAAAGCCCACTTCTGGGTGTGTGTGCACAGTCCACAGGGTTGAGATCTTGGACCCTTTCTGGTCCCTGGCCTCTCCCTCTCTGGCCCTTCCCTTGCTCTTTGCTTCCCTCCTGCTACACTGAGCAGCTTTCCTCTGCCACGCCCTTCTACCATGATTGTTCTGCCTTGGAGCCAGCCAAACATGAACTGAACCCTCTGAAACTGTGAGCCAAAATCAGTCTTTTCTTCTTGAAGTTGTGCATGTCAGGTATTTTGTCCCAGCAACAGAAAGCTGAGTAAATACACACTCCCACTGTCTTGTTGTCCTCGGTCACGAGGTTCTTAGCAGACCCAACCCAGAGCCAACGCCATGCCTTTGAGTCTCCAGAACTATGAGTGAAACAAAACCTCTTTTCTTTATAAAGTTAGCTTACCTCAGTTATCCTGTTACGTACTGAAAAACAGGCTATTAACAGGTGAGTTGCTGGGCCTCACAGAGGTTATGTGTGTGCAGTCACACAGCTGGTTTGGAATAGAGCCTGGCACTGTCCAGCAGGCTAACGGGTGGTCCACACTGTCCCCACTGGGTCCTGCCCCAAGCAGGATACCAGAAGCCCTGGCTGGTGGTGGGAGGTGTGGTGTGTGTGTGTGTGTGTGTGTGTGTGTGTGTGC
This sequence comes from Heterocephalus glaber, assembly GCF_053883595.1. Lineage (NCBI taxonomy): Eukaryota > Metazoa > Chordata > Mammalia > Rodentia > Bathyergidae > Heterocephalus > Heterocephalus glaber. The sequence goes on from NW_028258372.1 coordinate 40,681,873, forward strand.
AGGGCCTGGACTCCCTCAGCTCTGTGAGTCCTCTTCTCCTGCCACCCGCAAGCAATCTTCAAGTCTGTGCATTCTCAATTCTGCACATTCTTTTTCCACTTCAAGGTTGGATTTTCATCTCCTCTCCCCACTTTTGGAAAGTGTCCCTAATCACCGGAGAATCTAATTACCACTCCTTCGAAGCGAGTGCTGGTCTCTGTTATGCAAATGTGGCTATAATTGTGTCAGGCAGGTTTTGTTGTCGTTTATCTTCCCCCTCCTCCCCCTATCTCTTTCACGCTGGAGTCGCAGCCCCCCTCCTTCATTGCGAAGGCTCCTGAGGTCCCCGCTCGGCTCCCCTAACCAGAGAAATCGCCTTGATTACCCACTCCGGATCCCGGGAGCCACAACAGGCCCGCCTCGGGGCAAACAGAAGGAAAAATAAACAGCGTTTACTGGAGTTTATTTTATTTCTTTGGAGATGCAAATCAGAAGGTTCCAGATGAGCTCTGGGAACGTCTGTTTGGGGCGGGAGGAGAGAGGATCTGGGGAAAGCGGGCCGGGTGCTGCGCCGAGTCCCCGAGGCGTGGGAAGGCCGGGAGTGGGGCGGGGGCAGCGCCAAGCCCCAAGGCACTGCTACTGTTATTTTGCGTTGCTGAAAGTTCCCCAGCGTCGGGGAGCGGAGGCTCTTAGGAAACGCGAAGCAATGGTCGGTTTCATCTCACAGCCTCCGGTGGCACTGTGCCTCCAGGGCCCCTAAGAGGGGGCCCAGCTCACCCGCTGGGAAACCAGGTTTGGCCTCCGGAGTTGCCATCTCCTTGTGACCCTCGGAGGGCAGAGGGGGAGGCAGGGAGGTTCTGGTTTTAAATGCAAACCTCTCTGTTCATTCACTTGCTCAACAATAACAACAAAAATTGTGTGTCTACTGTGTACCAAGCAGTATTCTAGGTACAGGGTCTGCAGCAGTGAGCCAGTTCGACATTGGCTTCCGGTCTAGTGTGGGGGAGGGGGAGTAGACAATTCAGACAAATAAAGGTATCCTAGCAGGTGGTGATGAGGGTTAAAAATTAAAACCAGAGTGCAGAGGCCAGAGAGCAAAGCGGAAGGTGCGATTCCATCCAGGTGCTCAGGGATGCACTGCGGTGCCGGGACTTCTGAGCAGAGCTTCAGGTCCAGGCCTGACTCCTCCCCCTGGTAAGCCAAGGCTTCCTTCGAAGATCTGCTTGCCCAGGACCAGGGTGGAGGTGTTGACAAGCCACAGACCTGCGCTCTGGGGAAAGGGCTTCGGGGACACAGTGTGGCTGGTGTCCAGTATCCACTAGGAGCCCCGTGGCTGAGTGTAAAGGATGGCGCAGGATGGAGCAGGAGGGGAGATCAGAGCTCAGGAGATGTTGTGGGTCGTCTCTGGGTCTTGGAGGCCAGTGGAAGGTTTGGAGCAGAGAAGCAACAGGGTACAATTTATAAGGACAGTTCCAGCTGCTGTGGGACAGGTGTGTGGGGCCAGGCTGGCACATGCAGAACCCAGTTGCAAAGGCATCCGTCGGAGGACCTCAGCCAGGTGGTAGCAGTGGAGCTGGTAAGAAGCCCTGGGAGCCCACACAACTGACTGCTGGGTCAGGAGAGAAAGAAAGGATTCAAGATGGCACCTCAGCTCTAGGCTGAGCCACGGGATGCTACCATCCCTAAGATGGGAAAGGATGGGATGCAGAGGTGTGGGTGGGAGGGCATTGAAGCTGTGTTGAGAGATGTTAGGTTTGAGATGCCCCGAGATAACCAAGGGGCGAAGTGGAGGAGGCAGCTGGAAATTGGAGTCTAGAGTTCAGGGGAAGAGGTCTGGGCTGGAGGTATAGATTTGCATATAGATGGTTCTTACAGTAATGAGAAGGGATGAGATCACCGCAGGCTGAGCCTGCCACCGGCTGCCCAAGAGAGCAGGCTGCACCCGTTGCCAAGAGCTTCTCTGTGACTGTGCAGGTCAGTGACCTGTCTGCGTGAAGGTTGGCCTGGATTCCAAGCATCCTGGCATCCCGACCCTCAACCTAACTCCAAGTGAACTCTCCAGTCCTGGGACGTGAATGGAGATCAACTAGGTATGGGAAAGAGACAGCTAAAGTGTGCCACCCCCTCCCAGGCTTGTGCTGTCCTCTTTAAAGGGGGTGGTGGTGGCTCGTCCCTGAGGGCCCTTCCGCTTCAACTCTGAGTTCAAGTCCCGAAAGTCCAGTGCACTCAGCAAATGCTGCCGACCTCAGGGAGGTAGTCTTACTGTCCCAGCCTGGCTGTCATCTTCACTGCATGGCTGACCCTTGTTATTCATGGATTGGTACTGGATTTGGAGATTCTTCCATCAGGTAACATTTCTTTGTAACCCCCAAATCAGTACTCATGGCACTTTGGCAGTCATTCCCAGACATATCCAGAATATCCAAAGATTTGAGCTACCGCAGCCTGTCATCCCTGCACTCTGGGAGGCTGAGGCAAGAGGATCACAAGTTCAAGTCTAGCCTGGCCAATTTAGCAATGTAGTGGACCTTGTTTCCAAATTTTAAAAAAAGGGGGTGGGGGATGCCGCTCAGTGTGAAGGTCTTAGGTTCCATCCCCAGTCTCCCCCCTACTCCCCCAAAAGATTTGTGAAGCCTGGTGTGCTCGTTCCTGTCTGAGATCAAGGAAGGCACCGTGGTCTGACTTCCGCTCTCCTGTATGAACAAGTGCCCTTTTTGCAGTGCATTTAGAGCGATGGTTTTTGTGTTTTTGGTGATTTCACTCTTTAAAATGCTCCCCAAGCATGGTGCTAAAGTACTGTCTAGAGCTTCTAAGCACAAGAAGGCCATGATGTGCATTACAGCAGAAATATGTGGCTTAGGTGAGCTTCATTCAATTCAAGTGTGAGTTATAAGGGTTCAGTGGTAATGAATCACCAATACAAAGGAAGTAAGATGCCTTTACACAAAGCACACATAAAACTAGGTGAGGAACTGATTGGCCATTGAAGATGCTATGACCAGGGGCTCACAGGAACCTAGCCCCATTTGTGCCCTCAGAGCAATGCTTCAGCACAGCGCTGGCTTACTGCATTTTGCAGTGCCTTAGCAGTATGCCTACTGCACCGAGAACTGGCCGTATTTGCTTGTTTCTCCAATCCTGCTACGCTTCCAGGTGAGGTTGTTTTAGAATTGCCAACCCGTACACCTGCAGGAAGCAAATTTCCTGACTGGACTACAGGACTCATGTGCAATCCTTTTGCTTTAAAATGGTTTTCCAGTGACTGAGGATTTTTTTCTCTCCCATTTATGTTATTATTTCAGTATAGCACTATGATTCATTTATTTCACAGTTTGGTTTATTTATCAGTTGGGAAGTTGGAAAGTTCTTTCAACATGCTGGTCAGTCTTTAAACATTTGTATAATGAAACTTGCTTTCTGTGGTGTGGACTGCAATAGGTTTTGGCAAGGCATGGGATTATGAAGCCACACTGCAGCCATGATCCAGAACAACTCCTTTACTCCAAAACTCCCCTGCCCTGCCCGCTTAGAGCCAGCTCCTATCCCTGCCGCTACCCGGCCACCACACTCTCCTTTCTGTCTCTATAGTTGTGCTTTGTCCACAATGTTACAGAATTTTCCAGAATGTCATATGAATGGAATGATGCAGTATATAAACTTTTACATCTGACTTCCTTCATTTAGCAAAATAGTCATCCATTCTGTTGTCATCCATTTGATAGTCATTCGTTCTGTTGCATCAAGCAGTCCTTTTTGTTTTTTTGGTACCAGGGATCGATCTTAGGACCTTGCGCTTGGAAGACAGGCGTGGCATCACTGAGCTAAATCCCTGACCCAGTCCTTTTTTTAATTTCTCAGTAATATTTCATTCCATAGAGGTAACATGGTTTATCTATTTGGAAGTTAGAGACCATTAGGCTGTTCTAGTTTTGCACAATTATAAATAAAGCTGCTGTGAGCATTCTCACATGAACACATGTTTTCATTTTTCTTCACCAAAGAAGAGTGGAATTACAGTCATAGTATGTTTAGCTTTGCAAGAAATTGCCAGACTTTTCCAAAGTGGCTACTGTATCAATTGCTTTGGCTCTGGTATGGAAGAGAAGTCTACAACCTGGCCAGCACTTGGCACTGTCAGTCACACTCATGTATTTGGTATTCTAATAAATTTGTAGTGATAGCTCATTGCGGTTTCCATTTGATATTTCACTAGTGACTAATGCTGTTGAGTATATTTTCATGTATGTTTTTGGCCATCGCTGTATCTTTTTTGGAGAAGCACCTGTTCTAATCTTTTGCTTGTTTTTTTCAGTAAGTTTTGTTTTGTTATTGTTGAGCTTTGAGTTTTGTTTTGTTTTTTTGTTTTTTATGGTACTGGGAATTGAACCCAAGGCCCTCACACTGAGCTGCATTCCCAGCCCTTTATATTTTTTAAGATAGGGTCTTATTAAGACATTAAGTTGCCCTGCCTGGACTCTGATTTGTGATCCTCTTGCCTCAGCCTCTCAGGGTGCTGGGATTGCAGGTGTGTGCTACCACGCCCAGCTTGAGTGTACTTTATATATATTAGATACAAGCGCTTTGTCAAAAAATATGATTCGCAAATATTTACTCCCTACCTAAGGATTGTATTTTATCAGCAGCGTCATTTGCCAAAGTTTTAAATTTTGATAATACCTAATTTACCTTCTTTTATGGATTATGCATTTTATCTAAAACCTCTTTGCATAACCAAAGACACAGTGATTTTTTTTTTTTTTTTTTTTGGTACCGGGGATCAAACTCAGGTCCTTGTGCTTGCGCAGCAGGCGGCGAAACCACTGAGCTAAATCCCCGGCCCAAGACACAGTGATATTGTCATATATGTTTCTCCTAGAAAGTTTATAGTCTTACATTTTATATAGAATTTATATGATCCATTCAAAATTAATTTTGAGTTAATCTTTGCACAAGTTGTGCAGTTCAGGTTAAGATTCACTTTTTGCATGTTTGTCCAACTGTTTCAGCACCATATGGAAAAGTCTAACCTTTGAGTGGTGTTTTTGAGCCCATTGAGGAAAAAGACTGAGTTCTTGGGTTGAAATTGTGAGAACTGAAGAAAGCATGCAGAGGGCAGGGAGACGAGAGATGGTCCACGTGCCAAATAATTCACCAGCAGCTCAAAAGCAGAGGGGTCAGGAGGACCGAAGTCACCCAGGAAATTACAGAGATCTGGGGGAGGACTTGGAGTTGCCCACGTCATTAAAATAGGGTGAGGGCTGGCTGGGGATTTAGCTCAGTGGTGCCACTGCCTGCCTGACAAGCGCAAGGTCCCAAGTTCGATCCCCGGCACCAAAAAAAAAAAAAAATAGACAAGGGCTTTGAACCAAACTTGGGCAGATCCCTTCCAGGGCAGGGGAGCCTGGCTGATGCCCCCAGCATGTGGCCCATCCCCTCAGGGGCTCTGGCTCCTTGGGAGGGTGGCAGGAGCTTCGGCAGGCAGCCCCGCCAGAAGCCAGGCTACTCAATGGCCCTGGGAGAGCATTCAGGAAAGCTGCTTTGCTTGCTCTCACGGCAGGTTGCAATAACAGCACCAAGGTGTCCCTGTGCTTTGATGGTTCTCTCACTGGGCTCCTAATGGAGACTGACAGAATCTAGCGTCCCAGGTAATTCTATTGTCAGTTTCGGCAGCCTCCTGCACTTCATTAGACAAAAGCAGAGAGAAAATGAGCAAAGAAGGAACGGGAGCCCTAGAGCAGAGGGGCCTGTCAGAGTAAGCAGCTTGCAGGAGACGACAGGGTGGTGAGGAAGTTGTCTGGGCTTTCTGCTCAGTCCCTCTGGGCCCCTGGTGGAACACCAGGATTTCTGTGTTGCGGCTTTGCAGAGTGGAGCCGGTATGAACTGGTCCATTTCAGCTGCGGGTCCGTTTCTTTGAGGGACAGAATGAACGAAGGCTATGAGTCTTTGCATTGTCCAGCCCTGTGGGTCAGGGCTCCTCCTGGTGGTGGAGCCTAACGTGGAAGTGTGGTGGCTTGGGCTTGGAGGGGGTTGCTATGGCGTGATAAGGTTTGTCCCTCAAAGGTTCCTGTACTAGAGGCGTGGTCCTCGATATCCTGAGATGCTTAAGAGGTGAGGCCTAGTGGGAGGTGATAGGCTCAGGACCACGCTAGAGAGGGATTAAGGCTGGACTTGAGAGTGGGTTAGGTCCTGCAGCAGTGGATTCATTCCCAGGAAAGTGGGTTCTTCAAAGAGTCTGTCCCCTCCCTGGTCTCTTATTTCTGCTCTCGCCATGTGTTGGTTCCAAAGCCTCCTCCCTTGCACATGTTCCTACCATGAAGGCCTCACCAGAAGCCAACCAGGTGCGGCCCCCAGATCTTGGGCTTTCAGGCTCCCAAACTGTGAGCTAATAAATCTCTTTAGAAAATATTCAGCCTCAGATATTTTGTTGTAGCAACAGAAAAGGGACTTAGATAGTGATCAAAGCCTTATTTGAGGGTTTTGGGGTTTTTTTTTAGGTACCAGGAATTGAACTCAGGGCCTTGCGCTTGCCTGGCAGGCGCTGTGCCACTGAGCTACATCCCAGGCCCAAAGCTTTATTTGATTTACATAAACCTTTAGAGTTTCACTCAGCATAAATACATTGTAACAGATCATGGGTGAGAGGATCCTGAGCCTGTAAGGAAACAGGAATCTGTCATTGTCCTACACGAGTATCCGGTCTCCAGTCCTGGCCAGAACACACACAGATTCACACAGGTACACACATAATGCATCAGGTAATTTATACACAACAGGAATTTATTTCTCATAGTGCTGGAGTCTGGAAAGTCCCAGATCAAGGCCCTCACAGATTCAGTATCTGCTGAGAGCTGCTCTCTGATTAACAGATGGCCCCTTCTTGCTTCGTCCTCACGTAGGACGCTGGTTCATCCCTAAAAACCCCTTCTGTCAATACTGTCATATTTGAGATTGGGTCCATATGTGTGAATTTTGGATAGACAGCAACGTTGAGGCCATAATAATCCTCAACACTCACGTATACAAGTGCACGTTCTAAACACATCTGCTCATACCTACTTTTAAACACACAGAACACTAGATAAGACATACATACCAGTTACACATGTGGCGGTGCACACAGGTTCATGCAGAGTGAATTCATCTATGAAGTTCCTGTCTGTGTCTTATGGCATCAGCCTCTCTGCTTTCTGTTTACACCTTGGATGTATACAGCTCACACACATATTCACACCCACCCACCATTCCAACACACAGCACGCACTCAAACACCCATGCCACAAACACGCTCACAGATGTACGCCAGACACATCGCCCTGACACACATGCATCTTCCTTTGTTACTGGGCAGGTGTGGCCACTTGGTTTCTGTCCAGGCTCCCCGGTGCACACCTTCATACCCCTGCTCTCTCAGGCAGGGTCCCAGTAGGCCCCTCCAGGCCCCATAGACAGCAGAGCTCAGTGTTTTCTATCTCCCTCTTGTCATTGACATGCAGCACCTGTCCCGTCTTCCGTTTGCTGCACTGTGGCTCCGACTGGATGAATGCCAGCATCTGCCTGGCACGGAGCCCAGAGCAGCAGCCCAGAAGCAATTGTCCTGTGGGAATGAGCCTCCATGAGCCCAGCATGGGTGCACACCAAGTCTGGAAGGGACATCAAGGAAAGAAGCCTCTGTAGGTGACCTGCCCCTGCCCCAGTACTGCAGTCAAGGGATGAGTCAGCACACAGCATCCCCCTTAATTATTGCCTTTCTTTGCCACGAAATTCTGGACACTTTGGGTGTTCGGCACCTCTCCCAAATTAGAAGAAGAGAGGGTACCTGGAAATACCAGCTTGGAGAATCCAGAGTCAGAGCCCAGGCTGTCATCCGCCAGCCTTTGATTGTGCACTGTGGCCATGGTGTGAATGTGGTTTGTCCCCTAGGGCTTCATGTGTCAGCAGCTCAGTCCCTAGTGTGGTGATGTTGGGAGGTAGTAGGACCGTTGATAGCTGCAGCCTTCCTGGAGGTCCTCAGGCACTGCCCGGAGGGAGTGAAGTAGTTCTCAGGGAACCCCTGAGCTCTCATGAAAGCAAGGTGTAATGGAAACTGTCTCGGACCTGCTCCCACATGGGCTCCTGCATTGTGGTACCACCCGCCACAAGCCTCCCTCCACAGTCAAGCCAACGCCGTGCCATGCCCTTGAGTCTCCAGAACTGCAAGTTTAATAAACCTCTTTTCTTTATTAAATCAGCCTGCCCCAGGTATTTCATTATATTAAGGCAAAGCAGACTAATACAATCACTAGCCTCATCAGCTAGAATGTGCCTGGAACAATAAATTTAAACTGAATAAATATGAATGCGTGTTAGCCTGTGAAACAGACCTGACACTGCTTTGTCCCTCAAGGCAATCAATATATAAATTATAAAGAAAAATGCAAACCTGGAGAATTTTTGCTCTTATTGTGACCAAAACCAGGTAGGTAAGTAATTGTCTTCCCCAGTTCACATGCCTCGGTCCTTGCCACCTTGCGGTGCACCTTGCACCATCTGTCCCTAAGATAACGAGATGCTTCACCATTATTTAAGCATCTATTATGCTCCAGGTGCGGTACTATGTACTTTATTTTTATTTATTTATTTATTTTTGGTACTGGGGATTGAACTCGGGTCCTTGTGCTTTCGCAGCAGGCGGCAAAACCACTGAGCTAAATCCCTGGCCCCAGTGCTATGTACTTTACAGACATCTCTTCAGTCGTTACAGCAATCCTCAATAATATCATCTGCAGGGAATTTGTGGTTCTGAGAGCCGGAGTAGTTGGCCAAGGTCACGCAGCTAATAAACAACAGAGACAGAATTTGAACTCGAGTCTTCTCAAGCCCATGCCTTCCTCACTACACGAAGCTAACATTCATCATTACCAGTTATGGAATGCAAATTCTGTCCATCCATCCATGGTCTAAGGCTAAACCTCTTTGCTGTCTATGTCCATTTCTCAATTTTAAACTGTAAGCCAGACTACAAATGGCAGAAACTGTGTTTATTGAATTCATTTCATAGTGTTCAGCATACTTCCAGGAATATATATATAATAGATTACTTTTTAAAAGAAGTAATGACTCCATAAATTTCAAATAGTATCTGAAGTCAAGAGACCAAGCCTCAGTTCCGTTCTTAGAACAAACTTTCCAAGGATCTGGTCTGAATAGAAAGCAGTTTTTCAACACAACACAGTTCTGTGATCAGATGTGTAAGGTTTTCTCCACGCACTCCCCACCAAATAATTCTCCAGCGGGCACCAGCTGGGTGTCTTATAATTTACTGCCCCCTTGGAAATAGTATCAGATCCCACATGTTGGGGGCTCAGTCCCCCACTTCTGATGGCAGGCTCCGCCCCAGGTTATAACCTGTCCTTCTGACTCACTACCTGTAAAACTCAAGAGATATGCTTTGCTGATGTTTACTAGTCTGCTGTAAATGATATTAGACCAAGAGTCTCATGTTCTACCTACTGAGCTAGCCAGGAAGATGTTAAAAGATACAGATAGAGAAATGCATGGGATGAGGTATGCGAGAAGGGGTTCAGAGCTTCCACGCCTTCTCCAGGGACCCCACCGCAGGAACCTCCACATGTTCCACTATCCAGAAGCTCTCTGAACCCAGTCTTTTGGGGGTTTTATGGAGGCTTCACTACACAGGCAGGATGGATTCTATCATCAGCCACCGGTGATCAACTCAACTTTCAGCTCAACTCTCCTCCCCAGAGACTGGGGAATGTGGCTGCACGTCAGACCCTCTAATCATGACTTGGTCATTATGGTGACCAGTCCCTACCCTGAAACCATCTAGGGGCCCCCAGCCACTACTCATCTCATTAGCATACGAAACCCACTCTCAGCACTCTGGTGCAACCAACCGTTTCAGGGGCTGTGTGCCAGGAACCAGGGGTAGAGGCCAAATACACACATATAGTTTTGATTATATCAGAATATCACACCTGTGTTTGAATCCAACACTGTTAATTACTTACTAGCAATGCCACTTGGCTGTCATCATTTTCTATCTCAGGCTCCAGTTTCCTCCTCTGTGAAATGAGGTTCTAGCTATGATGGCCTCTGGGTTTCTTCCAAGGCTCTGCAGTTTTACATGGCACCAAATGACTTAAACTCATTCACCTGCAGAACGGCCATCCCAGAAGGCCACCTCCTCCCTCCTTGCATTCAGCTTCTGTGTTGCTCTGCTCCTGAGGGAGTGCAGAGTCACCGTGCAAAGTCCTCTCAGTGAAGAATGAAGACACCCTGTGATGGCTCGTCTACATGACAGCCATCTGGAGCTTCCCAAAGCTATCATCAGTCACCCCACCCATATGCCAAACACTCTGCGTGCGGAACATTTCCTTCGCACTTAATGAGGCTGTGTTAGACAAGAAAAGTCCAGGGAGATGATTGAAGGATGCAAGGTTGGGGGCTGATGAGGACATGGGTGCTCAGAGTCTCCCGGATCAGCAAGGATTCCTGGTGCCTGTTAGCAGAAGGGTAGGAGACAGGTTCTCATTGATGGGAAGACAGCAGCCATGCAGCCCCACCCTGGGTGCCCATTTCCTTCATCTGCAGGGGTTTGATGAAGCAGCATCACTGTCCTGGAAAGAGCTGGTCTGGGAAAGGGGTCAGGACACTGGAGCTGGCTCTGAGGCATTGCTTGGCACTGGGCAAGCCATTCACCTCCCCGTGACTTGGTGTCCCCAACTTTGTGCATCCAGCCTCTTTCAGACCTCAGAGTCTGGTAGATGTAACCAAAGATGTGGGTCACAGGGGTGTCTGTAGACATGAAGGCTCTAGGGCTTGCCAGGAAACTGATTGGAGCCTTAGTTTCCATATACTCCTTTCTGGTTCAAAGGCTTCTTGGGACAAAAGTGGCCCCGGGATTCCTCCTTGTCTCTATCCCAGGGTAGCTGCCCCCTGTCCTTTATCATTCTTCACTTACTCTGTTTCGGTTTAGATCTAGAGTTCCCCCACAAGTCTCATGGGTTCAGAGGTGGGGGTTTGGGATGGTTATTAGATCGGAGACCACCGATGATTTTCCAGTTTTACATGGTACAGAGCAGAAGTGATGACCTAAAATTATCTCACATACTCACAGAGTGGGCCACTCCCAGAAGGCCACCTCATACCTCCTTGTGCTCATCTTTCTGTGGTTCTGCTCCTGAAGGAGTACAAAACGTCAAGATGCAAAGCTTTCTCATTCAAGAACAAAGACACCATTTACTGCTAGTGTCACCAACAAAGATACTCCGAATACATGAGACTTTGGGGGGACATTTGAGTCCTAAACAATACAGCAGATGTGTGAGTAGAGAATGACAGAGGACAGAGGGCAAGCAGCATGGATCACTGATGAGTTCATAGCTGAATGTGCTGTTTGAAGGGGGACCCTGATCCAAAGAGGTTGCTCTTTAGGAGGCTAACCTGGAAGGGTGTATTCTTGCCCCTGGCTCCTTCCTTCTCTCTCTGCCTTCTGGCTTCCACGAGGTGAACAGCTAGCTGTCTTTTGCCATTTCTGCCTTGGAGCTAGCCAACCATGGACTGAACTCACTGGAAACTGTAAGCCAAATAATCCTGTCCTCTGAATTGTGGGTGTTGTGTATTGTGTCTCAGCGATGGAAGGGCTGACTAATACACCCACTTTTCCCTTTATGCCTCTCCTATAAATGGAAACTTTGATCCTAGTAGTATGCTGAGAAAGTTTAACAACCACTTGTGAGGTGGGAGGAACGTCTGATTTGCAGGGTTTGCCAATCACCAAGGTACAGATACTCCTACCATGACAAATTCCAAGGTACCAGAGATGACACTGATGCTTCAGAGCCAGGAAGAGAGTCACAGTAGCACAACACTATATAGTAGTTTAACCATACAGACATAGACATCCTTAAGGCCACAAAAAATTAAAAATATAGTTAAAGAAGTAGGAAGTGATGAAATTTGAGCATTTATTACCTTTGCTTTTGGTATAATTTATTGAATTTTAAGATTATGCCATTTACTTATTAATAATAGTGTGTTTAGCAACTGGCTCACTAAATTCCTGAGAGAATACTTATTCCTCCCCTTCTGATCTTCCCAGACAGGGCTGTGTATCTCCAAGTTTGCAGGCATATGGAGCTGAGGCTTCACCATCGAGAAGCCTGGTGCTTAAGATAGAGGAATTTATTTCTGCATTCATTCTTGTCTCCTTTTGTTAACTTTAGTTATGTATAACTCATAGAACTCTGTCTGTTATAAAAGACATACCTTCCAGTTGCTCCCTTCTTTGCAAGGGCAGTACTGAAAAAAATGATATCAAGGCCATGGAGATACCTTGCATGTTATGGAACCTTCCAGTTTACTCAGCTAAAATGTCACTAATTCACGCAGTAACTCTGCAAAATGCGGTAGGTGGAGCCGTGAAATTGTGGGTGAAGCTTGCCACACCAAGCTAGCTGACCTTTGCTGTAGAGTGCTGGAGAGGGTACATTCAAAGTCACCATGGGCAATATATAAACAGATGAGTGTGGCTACATTCCAATCAACTGTATGTATGGACACAGAAATTAGAACTATAATAACTTTCACATGTCACAAAATGTTGTGCTTCTTTTGATTTTTTCCAATCATTTAAAAATACAGAAACTATTTTAAACACAGAGACCACATGAAAATAAGCCCCAGGCAAAATTTGGTCTCCAGGCGATAGTTTACCTTAGCAAAACAGATTAAGCTCCAAAGAGAACAGTGACCAGTTCAAGTTGATGTGAAGTGGCAGGGTTGGGCCTGGCTTGCAGGACTTTTCACCACCCTACCCTGCCCTAAAGGAGCAGTTGCAGGGAAGGATGAGGTGGACAGAAGGTTAATGGTTACAGGGGTGCAGTTGGATAGGCTAAATAACCTCTTAGTGTTCTCTTGCACAGTAAATTAATAATGATTAAAAGCAATTAATTGTATATTTCAAAGTAGCTAGTACAGAAGATTTTCAATGTTCCCAGTACAAAGAAATGGGAATCACTCTGATTTGCTCATTACACATTGTATACATGTATGGAGATGTCACATACTACCCATAAATATGTGCAATTATATGTATCAATTAAAATTAAAACCGTTTTAAAAAAGGAGCTCTTCCTGTTCTTTCACACTCCTGCAGGGAGCTGAAGTGATCTTCCACCATGAGCTCCTCTCTGACCTGCCAGGTGCTCCTGGGTCACCTTCCCTTACTGCCCACTTCTGTCTTTCTACTGTCGTGGGCCTTCCCCTGCATCAAGGTCAAACACAAAAGGCTTTTGGACAATGTGTACTTGTAGGAAATGTGCAGGTCTGTTGCTCATCCATTAAGCAGAATATATAGAGCTCACTATCTTCACTGGCTTTGATTTTATGGCTCTATTTTCTCCCAAATATCCTAAATGTCCACGAAGCAAGGACTGCCTGTTTGTTACTCTGGATCTCCAAGTGTCTGGTTCATACCTCTTCATGTGGGAGATAAGAAAGAACTTGGTGCCCATGACTGAGTTCTCCTCCAGCCAGGGTGATGCACAGTGAGAGGTAGGCATGACCCTCCTGTGGGATTTTTTTCCCTCAACATGTTACTGTAAGAAAGGGAAACATTCAGGGGAGTTTAAAGAATTGCACAGAGAGCACCCACGTGCCCACTACCCAGGTTCTGTAACTCACATTTTACCATGTTTACTTTATCATGTACCCGTCCATCTATCCATCTACCAGTATTTGCTTGCATTTTTTGACACATTGCAGAGTAAGTTGCAGGTATCAGTGCACTTCAGTGTCATATTGCTAACTAGAGTTCAGAATTTGTTTATACTCTTCTTATTTATTTTTTGACCTAGTATAAATTCAAAAGCCTGGAGGCTGCCTCCAGAAAATAGCTCCCCACTCTGCAGACCTCCAAAGACTTCTCTTGGGCAAGTCTTTCCAAGGCTCGATAATGCAGCTCCTCTGATGGAGACTGCTCCTTAACTCTGCCCAAAGGGGCTGCAATCCTGGAAACAGGCTTTGGTCAGGTTAGGGTTCGGATCCCCCACACCATCGCTTCAAGTTGTATGTCCTTGGGCTACGCATTGTGACTTACCTGTAAAGGCAGTGCACCGGGATAACAAGGTTGGGAAATTAACTGTGTCCATTTTCCTGACTATAAGCTTGTCATGAAAGGATGGAAGCTATTTCCAACTATGTCCCAACTTCACTTTTTGAAGGCCATCGAAACTGAGAACAGTCTTGTACCACATGACAATTCATCCGACAAGGACAGGTCACAGCTATGACTGTAGAATGGTAAGATCACATCACCCAGGGACACTGGGTGTACTGGGACACTGTAGCTGTCTTCATTTGTGCAGCTGCTCTCTAGGAATGGCACAACAAGGACATTGCCTGGTGACACACATCTCAGAACCGACCCTTTTAAGAGACAGGTGACTGTACTGAAGTGTGAGCTCTCCTCAGGTAGTCACAGCTTCCTTGTGCTTCCCTGTCATCCTAAAAGACAAAACCAAACCAAGTCCACCTGCAGAGGCGTCCCTGGGGAGGAGCTGTTCCACAGGGACGGGAGGAGGCTGGATTGGGTGGTGCTGAGCCTGGGGAGAATGAGGAGGAGGGTGAGTGTGGGATCTTCCACACCCAGGCAGCCACTCAGACACAACAAAACCTTGTCTGGGGTCTGGGTTGTAACAGCTACATTGGCACAGAGGGAACAGAGCTGGGAGCAGCCCTGACCTCCTCAAAGGGACCCGATAGGTTCAGACCACGGGGCGAAGTCTTCCCCAAGCTTTGTGTAGTGAGTGGTCCTCTCTGTTAAGGATAAAAAAATCACCCCAAGAAGGCAGACTTTCTTCAAGAGGGCCATGGTGATAGGAATAGGGTCCGCTGCAATGGCGTCCTGCAGGAGGAGGGAGGGACTGTGCTCCGCTCTGACAACAGCAAACCAAGTGTGTGTGCAGAGGGAGCCCAGGTCAGGCCCAGGCAAGCTGGGGCCCGTAGGAGGCCGTCTCAGATTTCGGTCCAGGACTGAGTCTGTCACGCCGGACTCTCCAGCCCACTTTGGGGATGTGGTGGAACACTGGCCAGCCAGCCAGGCGAGATCTTAGAGTCCTGCCGCATGCAGGCAATTAGCCCCCACCCCTCATCTCTGCAATATTCATTCCTTTTTCTTCTCCCTAAAAGGCGGTGTCCAAGGAGATGCGAAATGGCTGCGGGGTAGAATGAAGTTAGGGTGCTAGAGGTTCTGGGCTGCAAGTCAGAGACAGACTGGGCCCCGTGGAAGAGCCACAGAGGCCTGCATAGCATGAGGAGCACAGGGACCCCTCACTTTGCTCCAGGACACACAGATCCTCTGGCTCCCAGTCATCTCTGGAGTTGCTTTTTCTGTGGCCTGTCAGCTGGACAGTAAAACAAATGGAGCGTGAAAACAATTCAGCAAAATAAGTACAGGTTACAACAAATCAATTGGAACTGTGTAAATAGCCTGAATGGGGCTCTTCAGCTTAATACCTGGCCCCTCCGTGGCAGCAGCGGCAGTGTGGGTCCCAGGGGCGTGAGGCTGGAAGACCCCCAGCTGCGATGTCCTAGGATCAAGTGGGACCCCCAACCCTGCCCTAAGCAGCTGTGTGAACCTGGGTGATCAGCTCTCCCTCCCAGCCTTATTTTGTCACCTCTTACACCAAGATAATTATGCCTCCTTAGTATCCTGCAGGAGTGGTTAGGGGTCAGAGGAGGTAATAGATGCAAACGTGCTTTGGTAACAGTTAAGAGCTGGACACATGGGTCCTTGCTTCAGTTTCTGTTGTCTCCTGAATCCCTCCACTTCTCCCCATCTCTATCACTGGCTCCTTGGGCCAGCACCTGCTGTCTCTCACCTGGTTTGCTACAACAGCCCCTGATGAGCCAGTCTGTGTTCGCGCTAATGCCCCTGTGGGCTTGCAGTGAGCAAGATCTTCTAAAATCCAAAGTTGGATCATGTTCTTTGGGTCTAATCCCTGAGGACTGGAGGGGAAAGCGTGATTGTAGGCTGAGGGGTTAAAGTCAGTTTGGGTTAAGAGGAAAGAATAGCCTAGGAAGAATGAGGGAAGCAAGACTGCGCCAACTCAGCAAGTACTTGGTGCTGTGCAGGATGGAGGGAGTCGGTGCTAGTGTCCTGCCCTTGCGTTGCTTACCGACTCAGTGGGAAGACGGAGTTTGCAAATATGAAACAAATGGAGTGCAATTAAATGCAAAATTTTATGCTTCTAATGGGAAAATACTTCTGTCTGCTGTGGAAGCCCAAAGAAGCCTATGGTGAAGTCCAGGTTTGAAATGTGATCTTGAAGAGCAAGTTGGGTTTCAAGGCAGAGAGAAGAATGAGCATCGTATAGGCAGCGATGGCGAACCTTCTAGAGGTTTCAATGATACAAACAGCTTGCTGCAGCACACGTGGTTCACCACTGCTGGTATAGGGGTGTGAGACAGGGCTAAGACTGAGGGGGCAGTGGAGAGAGGGCTGCACACAAAAGTGAGCTGGCTGGACGCTATTGCAGCTGGCTTTGCAGTGGAGTCGGGTAAGGCAGGACTTCAAAGTCTCGCCAGGGGAGGTGAGATCTAATTTAGACTACGTGTGGCTAGTCGGATGAATTACTGATTGCACAATGGATAATTTCATAGCTCAGAAGTGGAGGAAGCAAGGAAGAAATGCACTGGTCTGGGCTTCCCTCTGACCAGCCCCAGGGTGCATTTGTTCCCCATAGAATGGTGGGCTCTGGGAGGAGGTGGTAGTATTGGCCTGGGTCACAGCCGGGCCCTGCAGTGTGAGTGCTAAGCGTGAGGAAGGGATTCCGGAAAGCCCTGTTTGGGTAAATAGGTCCGACTCCCGGCCAGAGACTCAGGAGGTTGGAGGTGAGGGCGCAGGGAGGGGGGACACAGCTCCCGCAAGACAGAGACGCCGAAGATGGAAGTCTGCAGTGCAGTCACCAGTCATTCCAAAGGAAGAGAAAGACACTGCCGCTTCTGCACCACACACACACACACACACACGCAAACACACACACGTGCGCGCGCGCACACACACACATGCACACACATACATGCACACACACTCTGTCTGCTCCCTGCATCTGTCATTAAGCATTCAGGCAGTTAATTCTCTCAGACACACTGCTGCGAGTGCCAGGAGCCTGGTAGAGTTGGAAATGGCCTGATATTGGGAGACTCATTACAGAGTCCCCGTGAGAGGGGATAAAGACCGCAGTGTCCCCTCCCTAGCCTGTGCAGGAGGTCCGTGTACCTCAACTCCAACCTGCTCTGCAGGCCCCTCCCTCGGCAGGCCACTGGCGACTCCCAGCCCCACTTGACAGTGCTACCTCTGGCCCACAAGCACACCGGCTGGGGATCACCTCAGCTTCCTGATCTGAGAAAGGTGCTGAGCCCCAAGCCCTTTGGAGGCAGGGTCCCTCCCATGCTGAAGCTGTGGGGAGCCCTGTGAAGAAGGCCCCTCCTTCCCTGGACTGCAGGAAGCCCTTGGGCCCCCTGGTGACTACAGCCACCCTGGCCAAGGGTGGGGAAGTGCTGTGCAGGCAGCTCAGTAAGGGTTGCCCTGGGACCCTCCTCACAGGCAGGCAGATACTTGGTTTCATTTGTTCAACCTATATTTACTGGGCAGCTACTGTAAGCCGAGCACTAAGCTTACCAACTTGGGTTGGGTGGAAGAGGAAAGGGCAGTTGGGATGACACCACCCTAACCCTATC
This sequence comes from Heterocephalus glaber, assembly GCF_053883595.1. NCBI lineage: Eukaryota > Metazoa > Chordata > Mammalia > Rodentia > Bathyergidae > Heterocephalus > Heterocephalus glaber. The sequence continues at coordinate 40,699,594 of NW_028258372.1, forward strand.
CAGGAAGCCCCAGAGCTGGGCCTCATTGTGGACATGGGCGGCAGATGCCAGGTGGATGCTGGGCCCTGGGAATGCAAAGATGAATGGCGCAGTGACTGCATTCAATCACGCTGCTGACAACCTAGTAAAAAAAATGTCTGCAAATCCACTGTGATAGGCAAAGTGACAGTGTACACAGGGGACATGGAGACAGAAGCCACAAAAGGACTCATGGAAGAGTGATACCTGGGCTGATCCCTGAGTCCAGTGATGTCCATCCTTGGGGTCCAGTTTGAAGGGCCCCCATGACTTTCCCTGTGGAGTTTGGAATGAGGAATTCAGTTGTTGTCTTTTCCCCTTGGCTGGAGAAGAAGTGACAGCCCTGAGAAAGTAACTAACATACACACAACTTAAGATCGCCTCCTCCAAGTGAGGAGCCAGGCGCTGTGTGAGGGGAAAATGGAAGGAGAGGGGTGGGGAGGGACCCTCCTCTCCTAGTTCTCTATTCCTTCTCCTCCACTTTCAGGGGTCTCCAGTTTTAGGTGCCACGGCTGTCTGGGGGTTGTCTAAAGCTAGAGGGACATTTCTGCTAAAAGCATTTATAAACACATTTACTCTAATACAGTAATGATCTGGGCTTTCCTTACAGCCATCTTTCTTCTCTCCCCTGGGCAATTCAAAGTTTCATTTCCATACTGCCTGACATGACTTCCCGAATCCCTTTTCACTTTCGCCCCTTCCTGCCATGTCTTGGCCTTGCAGATGCAAGGTAGGACCGGATGTAAACATAGGGTTCCTTGATTTAGCAGGAACTGGACAAAGTCACCCCTAACTACCTCTGTGCACAAACTAGGGAAGCAAGGCAGATGCGCGTATGAGCTGGAGACCCTGCTGTCTAAGAGAGTGTTGGTTATTGTCATCCTGAAGGGCAGTCTGTAGAGGGCATTTTTATCAACCTTGACTGTTTCAGTATTTTAATCAGGGCTTTGATAAAGAGCAAATGACACAAAGCTTATAGGAAAAGATAGGAGAGACAAACTAGATTTTCTGCTCAGTAACCCTGGAGGCCCTTCCTTGCATGGCCCAGCTAAATCCTGATTCTGTAGGAGCGTTTCAAGGGCTCAGGTTGGAACCAAGGCTGACATGCAAACCCCACACCTAACTTGCGTTGAAGAACGTGCTATTTCTCAAGCTGGTGGGATTCTAACCCAGATCGCAAAGCTCAGGATCTATTCCCTTGCACATCCATTGTTAACGTGCAAGAAAATGGGGCACCAGAGTCCCTCTCCTGGGTCACACATGTGCACTCTAGCCACTGTGCATCACGTTTAGTCCAGCCACGCTTCTCCATGGGATGGTGTGGGTCTGGAAGCCCTATATCCATTCTGCTACCCCTGTGCTTTGTAACTTCTGCTTTGAGTCCACATTGTGTGTTGTTTGTAGTGTCCCTTGGTCCACAGATGAGACAAAACCACTAGATTTAAAAACCAAAACAAGATGAAATTTATATAGGCAAATAGGCTGAATTTATGCTGAAGTATTAATTATTTGGTACCATAGTTTGAGAGAAATCATGGGTTTAGTGGATACAAAATGAATCAGGGGAGTGGTGGCCCATATGCCTGTATGTTCTGTGCTTTTGTGAGCAAATGCAGCACCTGACACTAAGGGAGGACACTGTACCCACCTTGCCACCCCAACCCTGGACAGTCCTGCTTAGTGCTGCCCACTGTACGGGCAGGAAGGGGTGGGAACGAGAGCTTCTCCCGATGTCCATGCAGAGTACTTTCCAGGCTGGAGGGGCTGGCGGGTCCAGAATCTACTGGCCCAGGCTCATGTCTAGAATTCTAAACAGATGGATGAGTGAAGAGAGGGGGAAGGGACCCAGATGACCGCAAGAGGGACAGGTGCAAAGGTCAAAGCACATCACGTGACCTGTATGGGAGCAGGTGGTTAGGGGCTGAGTTAGTTACTAGGAGGGAAGCTGAGGAGGACAGAAGACAAAGAAAACCAGTTTGGGGTGCTACAACTGAGAGGCTCCTCTGGAAGGCAGGCTCCAGTACCACTGTCAACCATACTTTAAAAACTATTTCTTCTTTTTAAAAAAATCAGACTAGTGTATGAGAATTGTTTTTTGTTTTTTTAAATTAAAAGGACCACTACGTCTATAATGAAAAGTTGTAATCCTCTGTCCTACTATTTTGAATTCCTGCTTCCTAGAACCAAACTCTGTTCCTCTGGGGTTTTCCCTGTTTATGTTTTGTTTGTTTGTTTGTTTTTTGGTGCTGGGGATCAAACTCAGATCCTTCCACTTGCACAGCAGGCAGCGAAACCACTGAGCCAAATCCCCGGCCCTTCCCTGTTTATGTTTTAAGTAGCAGTTTACACTGCTATTTCTTGGCTTTTTAGTTTAAATTTTTGGTTCCTATGTGAAAAGTGAGGAAAATGTTCTTTTATAGAGCCATTTCCCACTCTCCTGTCACCTACCTCCACACACTGAGGCCTCCCCACCTTCCCTATGTAATGCTGTCATCTTGTGGGTGAAGTCAATAGTAGTGATGCCATGATCCTGTACATGTAATTTGTTGCCGATCTAGGGCACACAATAAAACTACTTTATGTTTTATCTATAGTTAATAGTTGCCTCAGTGTTTGTTTGCTTGCTTAGTTTTTGAAACACTTATCATATTAATTCCCAAACTCTCTAGTGTACCAATAAAAGTCAACACAATAGGTTTAAACATGAAATAGATCTAGATCTTCCTTTTTCTTCACTTGAGGCTTTTCACCTGGCACCCTTCGCCTTTCTGTTATGTCTGACTTGCAGTTGTCTAAGCCTTTTACACAACTGTTACTGGGAACTTCACCATTAATCTGGGACTTCTCTTTCCTCTTTTCTGTGTTAAACCTCTTGTTTCCCAGATTCTGTTTCCCCCCTTTTTAGTTATCCATTCCTTTTGGCAGAATACATCTGCAAGGAATTTTCTGTGGAAAGATAAGTGGAAGGTTAATTTTTTTAAAACCTTGAATCTCTGAGATTGTCTTGAAGCATTTTTACAGCTTTAGTGAAATATATTTCACATACCATAAAATTCACCCATTCAAAGTGTACAGTTCAGTGGTTTTTAGCACATTCAGAGTTATACAATCATCACAATTTAACTTTGTAATACCTCATACTCCCCTCCCCCAAACCCTACACACCTTAGCAGTTTTTCACCATCTCTGCTCACTCTGCTGCATCAGACCCCTGCACCAACCCCAGGCAACCACTAATCTGCTATTTCTACAGATTTGTTGATTCTGGATATTTCACTTAAGTGGAATCAAATTATACACGGCCTTTTGCCACTGATTTATTTCACTTGCCATAAACCTTTTTGAGGTCCTTTTAAGTTGGGATATGTGTCATGATTCACCCTTTCTTATTGCTGAATACTCTTCCAGTGCATGGATATACAGGTATTGTTGTCTAGTCATCAGTTGGTGGACGATTTAGGTTGTTCCCAAGTATTGGCTATTTTGAATAATTCTACTACGAATATTCATGTACAAGTTTTTATGTAAGCATATATTTTAATTTCTTATACTTGTTTGGTGGATTTGAAAGGAATTTTCCTTTAGAACAGGGGATGCAAAGGAGCACACAGCAACCGTTTGGTTTCAGGGGTCACATATGGTCTCTGACACATACTCTCCTCTGCTTTTGTTTATGCTTTTCTTTTTAGAACTCATTAAAATGTTGAAAACAACGTTTTAGCTCAGGTGTCATTGAAAAACAGATTGTGGGATGGATTTGACTTCCAGGCCACAACTGGCAAATTCCTGCTTTAAAATTCTGCAGCCATATTTTTGTTCACTTCTTTTTGTTGTTGTTTTGCTTTGTTTTCTCTCTGGAAACATTTAGATTCTTCTGGTTCTCTCTGATTTTTGGAAGTTCCTCAAAGATGTGTCCTTTTGCTGGCCTTATTATTAATTTTACTAGGAACTCTGTCAAACTGTCAACATTCATATCCTTTCAGTCTAGACAGTTTTTTAAAATTATTGTTTATTTGCTAATTTCTTTCCAGTTTTGCTTCTTTCTCCTTCCTGAACTTCTGTTGTTCATGAATTAATCCTCTAGTTTTCTTATCTCTTCTCTGTCTCTCCCATCTGCTTCTTTTTATTCTGACTTCTGGGAGAACACCTCAACTTTATTTTTCAAACTATTTTCGAGTTTTGGAATTTATACCATATGTGTATTTAATTCCAAGAACTTTTTCTTATTCTCTGCATGCTGTTTTTTTTTTTTTTTTTTTTTTTTTTGGTACTGGGGATCAAACTTGGGACCTTGCGCTTGCAAGGCAGGTGGCAGTACCACTGAGCTAAATCCCCTGCAAAACTTAAGACATTAGGATTTTCTTTTTTGGTACTGGGGATTGAACTCAGGACCTTGTGCTTTCGAGGCAGGAGTCGGAACCACTGAGCTAAATCCCCGGCCCTGAACGTTCTTTTTTATAGAATCCTATTTTGGTTTCATGAATGTAATATATTTTCTTACATTTCTAAAGATGCTACAATTTTTTGAAGTTTTCTTTCATTTTTATCATTGTATGTTTCCTCCCTTTTCTCTTTTTCCCATTGTTTTTTGGGGAATGGGGGAAGGATTTATCCTGTTGGTTGATTCTTGATTGTCCATTCAAACTTAAGAGTAAGAGTCTTGCAACTGGGTGTGGTAGTGCATGCCTGTGATCCCCGCACTTGGGAGGCTGAGGCAGGAAGATTGCCTTGAGTTCAAGGCCAGCCTGGGCTACATAGTGAGTTCAGGGCCAGCCTGAACTACAAAAGGAGACCCTGCCCCCCAAAAAGAAAAGAGTGAGACACTTGAAATCTGATTAGACAGTCAGCTTGGTGACCACACAGGGATCCTGCCATTTTGAGGGAGAGTGTGGGAAAAACAAATATAAATACATGCATTTATTTTTCTCTTTTTACCATGAAGAATGCTCTGATGTTCTGCTTGGGGGTGGCAGGTAGATGTGAGTCTGGATGTCAATGTTTTGGGTGCCAAGTGGGGAAAGAGGAGCAGCAGGGGGAAGAGGTGGTCATTCTTTGGGATAGAGACCTTGACTTATTCTTCCTGTTTTTAGAGCAGTGCACCACTTAGGCTTTTTGGATTGGTATTTCCAAGTACAGAGTTCCTTTTGTTCAGTCTCTTCAGAGGATAAACTTGGACTCTTCTGCTAGGGTGGTATTAGGGTGAGCACGTAAGTCCAGGGTGAGGAGCTGACCTGGGAAACTTGCATACTTTTTCTAAAGACTTTGACTGAATGTTCTTACTTCAGCCCCACCTCACAGCTTCCCCTCTAGAGAGATCAGATCCCTCCGATTCTAAAACTTTTACAATGATCCAGCGTGCTCAATGGCTTGCTTCTTGTTAATTTTCCCAGGGCTCAGTTGTCTTAGCCTGTGAAGTCAGTTAGCATTTGTATACCAATCTTTCAGGTTTTATTTTTTTTTTAATGTTTCTTTTATATCTTTGACTCTTCTTTGAACTTCAAGTTTTATGACTTTAAATAATCTACTCTCACTTTAGTGAGATATTGGAAAGATACTCAGGTGAGTACGTGTGATTGATCTGTCATGTTTTAGTGGAAATTCTGACCTTTTGAAAGATGATTCCTCACCTCTTGGCAGTATTCACACTGAAGTACAGTCACCCCTTCCCCATCGCCTGTGGATAACCAGGGTCCCACAGCTGGTTCTTACAGGTTCTGGACCCCTCACAAAAGAAATCTCAAATCAATAATCTTAATTCCCACTTCAAAAGATCAATAAAATTGATAAGCTTGTAGCAAGGCTGACAAAGAAAAAAAAGAGAGAAGACAAAAATTGCCAAAATCAGGACCAAAACAGGAAACACACTGCAAACCTTCAGATATCAAAAAGACAAAAAAGGAATACTACACACACACACACACACACACACACACTACGCACATAAATTTGATAACTTAGATGAAATGAATGACTTTTTCGAAAGAAAAAGGTACCATAGCTCACTCAATATGAAATATGTTATCTGACTAGCTCTATAATTTTTTAAGCAATTTGAATTCATAATTAAAACATTCTAAAAAAAGAAGTCTCCAGGCTGTATCTTCTGTCTGAAAGTTCTATCAGTTGTTCAGAGAGTGATGTGGAATTGTGGTTTGTCTATTTCTCTTTTTGGCTCTGTCAGATTTTGCTTTACATATTTTGTAACTCTGTTGTTTGTGGGTTACATTTGGAACTGCCATGTCTTCTAGATGTACTGACTCTTTTACCATTAAATAACACCCTTTTGTGTTTGATTTTTTTATTTGGCATAAATATAGTCATATATGTTATCTTTTCTTTCTTTTTTGGTACCAGGGATTGAACTCAGGACCTTGTGGTTGCAAGGTAGGCACTGGGACCACTGAGCTAAATCCCTGGCCCCTCATTTATGTTATCTTTTTTCTTTGGTACTGGGGATCGAACTCGGGACCTTACACTTGAGAGGCAGGCACCAGAACCACTGAGCTAAATCCTTGGCCCTGTTATCTTTTGATTAACGTTTGCATCACATATTTTTCCCTATCTTTTTACTTTCAACTTGCCATATTGTTATCTTTGAAATGAACTTGTAACAACATCTAGTTGGTCATATTTTAAAATCTGTAAATCTTGCTGTTTTAATTGATGTATTTTTTTTTTTTGGTACTGGGGATCGAACTCGGATCCTTGTGCTTGCGCAGCAAGTGGCAAAACCACTGAACTAAATCCCCAGCCCTTTAATTGATGTATTTAAACCATTTACATTTAGTGCACTTATTGATATGTTAGGGCTTAAGCCTGCCATTTTATTTTTGTTTTCAGTTGGCTTATTATTTCATTTTGTTTTATTTTTCCCACCTTCCAGTGGATTGCTCACTTTTTAGAATGCCATCTTGATTTATCAATAATATTCTCGAGTGTATCATTTTCCAGTTGTTTCTGTTGGCATTATAATTATATACAATAACTCATCAGAGTCTACCTGGTGATCATTTTATCAGATTGGGAGTAGTATAAAAACCTGACCACCTTTATGATTTCTTTTTTTTTTTGGTACCAGGGATCAAACTCTGGTCCTTGTGCTTGCAAGCAGGCAGTGAAACCACTGAGCTAAATCCCTGGCCTTACCACCTTTATGTCTCTTTATCCTCCCTATTTGTAATAGAATTTTCTTAAATATTTTCTGTATAAACATTTAGAATCACATGGGACCATGCTATAATTTTTCCTTCAACAGCCAAATATGATTTAGAAAACTCCATAGAAAAAAAGAAACCTTACTGTATTTTTACTCTTTCTTTCCAGAAGTTCTTCTAGAACTTCCTTTTTGTTTAAAAAATTTCCTTTAGAGCTGGGCATGGTGGCACATGCCTGTCATCTGCACTTGGGAAGCTGAGGCAGGATTGCTGTAAGCTGCCTGGGCTACATACTGAGGTCAAGGCCAGCCTGAACCACAAAGCAATACCCTGTCTCAAAACAAACAAAAAATTTCCTTCAGCCATTCTTTAAGTGTAAATATTCTGGTGACAAACTATTTTAGTTTCATCTGAGAAAGTCGTAACTTCTCCTTCATTCCAGGCAGACATTTTCACTAGGTATAGGGCACTAGGTCAACAGTCCTTTTATTTCAATACTCAGGAAAATGCCATGTCCTTTCCTCCATCCTCCATTCAAATAACTTTCTCCTATACATAGTAAAGTACCATTTTTTCTCTGAACTGTTCTAGTTTAGTTTAGACAGACTGTTTAGTTTGTCTTTAGTTTTTGGGGGTTTTTTTTGTACCAGGATCAAACTTAGGACCTTTTGCTGCAAGGCAGGTGTGGTGCCACTGAGCTAAATCCCTGGCCCTGTCTTTAGTTTTTGGAAGTTTAATTATGACACTTTTTTCCATGGCTGTTTCTTGATTTATTCTGATTCTTGAATATATAGGTTAGTGTCTCTGATGAATTGGAGTTTTCAGCCATTGTTTTTTTAAGTGCTTTTTAAGCTCCACCTTCTTCCTTCTCCTGGACTGATGTCATGGAGTTTAGTCCCTTTTTGTTGTGGTCCCATAGATCTCTGAGGTGTGGCTAAAGTTTTCAGCCTTATTTTCTCAGTTATTTAGATTTGGTAATTTCTGTTGTTCAATCTTCAAGTCACAGATTCTTTTCTTCTGTTTCCTCCATTCTGCCATTGAGCCCTTTCCCTTATTAAGTTATAGAACTTCCATTTAGTTATTTTTATATCTCTTATTTGTTTTCTGAGACTTTCTTCATTTGTTTTAGGTGTGTTCGTAATTGCTCATTGAAGCATTTAATCACATCTTTGTTAGATCATCATAACATGTCTGTCACCTCAGCACTGACATCTATGACTTCTTGTTTCATTCAGTTTGACATCTTTCTGGTTCTTGATATGGCAACTGATTTCTTTTTTTGGTACCGGGGATCGAACTTGGGTCCTTGCGCTTGCGCAGCAGGCGGCAAAACCACTGAGCTAAATCCCTGGCCCGGCAACTGATTTCTCGAGACCTAGACCTTTTCATGCTGTGTTCTGAGACTCCATCTTGTTTGAATCCTCTGCTTCATTTGGCTTTCTCTGACACAACTCCAGCCGGAGAATGGACGGCCACCTCATCACTCCCAGCTAGAACTGGGAGGGAAGCCAGTTTTCTACTAGGCCTCCATGGATAACTGAGGGATGGGGGTTCCTCATCACTTCCGGCTGGGGGTGGGAATTCCCCACATGGTCTTTCGCAGAATCATGATGAGGGTTTTTTCTTATTCACTGATGCTGAAAGTCCTGCCTCTCCACTAGGTCTCTTCTTTTTTTAATTTAATTTAATTTTTTTTTTGGTACCAGGGATCGAACTCGGGTCCTTGCACTTACCCAGCAGGCGACGAAACCACTGAGCTAAATCCCTGGCCCACTAGGTCTCTTCTGATACCACCTGGCAAAGAAGGGGAGCGGTGCCTCCTTACTGCTGGGCAGGACAGAAGTCTGGGCCTCCTATGTGGTCTCGTGGACACAGCGTGGTGGGGTAGCTTGTTACCAGCCATCAAGCATGAGAGTCCCAGCTCCCTATTGGTTGTCTCTGAAGCTATTTTAGCAGGTAGTTCTCCTTTGCCATGCACCCCTGAGGGTCCAAATACAAGAAAAGTGGTCACATGAAATAAAGATCACACCAAGTTCTGGTGGAGTCAGAGGGCAGAGTTGTGTAGAGAGCAGAACTATCTATCGCAGGTGTTTGCAAACAGGAATCCCCCAAAATGTACTCATGGACCACCTGCACTCGAATGTTCACAGGTCTGTTAGAAATGCAGACACCACGGCCCTACCTTAGACCTGCTGCAGCTGATTAGGGGGTGAGTGTGCCCTTTAAACATAGTAGACCTTTACCTTAGAGAAAAAGGGGGAGAATCCCATGATGACTTGAAACTCTTCCAATGAGACTGGCTTCTCTGGAAGCAATCACCCCACTTGCCCAGCATGGGGACTGCCCGGGCAGCTTGTCCAATTTCTGGTAAACTAATGTGGTGAGAAAAGCTTCCTGGCTTACAGGAACCCGCATGAGCATTACGGGTCAGGGTGCTTCCTTCAGGAGAAGGAAGGGAGGGGGCAGACCTCATCAGAAGCAGCAGACAGTAGAAGACTAATGGGATTAATACTTGGGATTCATTAGCCAAGGATGCTGGAACTTTTCCAGTCCTCTCCAGAAAATGGCCCAAACTGCCCTCTTAATAGCATTAAGTGAAATTACAAATCAGAGACGCTGGCTGATCAATCTCCTTGGGGCTCCTCTGCAGACTTGTGCGTGGGGGTGGGGAGACGCTCCAGTGGGCTGCTGCTGCTTCCCCACCGGCAGTCCCAGCTGGATTCCACTGGTCAGCTTCCCTGTCCCCTGCGCTGGAGGAATGGAACCAAAAGGAGCAGCTGCGGGCTATGGGCAAGCTTTTTCCTCAGCCATCTCACCTCATCCCCGTGCTACAGCACAGAAGCCCCCTGCAAAGGCGAGCCTGGCCAAGGGGAAGATGCTGCCCCAGGCACTTCCATAGCCACAGGTTCAGGCTGGAGTGATGTCCTAGGGAGAGGAGCCATGCATAGTGGTACAGGAAGGACTTTCTTTTTCTCAGCCTAGCCTGATCCTACATTCCCAGACATCCCAGAGGCCCCAGAGGAGGAGAAGGAGCCATTTATTGGTTCCGCAGCTCCTCCCAAGGCCAGGCTCTGGGGCAGTAGGCGCATCCTGCTGGACAGTTCCCCTCGGACACTCCCGGCAGAGCCCCGGTGGCCTCAGAGACCACTTGCCCCATTGTTTCCACCGCGCTGGCTCACCTGATGGGGTTTAAAGATAATCCATCACCCTGCTCACCTCGTCACCCACACTTCCTTTCCACCAAGAGGGACCAGAGTAAATTAGTCAAGGTTCTCCAGAGAAACAAACAAATAGATCCACACAGATACACAAGAGAGCATTTATTATGCGAAGTGGCTCACACGGGAAGCCTGCAAATTGGAAATATGAGGAAAGCTGCTGGTTTAATTTGGTTTGAGGCTGAAGGCCTGAGAACCAAGAACTCCAGTGTCTGAGAGAAGGAGGGGGTGGATGCCCAGCTCAAGAATGAGGCAGGAATTCTCCTGTTCTGTCTTTTCCTTCTACCTGGACCCTCAACAGAATGGATAGTGCTCACCCACATTGGCAAGCTGGCTCTCCTCGACTCAGTCCACTGATTCAAATGCTCCTCTCTTCCAAAATCAGCATCACAGACCCACCTGGAAGTAATGGTCTCCCAGCTATTCAGGTACCCTTGACTAGGTTAATTTTAGGATGCCTAAAATTAGCCGTCATGGGGAACTAACCATGCCAGGTCCAGAAATGAGTGCACCCAGGTGAGCAGTGGAGTTGCTCTGCAGTGGCTGAGCCCTTGAGGGGACCAGGCTGGTGTGCCAGATGGGGAGGGCTTCAGCTTCCAGGATGCCCTGGGTTGGTGGAAGTCTTCAGATCTGTCCGCGTGGATCTCACTAGTTCAGCTTTGTCTCCTGCCAAGTAAGGCATCATTGCCACTCACTGAGACCAATCAGCAGAAAAGTCAGTGGAGTGCCAGGCCCAAAGCAAATTCTTCATGACATTTACAAAGAGAGGGTGGGATTTAGCATGGAGTGCATCCCTCTGCATCTAAACTCGCCACCTCGGTGGGAGCAGAACTGCAAGCCTGAGTGAGCACAGGTGTCTCTCGCCACCCAGTGAACAATCTTATCTCTACTACATCAAAATGGGAAATCAATTCTGGTAATTACCCTATTTCCTCGATTCTCATATGCCATTGATTATAAGATGTGCCATTGATTTAATAGCTGCCTCCAAAAAAAATCTTTACAATAAATATGCACAGCTATTTTAAGACCCATCACTATTTCAGAAATGTTGAAATGTTTTTAGGGAAGGAGGAAGATGCATATTATAATTAAGAGAAAATGGTAATTGAGAAAGAGTCAACCCAATTGCCTGATTGAATTCATCAGTAAGTGCAGTCAGGATTCAGTGGTCTACAGTGTGAAAGTGTCCTGTCAGGTGAGGGATTCTTGTGTGTTGGGCATGAGGCCAGTAACTCAACCACCCTGAGTCCCATTTAGTGGCCCTCGTAGCCTGCGTGCAGGATCCTTCCCACAGAGTAACTCACGTCAGGCACCCAATTCCAATGAGGTCACTCCCAGAAGAATCTCAGGCAAGAAGACACCCCTGAGCTGTTTTCAAGCTCATTCCTCCCCTGCAGTCCCCAGGCATTTAGCTTTGCATGGAAAGAGGCCCATAGCTCTGAGCTTTTGGAAGTGTGATCGTGGGCAGCAGCAAGACCAATTAGATTGCCTCTGATTTGGATCAGAAGGATTAGGACAGAAGTGACTTCATCTAAGCTGGTGTACCTGGTTTATCTCAAGCTACTATCAGGGTTGGGCACATTGCTGGCATGAGGGGCCAGTTGGGAAGCTGTACATACCATTCTCGTGTGTTTGTATGTCTATAGTTTGCTGGGAAACTATGCAGGAAAAATCGAGCTGGACTACTCTGGGGCTGTTCTGGTGGTTACAACTCAAGATGATGGCAGTCATGTCAAGATGAATTCATATGAAGAGGGGTGGATGGTTGCCTCCTGCCCATTTTCTGGGTGAGGAATGAGTGAGACCGTTATCACTCCCCTCCAGCCTCCCGGGACATTCTAGCTTAATCCCGAAGCCCAAAGTCTGTCGCTGTCTCTCCAGCAGCCCAGCCTTCCTCCCAAACCTGGCCTTTGCTGAGCCTGTCCTCCTACCCTGGAGACTTTAGTGCCCCAGATCCAATCTATGGCTTTGAAGAGGAAATAGTGGGTATTAGACACACGCTGGAGCATGTGTTAGGCCCAGAGCAGATAGCCAGCTGGCAGGACACCAGGAGGGCTAAGGTATGAGGTGAGGACTGGTGCCTCCTCCAATATTTTTTGCAAAAGAAAAAAATTTTAAAATAGATCCATACTGGGAAGGAGAAAGAAGTGGTCAGAGGCCAAGTAACAGCAAGAGGAATGGAGTGGTCCAAGAGCAAGCTAAGGGGCAAAGAGTCTTAACAAAGGTGCTACAGAAGAATCCTCTGCCAAGGAGACAGGACACCTTTTGGGGTCCCTTAAAGTCTTCTCTGTATTTCTAAATTCTCTACTTTTTCCATCTTTCATTCTGGGGTCAGGGTTCTGCCCCTCACTGGAGGTGTTTGAAAACGCTTGGGCGTTTGGGTTGATCCGGGCTCTCTTGCCCCCAGTTGGTCAGGACTCTAAAGATCTGCAGCCCTCGGGACAGCCTCCCACAAGAAAGTTTCGGGTCCCAAACACCAAGACACCTCGGTGGAGAAGCATCCGCCCTTGCACTGCCTCATCCAGCCTCTAGGGGCGCTCCTCCCTCTCCTGGGGCCGGGCCTGTCCTCCCTGATTCTCATCCCCAGCAGAGTGGCTGATTTGGAATTTTCCAATGGAAATGTATTATGAAACTAAGAGGAGACAGATGGGAAATTATCAAAGAAAGCAACAAAGCATAAAAACAGAACATCCACAGATTTCTGAGTCTAAGGAAGCTTAAATCTATTCAGTCTAGCTACAGAAACATTTTTTTTAATTTCCCAATTGAAACCATTTACTAAATACAGAGCCTTGTCTCCTTCCTCTAAGAACAACACAGCCAGACACCATCCAGGCTGGCCCTGCTGCTGTTCTGATAGAATCCCGGACCTTTCCGGATGCCAATTTCTGGACCTGTCTCTGGGTGTAACCCAGAAAGACCACGGGCTCATATTCCTCCGTTTCCGGCTGCCCTGGCCTTTTGTCCTTCACTGATCTCTGGTCCATCCACCAGCCCCAGGTCTGTCTGAGCAAGGTGACATCTTCTCCCCTGTCTTAGGGTGAGATTAGGAAATATTGCCTTTGTAAGGGAGGACTCTGAAATACAAAGATTCATACAAGGAGAGTCCCTTCCCCTCAAAGTCTAAAACAAGTGTTCCCAGATGTTAGACAGTCTCTTCCAAGTGACAAACTGAGTATGTAGGCGCCATCTTCTTTGTGGTCCCTCCCTATTGGTTGTGTGGTTTTAAAGGTCACCATGATTGTCTGCAGCAGCCTGCAGGAGAGGAAGGAGCATTAGGGTCACCAGCAGAATCTCCACGCATTACTTCTGTTTATGTCCTGTGGGCAGAAATGAAGGCATATGGCCTCCCCAGCTGCCAGAGGCTGAGAAATGTCACCTAGCTATGTTGAAGAAGATAAAGAATTGGGTTTGATGACTAACCAGCAGTATATGCCCCTACCTGCCCATGTATGGGCTTCTAGAATCTTGTGATCCTTTTTCTCTACTACTTTTGGTGGTCAGAAGCAATTTTTTGACTAAACAATTTCCTGGTTCCTCAAAGTGTTAAACACAGAATTACTATATGACCCTGCAATTCCACTCATAGTCAGTGCACCAAATGTCACTGACTTATTCACTTTAAAATGCTTAATTTTATGGCATATGTATTTTACTACATTAAAATATTTTTAATATTCCCCCCAAAAGAATAAATGGATGGATCTGTTTCTAATGAAGCCTTGTGTTTACCTGTTATTCTTTGTTAATTTTTCTTGCCTGCATTAGAGTCTTGGCCTGGCCCAGCACCTTCAGCCCGGACCCCCTTTAACGACAGTGCAGAGCTAACTGAACAGTTTTTCTGTACTACTCGGACTCCCTGAGTTCAGTTTCTGCTAAAGAAAATGCATTTCTAAGACACTGAGTAATTCTCTGTGAGAGAGTTTATTTGGAGAACACTGATGTTTAATCTACCCTGCGCTCCATTATTTTTATGTAGCTCCTATTCCCACTTCCCTTCCCTTCTGGGGGCTTCTCAGCTTCCTTGAAATCATGCCTGGCCCTGCCCTAGGTGCTGCCTAGAAGATGAGGATCCTTAGCATTTTCAAACCTTCCTAGGACCTGGTTTTAACACTTTCTAAGTGTATGACTCTAGTCAAATACTCTCCATAATAATAACAACAATAATTGCATAATAAATCATATTCTGCTCATGTTTCAAATACCAGAGCACTTCCAATGTTGTTTTGCATTTCTTTCTTTCTTTCTTTCTTTCTTTCTTTCTTTCTTTCTTTCTTTCGGTACCAGGGATTGAACTCATGACCTTTTGCTTGCAAGGCAGGTGCGGTGCCACTGAGCTAAATCCCTGGCCCATTTTGCATTTCTTTTTGATATAGTATTTTGTTTATTCCTCTAGACTCCAAGCTCCCTAAGGGTAAAAACTATGCCTTCATTATTTCTCTATTCTTAGCACTTAACATAGTACTTGATTATATAGTAGTTGCTCAATAAATATGAATTATGTGATTGAATAAAATGTAGTAACATATAGATAAAAAGAAAAGCTGTTTTCTCATGTAAGTAAACAATTCAATTGAAGTCATTCTCTTATAGAGAGAACAGCTTTTACCTGAAATCAACGGATTGTTCATTCCTGGAGACCAGTGCAAAAGAACCATTATCTAGGGCTGGCACAAATTATAAGCAGGTAGGCTCAAGGAAAGAAACACGCTGTTATAAATAGGAGTCCTGAACTCAATAAACAGAGGAAAGGGGCAGAACAGGAGTGGTCAGAATACAGAATACAGCCTCGCTCACCAAGGGCAGTGGGCAGCCCTGCACTGGGCAGAAGAGAAATTCTGATCAGGCCAAGTCCCTTGAGTGGGTGCCTTTGGGCATAGGTAGCAGTGTAGGTGGTGGCTTTAGGTAAGCCCATCAAAGGGAAAGAGGGTTCCAGCAGTGTTGGGCCATGATAGGCAGGGAGCATGTGGGACAGGGTGGGTGCTGGAGCAAGCACCAATAGAAAGCCCAATGGGTCAATGGTAGCATAGAAGGGAGCTGACGACAGTTCTGGGCAAGATTTCTGGAAAGAACGATGGAATTAAGAATCCTAGGGGAGGGAAGAAGAATGAGGCCAGATTTTAGCTTTGAAGGAACTGAGTTCTTGCCAAGCTTTCTAGGCCAATATCCCAGCCAAGGTAGGATGCTTGGCGGGAACATAAACAGCCCAGAACACTCCAGAAGTGAGGTCATGGAAGGAGGGTGTGCAGTGAGAGCAGGCCTGGGTGGGCGACTTCCGACTGAGCCCCAGAACCGGGTAGGGCTCCTACTCTGTCTGTGACTGAGCTGGGATGAGTCCCCCAGTCCGAGGCAGGACTGAGCACACAGATGGGACAGAAAGTGCCCTAATGGGAAAGAAGGCTTTGGGGTAGCTCCATTGTAGCTAATGGAGAAAATCAGACCTATAAGGTGGCCAAGCTGGATTCAGCAGCCAGGCTGCCTACCTATAAATTACTCCTCTGGATTCAATGTGCACACATTTTAAAGATGTTCTGTCCTTGCAGCAAAGTAGATTTATAGTCTGAATGACTAATTCCTGAGAACAGAAGCATATGAGAGGGCAGGAGGGAAGAGCCTATGTATGTCCTGAGGTCTAAGCAGGAAGGGCTGGTGTCCCGCAGCAGCAGTGACCAGAGGCGACCAGCTTCAAGCCTGCCCCCCACCTGTCCATTCTGTCTCTGTAGCCCACAGAATGCTCCATCCTGTTGCTCAGTGGTTTGGTAGCCCAGTGCTTCCTAGAAATGTCCACCCCTGGCTACTTCCTGGGAGACATTTAACTTCTGAATGGGTTGTGACAGCCTCTGGCTGCCCTCTTTCCTGCTCGGTTATCGAGCATGGTTCTCTACACTTTTATGAGCTCGGCAATGTCTTTTGCATACATTCCGCCGCAGATTACATCAGCATAAGTCAGTCCTCCTGCTGGCAATCAGGAGCTCAAACAGATACAGAAATCGATGTCCTAAGTGGTGGCAGAAAATGGACCCTTAGAGAAAAGAGGAGTTGTTGGAACCTGTCATCTGCCTGGCTAGAGCTGAAGGCAGGGGAAATCCAGCCTGGATATCTATCAGCTTGAGGCTCCAGGGACACAGCAGCTCCTAAAGTTGTCCCAGCATCCCTTGCTGAAGAGCTCTCGGCAGGCAGGGTGAGGAGTCTCCATCCCATGCCCACTTGGTGCCTGCTCCAGGTGCCCCCGGCCCTCCAGAGTTCAGTGCTACTATGGATGCTCACATTCAGGTGCGTACCAGTGCTTCTGCTTCCCCATCTCCAGGCTTCCTCCAGGGCCTTGTCAAACAGCCTGCAGTCATGTGTCAGCCCCCGCTGAGGGCCAGTGACCTCGCCCAGGGGGATGAGAGCTGGTGGGCAACTCTCCCGTTCCTTTCCCTCTGAGGACAATTCTGAGCTGCCTTCTGCAGTGTGCTTCAGGAGACCCTCAGTGGGAGTGAGGCCACCACGTTTGCTGACTTTCCTTTTCCTGACCCACTCTCCCTGCTCCCTCATCTGCTTCCTGACGTAAACCTCAGCAGACCACCTGCAACCAAGAGGGAGTCTGAGTCAAGACTCTGGGTTAAGCTCTGGTGAGCCTGAGCTGGATGGGACTGGGCAGAGGAATCAAAGGGCTCAGGGCAGAGTGGTTTGCTTTTGCCAGGAAACTTAGGAGTGAGTGGAAAACCCAAATTCATGAATTTCAGCCTCAGGTATGGGGTTGGAGGTGGACTCCAACAGGCAGAGGGGTGGAGGAGAAAATGAAAAGCTATTGTGTGATACTATTAATTCAAATCGCCAAAAATCTGGGCAGTGCACATAGCAATGAATTATGAGAGAATAAAACAGAGGGGAGAAATACAACATATCAGGGTGTCCAGATTTGAATACAGGGACGCCTGCTAGAGAGCCTCCTTTCTATAATGAATGTCCTAGTCTAAGTCATCAGGAGTGCTCCTACTTTTAAGTTTGATTTCACACTGGTTCCTCCTGAACAGAGTTGAGAAGCCAGAAACCCCCTGGACAGAAGGAACAAATGCATAGAACTGGAGAGACAGAAATGGATTAATGTGAGACCCAGCTATTCACTCTGAGAAGACTCAGAAGTTTATTTTCCCCATATTTACCAGAATTCCAACAGGACCAGTTCTGTTGTCCTGGAATTATGATTACTGTCAAAGCTTAAAATAGAAAAGGCTAAGTTTAGAGTCATCAGCCCACCTCTGTGAAGGGCACATAGGGGTCCCAGCAATGACGCCCCGCCCACCTCCACCATGTACAGCGCATGCCCAGGAGAGGTAGGTCAGCTTTCCAGCGCCGCATATGTGATGAGAAGCTACCGCCTCCCTTCACACCCTGTGGAGAGGCTAGGAGAAAGGGCACTCCAAGAGAAGCCTTTGGGAAGACAGAAGCCAAGGAGACTGTCCTTTCGCACCCTGGGTGATGTCTGGCTAGGTGACCCAACTGAGGAAGAAGAGAGGATGGAAGTGTGTGTTGGCGGATAAAGCAGTCTGGACTCCTGCAGTTTGGCGTGATGAAGACCTGAGAGTTTGCCAGGGAGTTGGGTGGATGCAGCAGAAGGTGCTGGCCTTGGGCTGTGTGGCCGGTGGCTCTTCATGGAATAGCTACCTGCCCATTACGGCTCCCAGCAGCTGGGACAGGGTGGGTGACATTCTGCGTGGGACGATGGCGTGGGAAGATAGGCAGAGCTGAGGCTCCTGGGCCAGGGAAACGTGCAGCGCAGGGTCCACCAAGTCTCAGTCATTCCTGGGGACCCGGAGCACTTTATCTACCCTCACTCTGTGGCTCGTGTGGACCAGGTGATAAATAGAGTAAACAGTTCGAGTCTCACACCAGGCCCACTGGGGCACACAACCCATCCCTCACATCACCTGTGCTGGGAAACTGGAAGAATCCCCATGCTGGCTCTTGATCCATGGGGCCTTTCCACAGGAGGACAAGGAGCAAGTCTCTGGGAGCTCCCCACCCCGGCCCTGGGGAGTTACAGACATGGCTGCAACTTCCAGCTCTGAGAGGGGGCCAGAGCCAGGGAGGTTGAGGAGCAATTCTGTGGCTCGTCAGGGTCCCATATGCAGCCACCAGAGGGCACCAGTGGGAGACTCTCAGAGGAGACCTTGGGACTCAGGGACAAAGATGTTCCTACTTTGTCCTGTAAATATTCATGTCAGAGCTAGCTCATGACTTTCTGTGGACCTCAGAGACTGGACCCAAGAGCACAGGCTCCTGGTGGCCCTGCGGGCCTAGGGCCCATCATGACCAGGACATGATCACATCAGCCAGCCAAGTGGGGTGGGCCCAGTGCTACCCTATTATTGGATGGGGGAACAGGACGTGTGGGATGGGTCCAAACAGGTCTTGAAGGCACTAGCAATTTGTGGGGCTCACAATCTCAAGATACCTGCTCCGGTCACACTGCTACCACACGGCCACCGTGCTGCCCCCTTGGTGGGAACCTGTGACCTTGTGGGCTGCAGACCTGTGACTGCGGGCGGAGGGCTGGAACCTGAGTGACAGGTGGCTCTGCTGAGGTGTTAGAACTGCCCTCAGGCCCCGCCTTGAAGGACATCGGGGAGGGCACAGCTTCCTGCAGGCATCGCAAGCAGTACACTGTGACTGCTCTCCCAGGAGGAGAGATGGCCTGAGGTGAAGTCTAAAATGACTCAGGAGCAGTAACTAATGATTGAGCCAGATGGCCAGGGACTTGGGAGGATGAGAGAGGAGAATAAGGAACAAGGAGGTGTAGGAGAAGGGGTGTGGGCAGACCCACAGCCCCAGATCCCAGCAGCCTCTAGTCTCCCTCCCTCCTCCCTCTGCCCTCTGTCTCGCCAGCAGGCTAATCTAACCGAGTCACTTCCCAGCAAGAAGATGAACAACTCCCGTGGCTTACAGGATAAAACACAAGCCCTCTGCAGGGCTTGTCCCTGGCCTGTCATCTCTTAACCGCTTCCTTCCCGGACCCTCCAGGCCGTTTCCGGAAAGCAGGCCTTTCTCTCTCAGGCTTCTGGGCCTCTCTGTGTGTTCTCCTGCTGCCCAGCACTCTGCTTGCTCACCCTCCAGGTGTCTGCCTTGGTGAATCCCACAAGGGTAAAGCGTCTGCTTCCTCACTGCAAAACCAGCACGAGGAAACAAATTCTCAGTTGTGCCACGTGAAAGTGCCAGTTTTGGAGGCCAAAAGCAATCGAATATCAGCAATTTCATGCACTTCAACATAATTCTTCTGTGTTGGAGCCGAGGGAGGCCCAGATACAGCCATGGGTGTGAGAGCGAAGACTAAGCCATCAGGGGCCACATGACATCAGTATTGATCACTATCAGGTACTCGTGGCAAGCCAGAGTTGATATATTTGAGGACAAGTGCCATTGGCTTTAGTTCTGCAAACTGGAGAACCCAATTTAAATTCTAAATCCACATAGTGGGTGTCATCAGAGCTGAACTTGAACCCAGGACCCTGGCCATGGAAGGGCCAGGGTGGATAGGAAACTGCTTCTCCACCACTTGTCTACAGTTTGCATTCTGTTTGGGGGTCTCCTGGAACCCCTGGGGATTCTCCAGCACTCTGATTCCTCTAGAGCACGTGCAACCTTGTTCCCACTCGCGTGCCTCTCCCAACCACCACCAAGGTGACAGCCTCCCAGAATTCCTGGTGCAGTCGGAGCTCGACTCAGGGAATGGGCTGGGCAGACCTCCATCCCAGGGCTCCTGGCGACAGAGATGTGTCTGTGGCCCAGCATTCTCCCAGCAAGTGACCTTGTTGCTGTTGCTTCACTAGCTAAGCTCAGAGAGCTGACCGGGCTGGACAGGCTAGAGGTGACCACGAGCTGCCTCCTGGCCTGGGTCCCCGTGTGTCTCCCGCGCTCCTCGAGTGCCTTTCGTGCTTTGCTCTAAGGAAAGGCTCCCATCCCGGGCCTTGGTTCGAGTTCAAGTCAGGATCAGGCACCGCCAGAGCTGGAAGGGTCCTCAGCCATCACCCCACTATTTACAGCTAGGGAAACTGAGGCAAGCCAGGGTTAGGAGGCCTGATTAGAAACGAGGCCCGGGACCTAGACTTGTGCTCTGGATGCCCCACCATGGGTTTCAGATATGATTGTAAGGACATAGGTGCAGGGCATGGGGTGTCCTGGATTCGTTGACTCTGCCCCTCATCAGTTGTGTGACTCTGAGCTTCAGTTTCTCTGTCTCCAACAACCGCTCCGTGTCATAGAATCAAGTAACCTGTAAAGGCCCACTGGACACAGGTCACTGTCAGCCAGGTACGGTAGCACATCCTGTGATCCCAGCTACTGCAGAGGCGGAGGCAGGACTTTTGCACGTTCAAGGCCAGCCTGGGCAAATGAGGCTAGGGACAGAGTTCAGTGGTAGAGCACCCCTGAGTTCAATCCTCAGTACTGCAAAAAAATAAAAGAAGTAAGTTTCATTTCACTGTAGAAGAAAAGGATTTTTGCAACCTGGTCAGAGAGGAGGGAGAGGGGGTTACTGTATCCCAACACATCTGATGTGATATTATTTCATGCTGCTTTTGTGTAGCACTGGTGTTCCCCTGGATTCAGTTACATCCAGGGAACATGTCCTGGACCCTTATTATGTGCCAGACTATGGTAAGGTGTGTGCGTGTGCATGTGTAAAGCTAAGACAGCCCCACGCCAGAAGGCGGTCATCCAGCTTGGGTGAGGGCCAGCTGGACAAGTGACTGTGAGGCTCTGCGTGAGAGGTGTACAAACAGCAGGGCGTGCAAGGGAGAGGCTTCCCGGACACTCGAGCAGTGGAGCAGCGCCCGGGGCCATGAAAATCAATCTGGAGGAGGCATCAGGGAGGCAGCGCTTGGCAGCTGACAATAGAAGCTCAAAATAGCAGCGGCTCAAGCCAGCTCCAGGCTCCTTTCTCCCGCACAGAAAGGTGGGGCGGAGTGGGTTGGCCCAGGTGTGGCGTGTTTGCTCCTTGGCCATCAGGACCCAGGCCAGGCACAGGACTGCTGAGAATTCGCACTCGAGTCACCCTGCTTGGGCTTTAATTTTTCCCCAGGCTATGAGACCTTAAGGAACTTACTTCCCTCTCTGTTTCCTCATCTATAAGATGACAATAATAAAAGTAACTGTCCGTGGAGATCACAGTGAAGATTGAATGATTTGATATAGGAAACCTGTTTTGAAAAAAACCTGGTATATATTGCCACCAATGTATGTTTTTAAATATAAATTTTATTTTTTGTTCCATCATCTTTAGCACATGGCTTTTGCTCTTGAGGTTACTTTACAGTCCAGAAG
Source organism: Heterocephalus glaber (assembly GCF_053883595.1). Lineage (NCBI taxonomy): Eukaryota > Metazoa > Chordata > Mammalia > Rodentia > Bathyergidae > Heterocephalus > Heterocephalus glaber. The sequence goes on from NW_028258372.1 coordinate 40,721,291, forward strand.
GGTTGCTGGAGCTCCAGCCATTGACACCCCAACTCTAGGCAGCAGAAATGGAAGAGGAAAGGACGAAGGCTCCATCCTCAGCTGAGTTAGTTTCCTTTAAACAGTTTTTCAAAACTCCCACATTTCACTTGTTTCTGTGTCACTGCTTGAACCTAGGCCAGGAGGCTTGGAATGATGGTCTTTTGCTGAGTTCTCTTGGTAAGAAAGAAGGAAGGTGAGTTCTTGATTGGCAACACGCAGTGGTGGCCACAGGAATTAACACATAAACTTCATAGGCTCCAATCCTGGGCTTTAGCCTCTCTACTGAGCCGACGTAGATGGAGAGGTTCAGATAGCTTTCAAAGAGCTAAGGTTTTTCCCCAGGGTGTGCTGGTGCACGCCTTTAATTTTTAGGCAGGAAGATCATAAACTCAAGCCCAGCCTGGGCAACTGAGCCAAAACTTGTCTCAAAAATTTAAAAAAAGACCGGGGATGTATATGAGTCTAAAGGCCCCGGGTTCAATCCATAGAACCACCACCACCACTACCAAAGAAAAGGGAGATGTATTAGTTATTTTTCTCTCATTTGGAGACAAAATACCTGGCACCAAAAGTGAAAGGGAACAGGGTTTATTTAGCTCACAGTGAGTAGAGCTTTCAGTTCATAATCTGCTGGCTCCAAGGCAGGGATGGCAGACAGGCATCACAGAGGAGAAGCAACAGGGCACGCACAAGGTGGCAAAGACAGCAAGGGACCTTCACCGAGCCTTTCTGACCCTTTTATCCCATGCCAACTGCTGGGATTTGGGCGGCCGAACCACTCTCTCAAGTATAGTGGATTAGTAGTCACAGGCCCTTAACCCCAGCATCGTGCATTCCAGATTCAGCCTCCTCTGACCAATCAGGGCTTCGGGGAGCATCTAGACCCAAAGCATAAGAGGAGCCAATATTTTTGTCCTCAGAGCACTGCTCCTGGCCCATCAGGCCCTGCTGCCTTCACCCAGGACAGCAGGCACAGCAGTCCCCATGGGGCCAGCAGTGAGCCAGGTTTCAGTCACTTAGGCGAGATGGCAAATTCCTCCTCTACTGCTGCACATCTGTTCAGCCTCTCACTGAGTGGCTCAGCGCAGTAATAATCCCCGATGGGAACCAAGATAATGAATCCCGTTTGTGCAGGTTGGGAAGCGAAGCTGGTGGTGCTGGCTCCAGGCCTCTCAGGGAACGGCACTCACCTGTCACCTGGGCACCTGTCACCTGCATGCTCGGACGAGGCTGGGGGAGCTGCTTACACACACCAGGGGCCAGATGGGGCTGGTGTTGGCAAGAAGCCCCAGCTGCTAGACTGTGGGGCACGCTGAGGGACAGAGCCACTGGCTTCCCCAGGGCCAGGGGCTCCACAGGAAGGGCCAGGAACTGCTGTCTCTGATGAGCCGGCCTCGAAGTCCATGGCTTCCCCTCCACCACACCTTGCTGTTTAGAATTATAAGTCTGGGGAGGCGGGGAGATGCCACCTCTTATAGAAAAGGGTATAAAAAGTTTGCAGAAACTTTTAAAACCATAACATAGGGTATCGGCCTCGGGAAGGCTGAGAAAGGAGGTCAGAGGTAGAATCAGAGGGAGGTAACAACCCTTGGCTGGGGGGCTGCAGGAACTGAAAGACAAAGTTACAAGGGTTTGCTTGTCCTGGGATCCAATGCAGGAATCTCCAAATGCCAGGGGCTCTGGCCCGGCCTGGCTGGGAAGGTCCACTGCCTTCTCACTAGAAGGTGCCTTCCTCTGGTGTGGGAAGGGAAACTGAAGCAGGGAGCAGTTGAACAAGTTCACTCTGGTCCTCTAGTGAGGTCAGGCAGTGGGAGGAGGGCTCCACGGGGACTGGCCTGACCGCTGCGGACCTGTAGACCCCGCCTTGCCACCCTATCTCTTGGCTGACACCTGGAGAAGCTGGCATCGGTAGGAAACCTCCAGGGTGCCCACAGTGTGCCAAGTGTCCAAATGTGAGGAAACTGAGGCACACAAATGAAAGGTTGTGCACATGTGTAAAAAGGTTATACTGTGTAAGTCGCCCGAAAGGAACAAGCAGTGCTGATTTTTCTCTTTTCAGTACTGGGGAGCCCAGGGCCTTTCCACTGAGCTAATTCCCATCCCTTTTTGCTTTAAGACAGAGTCTTGCCCTAGACTGGGCCAGCTTGCAGCCCTCCTGCCTCAGCCTCCCAGAGCTGGGCTTACAGTTGTGTGCCACCACGCCCAGCTAGTGCTGTGATTCTAACTCAGCCTGACTCCAAAGACAGTGCTCTGAACATGACGTCTTTCTGCTTCCCAGATGTTCTGGCTTCCAGAAGCACATCTGGTCCTCAGCCTCCATGGCTCTGTGGCTCCCCCATGGCTCTGTCCATTTCCCACTGGAAACCTGGGCTCCTCCATGATGTGGAGCTGGAGAGAGGACCCAGGCTACTGGGCAGGAAGGAGCGATGTCCAGCCCCACTGCCTCAGTGCTCTCAGCTGGTCCCCATTTCCAAGATACCAGAAGCTGGAGCCAGAAATAAATTCCTGTGTCCACAATTAATGCCAGGGTCCTGGGTTAACAAAGAAGAGTCAGCTAGGTCTCCAGTTCCGCTGCACAGGAGTGAAGGCCAACAGCAACAGTGGGTTGTGTCCTCATCCTTCAAACACTGCTGCCATGTTCCCCAGCCCTTCGCCCTGTGCCTGCTGCCCTCTAGTGGTGGGCGCTGAGCCCCTGGCTGCACACCCAGGAAGCCGGCTCAGCCAGGGCACTGGGCAAAAACTCAAAATTTGGGAAATCACTATCAGTTTTCTGCATGAGAAGAAAGTGAATCTCATTAATGCTCCCTAGGAGTTTAAGGAGTCTCTCCCTCTCCCAAGGTTATTTGGAGTCTGAAAGATGACCCAGAAAAGGGGCGACCATAAGCCTTCAGGAAAGACTCCCCTCTCCCAGGGCAGGAGTCCTGTGTGGTACCCCAAGCCTAGCACTGAGCTGGCAGCCACCTATGTACAATGGTGTGGGCTCTGGGCTGAACTCCCTCCACCCCGGGACAGTGAACCCTCAGCCCTGAACCAGCCCCGAGGCCCTCAGAAAAGGCACAGCATCCCCTGTAGTCCATTTAGCAACAGCCAACTGTGCATGGTCCAAACACTGGGCATGCCAATGGCACTCTTCTGTAATTACATGCTTTTAATGAAATGTATATACACTAATGAAATATAAGCCAAAAAAGAGAGAGTCGTTTCTATAAAATTTAGGTTGAATTCATTGGAAAGAGCCCATTGAAGTAATTTGCGTTAAAAAAATTTTTTTTCAAGCTTTCTGTGTAGGTGTGGTTGTCTGTGAAAGATTAGTGAGGGTAAAGATTGGGAGAACTGTAAAAATCCCCAGGACTCCATCTAGGTTGCTACATAGTGTTTTCAAATCACTGGGTAAAACAGAAATAAATCTTAGCTGGTGTCTTATGGGTGTGATTTACGGAAGGAAGACAAGGGGAAGAAAGTGGATCTATACTTACAAGAAAGGTCGTGTTCTTGCATTAAAGATTACGAAATGTCCATTTGCCCTTTCCCAAGCCATGCCTAAGGTGGGTGGTCTGACTCTCCATTGTGTGGAGGTGGCTATGTTGGCTCACACAGCCTAACAAGGGAAGCGGCCACTGCACACCTCAGGCTAATTAGAAAATCGATGCACCCAGGCCTGATTGGCAATGCTAATCATCTCTCCGAACTGAAGGGTCCTTGCAACATTAGCATCATTGAAGCCTGTCAGCCTGAGATCAGGTCTCGAGATTGCCACAAGAAGGAAGGGTATTTTACTCTGCAGACCTGGACTTAATCAATACATCCAGTATCGAGACCCATGACCTTGCTGCAGTTAGCCGATGCTTCTGCCTCTAATGGACTCCGCACCCCTGTCCTTCCCAATGGCTGTCTCTGCCCCAGTGAGGCCACCTCTCACTCACACCTTCCCCCAGTGCACACGGCTGCTCCAAGGAAACCTCTCTGCTAAGCCTGCTTTTACTGCCAATCCACGACCTCACCCTCAGATCGGGCCCCAGTGCTGCCTGGCAATCCTGCCCGGGTCTCGTCCTGAGGAAATGCTGAGCACTCAGGTCGCAACTATCTGACAGTGTTTGTTCTGCCTTTGAGCCTCTCAACCTGCCCTGCCCTCTTCCTTTATTGGAAAGATAGAAGGCATCTGCTGTGCCCCACCACCACCACCGCTTTCCAAAACTTCTTCCTCTCCTTGAATTCTTCTCTTCTTCCTGTTACAGTCGGGAGAGTCCTGAGTGCACACCATGTCTGTCATGTTCTCAACACACAGCCCAGCGCCTCTGGCACTGGGTGGATGGGCTCTCCAAAGTGATGAATGAATGAATAAATTCTCCAGCCTTTCCTATAATCCACTAGGCTGGTCTTAATGGTTTATGGATATCAGAAAGAGAGGGAAGAAGATCCCATCCTGTTGGATAGTAAATAAGAATAGAGTTGTTCTATCTTCATTATTCATGGATGCCATGAGAGCTCCTTTTCCCCTACCCCGGTGTATCCAAGCTCTATGACACCACACTCTGCTTGACACAGGGGGCTCAGTAAAAGGACGATGAATCAGAGTGTCCCCCAATCCGCAAGTCACCATTCTGGAGTTTTCTCTTCCTGCTTCTTCCACATCTGGTCCTTTCAGCTTTGACTTCTACAGCAGGGATAAGTAAACTTTCTCTACAAAGGGTCAGACTGTAAATACTATAACTGTCTCCATTGCAGCTACTCAGGACTCTACCATCATGGTATAAAAAAAGCCACAGATACTACATAAATGAATGGGTGTGGCTGTGTTCCACAAAAGCTTTATTAACAAAATAGAGATGGACAGGGTTGGGCTCAGTTTGCAGATTCCCACTCTATAGTATATCTCAAAACTGTTAGCCAAAAAGAATGAAGCTGAGGAAAAGAGCCAAGATTCAAAAACCATCTCTGCCACTTACTAGGTATGTGAATCTGGGAAAGCTTCTTATGCGGCCTGTGCCTTGCAGGGTTATTATGAGGATTCAGTGAATTATTATATGTAACGTGCTTCACAGAGTACCTGGCATCCTAAGCACTGGGGAAGTATTTGCTGTTTATCTCATCAGCAGCAGCATGATCATGTTCTTCATCATCATCATCATCATCATCATCATCATCATCATCATCATCATCACCAAGAAAAGTCTCTGAATCCTGTGATCTTCAGCAGCCCTGGGGTCCAGGCATTACACCCCATGATGCCCAGCATAAAGAGTAAGTGGATCTTCCTCCCTGCTTTGACAGGGCTCAAAGCCTCTGCTGCTTCTTTCCATCTCCAAGCAAATATCTTCTCCCTTGAACCCTGCAGGAAGCCAGTGGGCTACCTTCTCTCCCCTGCTTCTTTCTCCCCTCACCCCTACCCCCAGGATATTTGAGTCCCTGCTGTTTATTTAGCTCCCATAATCAGGCTGCTTGTGCTGTGGTGATTGGAGCCACACAGCTGGGTAAGAATAGAATTCAGTCTCTGGCTCCCTTTGCAACCTTACTGCTGCCGCTCTGCTTGGGACAGCAGAGAGCAGGGCTTGAGGTTTGCCCTCCCTTTTCCAGTCTTCTGCAGCAGCTCACCCTCCCTTAGCATTAAGTGTCCAGAAAACCACATGCTTTGCCCTTGTTATACCTGACAGACTCTGCTCCTCCCGACTCTGAGTCTCCTTGGTGAGAATCCCACTGCCCTCTGGGCTCTCCATGCTTTAAAGGTCATGGGTACTCTCGGCTTCCCATGGACTCTTGGAGACGGACCCGGATGTGAATGGCACTGCCTCATTTGAGTAAGTGCCAGATGGTAGCTGGCTGCTGTGTGCAGTAACAGAAAACAGAATATGACACTGAATCCATTCTCCTGTTTTCCATTTTAAAACATGCATAGTATTTAATTAGCTAATGGCTCAGAAAGCTCTTCTTAGGATCTACGAGATAATCCAGTTATAGAAGGGCTGAAAGAAAACCTCCACGGTACAAACAGAATGCTTTGTCCCTAACAGAACTTTCTTGAACCCTCTTCCTCGGAACACTTGCTGCTTAACCCCCTGCACGCACACACACACACACACACACACACACACACACACACACACCCCTGCAGGCAGCCTCAGGCCTCTTCACACAGGTCTGAAGCAGCCTGTGGGCAGGTTCTGCCTAGCTTGAGATGTTAACTGTCTCCTGAGCAGCCCTGCCTCTTTGTTCAGAGCTCCCAGGCTCCATTTTCCCCCTGCTCCAAGTAGCTGTGAACTTCTCTTGAGAAGGGGTTGTCCTGCCGCCTCCTCTCTCAGCTGTTACACTCCCACTCCCAAGAGAAATCTTCATTTTGTCATCTGACTTCTGTGGAAAGTTAGGCCCCTCTTCCCTCTGAACAGGCATCAGACAAAAGAGACCATGAATTCTGTCTCTTCCAACCCCAAAGGAGAAGCTGTTCGCTATAAAAGCGGAGGCTGGAACTGCTGGCCAGTGGGGTGTGCTGAGCAGACAGGAATGTGTGCTACTGCGCCTCTCAGCCTGTCCCCTCCATGTTACCAAAGAGAAAATGCAAAGCCATGTGGTATTGTGGCCAAGGTAAGAGGCTCATGGGATTATCAGATCCACTGCTCTGGGACAGACTGGGGCAAAGAGTCTTGCTGTAGGCCCCATGCATAAAAGTGGGGATCATAAAAGAGGGGATGGCAAGAGCTGCCGCACCCAGGACACAAGAATAAGAGAACCCCGCCAGCTTTTTTGGAAGCTGATGAAGAAAGCTGGGCGTCTGCTCTGGCCAGGTGTATGCACAGTGTTAGCATTAAGAAACTGGCATCTTAAACTAGCAGGGGGCCTAAGTTCCCCTCCTCCCTCACATGCCAGCGACCCCAGCTGAGAATTACCATAAAAGCCACCAGAAACTGTTGAAACCTGTAAGGCCCTGTGGATGCCTGTGACAAGGGACACTTCTAGACAGTTCTACAGCCCAGGGTACATGGGAATGCCACGAAGAGCAACTCACTGTCAAATATCATCATCACAAGAGAAAACAAGCAAGCACGAGGTGGTCAGCAGAGGCAGCAACTAAAAGAATTTGCGCCCTCAGTATCAGGCCATGATCAAATGACATAATAAAGCAATCTAAAAGGCGCTTTTTAGTAAGTACATTGGAAAGGTTAAAATATTACCTGGGCGTGCAGCTCAGTGGTAGACCACTTGCCTGGCATGCTGAGGCATATATATATATATATGTAAAATGTTAAAATATCAAAGAAGGAACAAATATCAGAACAATATAAATAAGAAACACAACAAAAGAATATATGAAAATTCTGGAAATAAAAATATAACAGTCAACAGGCTGGGAATTTAGCTCAGTGGTGCCACACCTGCCTTGCAAGCGCAAGGTCCTGAGTTCAATCCCTGGTACAAAATAAATAAATAAATAAATAAATAAATATATATAATATATATATATATATATATATACACGTGAGTCAAAATTTTAAAAATTCAATGGAAGGATGAATAGTAGTCTTTTCAAGGCCAAAGAAGGAATTGGCTGGAATTTTCACAAAGCTAAATCTGAGATAATAATGCAGAGTGCAGCTCAGGGAGACAGAGGTAAAAGCAGGAAACCGAGGCTAAGAGATAAGAAGGGCAGACTGAGAAGGCCAGACATACGTTAAATGAGAGGAGAAGAGAGAAAAGGGAGAGACAGAATGCTTAGGATAAATAACTGTCAGCTTAGATCCCACACCCATTTCAAGTATCATACACAAATGAACGTGAAAAGAAAATGTTTTTAAACATTCACAGATTGCAAGTTCACTACTCATAGACTTACATTAAAAAAAAACTAAACCAGGCCAGGGATTTAGCTCAGTGGTTTCGCCACCTGCTGTGCAAGCTCAAGGACCCAAGTTCGATCCCTGGTACCACACACACACACACAAAAACCTGAACCAAAGAAAAAAACGACTGTCAAAAACTCATAGTGACATTAAAGACCCATGTGATTCTGATATAAACCCTTGGCTAAGAGACAGATTCCAACCAAAACCTGGACTTATACGTAAGTACAAACCAAGAGGCGAGATGTTTACGCCTGGTGAAATCTGGGTGTCGTGTGAAAGAGGCAGAGATCCATGCATTCTCTGATACAGTCTTTGCAGGCAGAGGCCTCGGAGTTTGCTCAGCTTAAAGGAAGAAGCCTAGAACCAGGCAATCACAGGAGGAGAACAGGGGGCAGAGGCTTATTTCTTAACCCAGGATTTGTTCAGTAATGCAGTGCGATAGTAATTGGGCTAATTCCTGCTGGTTGCTTTTATTTATTAAATGAAGAAATTCTGTGTTTAGGAAACAAAACCAAAACAAATTAATAGTGAGTTAAGAAATTGGTTTATCTATTGGTAAATCTAAAAAAATTAAATACAAATCTGGGGGTGTTTCAGCATAAGATGTAACTAAAATAGAGTTCCAGTGAAGATATTATTTTCTGAAATTGCCCTTTTTATGGGTGAATAATTGAATATCGGCAATTTCACATAGCTCAATCTAATAGATGGCAGGAGTTTGAAAGATGGGAGGGAGAGAACAAATGTAATGCATTATAAGGAGAAAAAGACAAGTCATATTAGACTTTGTTAAGCACATATTTTAAAATGTTAGGGGCCGGGGATTTAGCTCAGCGGTTTCGCCTCCTGCTGTGCAAGCACAAGGACCTGAGTTCGATCCCCGGTACCAAAAAAAAAAAAAGACAGTTAACTTTTGGGCCGAGGATTTAGCTCAGTGGTTTCACCGCCTACCTCACAAGGGGAAGGTCCCGAGTTCGATCCCTGGTACCAAAAAATAAACAAACGAACAAAATGTTAGGCTGGGATTTAGCTCAGTGGTTCTGCCACCTGCCTCTCAAGCTCAAGGACCTGAGTTCGATCCCCGGTACACACACACACACACACACACACACACACACACACACACACAAAGTTATAAAATGTTAAAGGTACATAATTCAATAAAAGTGCTTATAAAAATTGACTGTAATTCCCAGAAGGAAAAATATAGAATGTATAACTACCAAGCTAATCAAAGAAAAAGGTGAATTAAAAATATATAAAAACCAGATCAATCCAATAATAGGCAACAAAGGAGAAAAAAAAAGAAAAGACTAAATGGGCTTCCAGCAGGGACCTTTCCGCCTGCCCGCCAGGTTCTCTAGCCCTTGTACTTCCCCGCGAGGACCCTTTGGTCTTCCATCATGGATTCATCCGCTTCCTGGTCCGGACTTGCACGGAACATCGCCATGAGCTCTAGGCCTTCAGCTGGACTCGTTCAGGGCATGGCCTTGGGAGCCAGGTCCTGGCTGGGTTCCTCGGATCTCTAGTGTGGACAGATCTCTCGCACTCCTCTGCATCTGACTCTAGTAAACATTGACTAATACACCAGGACGCTTCAGAGTCAGAGCTAAGCACCATTTATCCCCTGTAGCCGCCAGAGTCCTCACCCTGCTCAGGCTTTCTGTGGAAACCACAGCGCCTAGAGAGAGGGTGTGGGGCCCTCTGCCTGGTGGGATGTGGGTCCCTTCACCTCCGACTTCCTCCTCAGAGGGAATCCACCTGACTGCACAGCCTGGCGGACTTTGGGTGAGGCCTGTGCCCTAAGCCCTTCTACAAGGCCACTCTGAGGTTGTCTTTGAGCTGGTTTGGCTCAGTTGGCTAATGGGCTGGGATGTTCTTGTCCCTGCTGCTTGTCTCCAGTTATGGGATTCAAACCCTGCCCTTCGCTGTCCTCAGAGGAGATGGTCAATTCTGCTTGGTTTCACTAAATTACAGAGAGGACGAAGCTAGGCTTTGTAGTAAGTACTAGATGGCACGCACACACGCGTGTATGACATGTCTAACCTGCTTGCAGGAGACGGCACCGCTGTAATTCGGACTGGACTTAATCCAGGGCCGAGGGACCCAGATTCCCAGGCTGCTCCTGAATTCCCCCAAGTCCTGACACTTCTCAGCAGGGGGACAGTCCATTCTTCCCGGCTGCCTCAGCTGCTTGGGAGGCCACCTCCTTCCCCCTCGCCACGAATTTTGCACACCCTAAACCTCTTACCTTCTCTTCTATACCTACCTGGCCCTTAGTCTTTCATAAACATGACCCACGGTGGAAAAACTTCTCTTTAGGGAAACAGAATTTTGAATCCATTGACTCTGAGATTAAAGGGCTTTAGAGATTGCCCAGTAAAACTGATTACTTTATCTCAACCTCCTCCTCTCTTTCTTACGGATGTGAAAACTGATGTGCAGAGAAAAACATGACTCCTTGTATTTGTTTAGTTCACAGTCAGACAGCCACGTGTGCCTCATCCTCAACAGCAGCTAGACCCAGGGCAGAGGTGCCCAAGATAACAGACATATAAACAGTGGACAACAATTTGGAGACAAGGGGAGGAGGCTGTGTTGCTGGTTTCCCTGTGAACGGATTAGATGATTCCTCCATGTGTGCATATGGTGCAGGCGGTTTTCTTGTACTTAGGAAACCTAGCTTCATCCTCTCTCTGCAGATGCTGTGTGTGGTGCATCTGCGGGTGACTTGGTTGTTCTTAGTCCTCCTGTTTCTGAAAAGCACAGTATGTCTCTCTTTGCATATGATCTCATTTACTTCCAAAACAATCTTGGAATTCAAGTGGGGCAAGGATAATTCTCCTCTTGCATGTGTGGGAAATCAGTGGAGCCCCAGAAAATTCATCTGATTTGCTTGAGGTTATACTGCTAGGGCTTCTGACTCCTTCTCCCTGCTCTCTGTATTGCTGCTTGCTCCGTGACTGAGGGCAACTTTGTCACCCAGAAAGGCAGTTCTGCTCCCTGTGGAGAACAAACAGGAAACAAAAGGTGCTTCTTGTTAGCTGCAGCCCTCCTCTCGAGGAGGGAGCATCTCATGACTTTGTTCTCCTGGCAGGAACCAGAGAGCTGGGTAAGGATGTCGGGAGAATGGCAGGGTTGCTGCAGGGAATGGTTCTTGTGCTGGGCACTGGGGTTCTGGAGTTGCCAGGTTTAGCCCCACACACAGGGATTTGGGGGCAACCCCTTGTCTTCCCTCCACGCTTTTCTGCAGCCCAGCTTTTCCACTGCAATAGAATCTCCACGTTTTTTCCTTCCCTTTTTTTCCTTTCTTGAGATCCCTGAAAATGTAGTACCTTCCTCCCTTCATCCAGGCCTGAGAGAATACCCTAGAACAGAAACCAAACCAATAGAGAGCAGCAATTCAAGGAATTGGTGTTCTAGTCTGCTGCCAGCCATGTAAGGGAATCATTCAGTCTCAAGCCCTTCAGTTGTTCTAAATGTTGAGTGGAAATAACAAAACATGCCTTCGCCATCTCAAAGGGCCGATGTGAGACTCAAAGGAGACTATAAATAGGAAAGAGGCATGAAAAGGTAGTGCCCCACATAAACATGAGCATCGCAGGTTAACAGCCATTATCATTACAATAATAAATCCTGAGCTCCCGGAAGCTTTCTACTACCCAGAACTCTGCTGGGACTCCTCCTCCAAAAGGCAAATGACTTTGAATCAAGCTGATATCAGGAATTTATCTCTTGATAAAGGAACCTATGTCTTGCACAGCCATTCAGCCCCATCTCTTTCCCTTTCTTTATCTACATTATCACCTCGAGACTTGGTCTTCCAGAAATAATTATCTGGAGACTCTTTAACGTCCCTGTTCATCCAAGAAAGCAACCACCATGCTCACCAGGCTGTGCTTATGGTGGAAAAGAGCAGAGTCAGACATTTCCAGAGGACATTTAACAAGAGTTTTCAGAGTAAAACTTAGTTACTTAAAAGCTCAATTTACCAGAACAATCCATCTCGTGAACCTTGATTGTGTTGCGTTGTTACCTCCGAAGGCTTTTCAGTCGCTCTTTGTCGGATTGGCTGGAACTCTAAAAATCTTTCTTTTTATTCACTAGAGCTGAGAAGGAGGGAGAATGGCATCCAGCCAGGCCCCTCCAACCTGTGCTTCTCTGAGACAGTTGGAGGCTCCCTCTGCCATTGGCAAGGTCATCGTGGATGGCATTCTAGAGCCACTCCCTCGGGGCTCTGAAAGTCAGCATAGGAGCAGCCAAGCAACTTAACTAGTCATGGAGCCCCCTTACTGAAGCCTATTTGTTCAGTAAGAAGGCAGCCCCTTGTCAGGGAGAGAGGGTCAAATTCCAGTTTGATGGAACTAGGGCTATTTCCTTGTTCTGCCCTTGGGAGTTTTAGGACCTCCAAATCTGCCAAGGCCAGAAGTGTGCATCAAGGAAACGTCTACTGGTATATTATTAGGAGTAATTGTGAGAAGGTCACAGCCACGTCTTCCACTTTGTCATCCAGCATTTATATTTTGGCTTTGAAGGAAATGGCACCATCATTCCGCCACAGATTTAAAGCATCTATGGCATCCAGTAGGACAGCACTCTAATCTCAGGATGTTGTCCCCTAGTTAGGGTCGTAAGTGAGCTTCTCTCTACTGGCCCTTCCACTCTTCTATGGGACCAGCTGCTCCAGTCACTTCTGTGGGCATGAACCTTTTATTCCACCATTTTGGTATTAAGATGAATTCTCTTGTCAGAGGCAATGTTTTGCCCGATACCATAGTAATGGGATTCTGTAGGGCCTCTGATGATAGTGTTGGGGAGAAGTTTCATCCAGCCAAAGGTAACTTTGTGTACAGAATATGTATCTGTACTTGTGAAGACAAACCCCCACCTCTTCTGGCAGGGTGGATCCCAAAGCTGAGTGACAGGCTGGTTCCCACAAGAACTGTGCCCTTTCCAGGGCTCAGTGTTGTCCTCTGCTGTTGGCAAGTTGGACATCAGCTGTTGCAGTTGCTAGAGAAGGCTTAGTGAGAGGGACTTCTGGTTACAGTGATCCTTTTGCCATGATAGACACTTTATACCCGGGGCCATGGAACAAGCAGCACAGTAGCCGGGGAAAGAAGTTGATGACAGCAACTTCTGCCCACCTGATTTTGGGACTCCTCCTCCACAGGGAGTGCTCTCTGCTCCATGCCTCCTTGGCCCTTCGATATCCTCCCAATTTTCTCCCATCCACATGCTTGGTCTCCAGGTCTCCTTGTCGGGTCAATCTTCCACTCCTCATCTTTCCAAACCCCCAACCAGTCAAATTAACTGTGAACCACTGTCCCAGAGACTGAATAAGTTGTACTCCAGCCCATATTCCCTTTCAAGCAAATCAGGTATTTTTTTCTAAGTTTCTGCCCACTGAGAGGTTGCTCTTCATCACTGTCTTCCAGGCTCATTGCTGAGCAGGATGGAAACGTACTGGTCATCCATTTCCGGCTGGTGCCAGGATACAAACAAACTTATCTATAAACCAGGGCTGCAGTTTTTCCTCCTTCTGCAGAGGAGATTTCCCATGCGGCCCTTTCTTCAGGCTGGGGAAGAGACGGTGAAATTGCAGGAACAGATCCAATGGGCGTCTCAGTCTATTAGATGCCTCCCAGCCCTACACAGGCCTGGTTTCACATGGAGCCCATCATTTAATAATGCAGTGCTGTTGCATAGACCTAAATGTGTAATCAGGTGGATGAGATAACATGCAATTCATAATGAACAGCTCAGGCTGCAGGGCCACTTGGCATCCCTTGGGCAAGATTCAGGGTTCACTTGATATTCTTTAGTCAAAATACCTGATTACAGGGCCAGGGATTTAGCTCAGTGGTGCCTCACCTGCCTCGAAAGCATGAGGCCCTGAGTTCAATCTCTGGTACTGGGAAAGAAAAATCTGGTTACAATTGAATCTGCCAGATAAAAGACTTAGCGATTAAAAAAAAAGACTTAATGATAGAGCAACTTGTGCCACAGCCTGGGCTTAATATTGACTCCACTGTTGCTCAGAGACCCACTTAATGGGTTATAGCATAAATGGGCCAGAATGGAATACCCAAATGTTTTTCCGAGATTCAAAGAGATCTACCAATTGTCGGGCCTTTTGTGTGTGCCCCACAGTACAAAGCAGAGCGATTTAACGAACTTCGGAAGGGCTGTTGTGCAGGGTTGTATTCCACTGAATCCCTAGGCATTCCACTGGAGGGGTCAGGCTCAGGCTCCTACATGCTGTAGGGTTTCTCTTCCTCCCTGTCATGCCCCTATCTTACGAAGGCTTCAAGGCTTCTTGCAGCACCTTGTTTACCAGGTTCAATTCAGTGCAAGGTACCAGCTTGGGAGTCCTATGAAGTATCGAGCCTCCTTCAGATTATATTACGATAGAGAGCAGAGTGTGTGCCTGTCTCGGCCAGGTGAAAGCAAACTGCTTCTGATTATTCCTACTCATTAAGATAGAATAGTCAGTCTCCAGGTGAATAGTGATGTACCAAGTGTCCTCACTCTAGTAAAGACAGTAGGGCCAGGGCAGGAGCTGGGCTCAGCAGCGAATTTAGGACAATCCACAGTCCTGAAGTCAGTGTCAAACAGGGATATGATTGAAACCACTGTCCCTTCATCTCCCAAGCTTTGATGGCGCCTCGGATCCCTTCAGCACCCTTGGGATATGGGACCACTTTTGCCAGGTGGGAGGGTGAGTAATATCCACTTTCCAGAGGCTTCCTCTTGCCCTTTCTACCCTAATAGTTTTCATTCTGTGGCTCAGGGAACTAATGTGGCCAGTTCTAGTCAGTCACTGTGTGTGCGTGACTGTGGGTCCCTACTGTTGCTCTCAGTGTTTGAGCCCCCGATTCAATGGCAACACTGCTCACCATCACCTCTGGTCTATGGACAGCTACACAGAGCTCAGGGGATGCGGAGTTCTTCTTACTGATGAATTTCCAAATGCTTTTGTGAGGGCAGTGTGCTTTGTGAGGGAGTGGGCCTTAGGGGAGGGACTAAGCAAGATACATATTCCAGATACATTTCCTATCACACTAAGAGAAGTCTTGGTATACCCAGCCTCATTCGATAGCTCACTGTTAACTCAAAGATTAATTACTCAACCAGGCAAACTGTTAGAGCCCCTCTCAGTCCCCTTACACTGCTGTAGTACATTTTGAATCCCAGGTGAGTTCACCCATATTGACAAGTTTGATCCAATTCAACTACAGTTCATCCTCCTTGGTCTAATATTCTTGGAATCTATTCCCATACATGTTCCAAAGTCCCCGACGATACAATGGAACAACACTGCAATTCCCTTGGAAGAATTCCTATTCCCTTCTGGGGGAGAGCCATTCCCAGTTTCCTCTGCCCTGTAACGAGCCCTAACTCTCACTGCGAGTCTGAAGGCAATGAGTTAAGTAAGGCTCGACCTCGAGGACAGCAGACGACCTACTGCCAGGCAGCATCCCATGGGAAGTCTCACTTCAGGCACCTCAGTTTCTTTCCTGTCATCATCTCTGTCTCAGGTCCTCCTCCTTCCGAAACAGTGCCCTAATGTTAGCAGGGAGAGGGTGCACAGGTGTGGAGAATCTCAACCCACAGGGTTACATTTTAGGCCTGATTCACAGCTGTGACTTCTTGGAACCCACATGAGCTAAGGAATCCTTTCAAGGCCTCGACAGAAACTTTCTGTTCTACACCTGTGTCTTGAGTTGGAAATTCAAGGGCCAAATTCTCTCTCTCTCACACACACACACACACACACACACACACACACACACACCCTCCAGCACAGTCAGAAGTAGCCAACTCACTCTACAGTTATTGCATTTACCACTGTTGCTACAGCAATTAATTGCTGTAGTCGTTTGCTCACTTAAATCTTGCCTTCTGCTGACTTTCCATGCTAACATCAACATTAGTAATAATCTTAATACTACTTCACACCACACTGGTGTCCCATTTCCTTCCATTTACATCTTCATTAAATAAATGAGAAACTTGGTCATAGAATCTCATTTTGAACATTGTTTACTAGAACTACTCTTTCTGCTATCCACTATTGTATTAGTCAGGGTCTCAGCAGGAAGCAACATCTAATACCAGATGGGTTAGGCACAGATATCTCAGTGAAGAGATGGCGGAGCTCTGAGCAAGGTTAAGGAGCAAATGAAGAATGTTAAGGGACTGAGGACCTAGCGACTGTATGAAACCATCACAACCTCGAGGGCCGACAATGGGAGAAATAACATCACCAAAGGAGGACACCAGAGGTGGAGTCATGGAGGAGGGGACACGTGGCAGGAGGTGCCATCCCTGAGGGTCACGACCACTACCACGGACGTGATGCGAGGGGCAGGTGGGAAACACTGTACTCCAACCCCACTGCCAAACCACCCAGAAGGAGAGGGCAAAGGAGCCCAGGGGGTGGTGTCTAAAAAAGAAGTGAGTATCCTGGGCCTCAGCAGGGTAAATAAGGACTGAGAATAAATATGAGGGAGAAGGACAAAGGAAAATTATCAGCCCTGTAAGTGTTGCCCTTTACACAATCTCCCGTAACCTTTTAAACTAATAAATTATTATATTGTTATCATTATGTTATTACCATCCTTATTGAACTGAGAGGAAACAAGCTCAGAGAATAGTCTGGTCAAGATTATACAAATACTAAATAGTGGGGCTGCAGTTTGACCGAGCAACTTGAACTTGAGTGTTTATATCATGCTAAATGAGATTAGTCAGGCTAGGGAGAGGATTCAATTAGAGGAGAAATGGGCACAGAGGTCGGGGCCACGTATGGAGCCCTTGAAAGCTGCTCCAAGGACTTCGTTAGCTCCCTCTCCAAGCACAGACTCCTGCGGTACTCAGTCAACCCTGGGAGAATTTGGAAACCTTGCCCGTGCTTCCTCTGAAGACTCAGTAGAGTGGGCCAGAGGGACCGTGAAGACCCTGTTGCATGTCCCTGAGCTCAGTGGACGTTGGTCATTTGGGCTCCCATTAGCCACGTCCTCTTGTAGCGTAATTGCTCTGTCACATTGCTGTTGGGGACCCTTTCATTCTTCTCTTGCCATGAGTTCTGGGTTGAGCTCTAAGGTGTAAGACAGTAGGGTGCACTCCCCCAGTGACAACGATTGGTTCAAAGAAGCCCACATGACCCCAGTCAGGCCAAAAGGAGCCAACAAAAGCCAATTCCCTGAATCCATCGGAGGAATGTGAGCCTGAGAAAGATTTAGGGTACAGCTTTGGCTGCCAAATTTCTACAAATAGAGCCTAGACCGAAGCCAACACAGAGCAAAGGCAAACAGATGACCAACTCACTGTCGCCTAGTAGATCTGAGCCCAATCCTGCCATAACCACTGCCTGGCCACTCTGGACTTTTTGTTACATAAGCCATAAATTTGCCTCTATTCTTTTCCCCCTGCTTAAAACAGTTTTCTGCCTTTTGTAATCTCAAGACAAATTTGGCAAGGAGGGTGCTGGCCCACCCCCTCTAGAAAATGTTTTGACCTTTGCCCCCAATCCCACGGATTTCAGAAGCATGGGGACTGGGACCCACGAGGGAGAAGCCATGTGTGATGGCAGAGGTGGGAGCCAGGGAAGAGGGAGCCTCCCTGAGATCAGAGACAAGATAAATGCTTGCATCAACACACACCCCCACAGAGGTATATTTAGTAAACTTTTTTTCTCACAGGGCTTGAAAGATCAAAATTGCTTTTAAAAAAATAATAAAAAGGAAACAGCCACTGCGGTTTCTCTTGACACTAGCCCAATTTCCTGGCTGTCACAATACTTTCAAATAACAAGTGTAAGTCTTTGCTGGGCTGTCTCTTTTGCCTTAAAACCCAAGGCTAAAAAATAATGACAAAAACCTGCAGTTCCAGCTGCATAGTAATGCACGGTCAGAGGTGCCTGGAGATCTCTAAGGTTCCCGGTGGATTTTAGAACCTGATGTTTTCCCAGCAACTCTGCACATATAACGGGGGGTGAGAGCGGAGTCCAGGTCCCACTCTGAATTCCTGGGTTCAAGAGTGCCCTGGGCTAACGAAATCTGCCTGGTCTACCTTTCCACCTGTGAAAACAGGGCTTCATGCTCTCCCAGGAAGGTACAAGGACAGGGCTGGTGAGCGTGTGACGCTTCCTCTCCCCCACAGCTGTCCTCAACCCTTCCACACAAAAACACACACTCTTGTCTTATTGCACATTAGCCCGTTTATTTATTTATAGTTTGGATCCCATTTTACACTTAGGATTTAGTCTCATTATTCTTTCTCCTGTGTTTAAAATAAATTGTTTAATCAGCTTTATGGAAGTATAATGTACCTACATAAAATGCAACCATTTCAAGAAATGAGTTGGGACAAATGAATGCACCTGTGTAACTACTAGCAACTCAGCTGAGATACGGAGCAGTGCTGTCACCCCACTATGCTGCCTCATGCAACCAATTCCCCCTCAAATCCCCCTTGGAGCCCAGCAACCTCTGCTAGGCAGAGAGATCTGGCTCTGTCATAAGGCATGAGTTTGAGCTGTGACAGAATTTCACATAAATGGAATTATAAAGTAAATACTCTTTTATATTTGGCCCCTTTCACTCAGTATAAAGTTTCTGAGATTTATCATATCATTGTGTGTATTAATAGCTTACCTTTTTAGTGCTGAGTAGTATTCCACTGTGCAGACACAAATTATCCACTTACTTGTTGGTGGACATGTGGGTTAAATGTAGCCCCTGAGGTCAGAGGCAAGACAAACACTTGAAATGAATAAAACTGCTATGATTATTTGTATACAGTCTTTGTGTGAGCATGTTTTCACCTCTCTTGGTTAAATGCCTAGAAGTGGAACTTTGAATTTATGCTAAGGGCATGTTTACTTTAGAAGAAACTGCCAGGTGGTTTTCTAAAGTGGTGACACCATTTAATGCTTAGCCAACAATACTGGAAGTTTCCAGTTGCTTCCCATCCTTACTGACACTTGCTATTGTCAATCTTTTCCGTTTTGGTCACTTTAATGGTTATTTAGTGGTATGTCATTGTGATTTTAATTTTCTTCCCCATGACTGAAGATGTTGAGCATCTTTTCATGTGCTCCTTGGTCATTTGTATCTTCTTTTGTGATGTGTCCTTTAAAATCTTTTGCCCATTGTTTTGTTCTTTCATTATTTAGTTGTAAGAATGTAAATAAATATATATGAAAATATATACAAATATATATTCACATGAAAATATGACATGTACATATTCTGTATGTCTTGATTTTCTTAAGTATCTTTTGAAGAACACAATTTAATTTAGCTTTTATGGAGTCTAGTTCATATCTTCTCAGATTTTTAACCTCTGCTGACTACTTCCCTTCAGCACATTGATATGTCCATTCTTCCAGTAACCACTCCAACCAAACCAAACCAATCCGACGCACCAAACACTTCCGAAAGCCGTTTATGGAATCATGTCCTTCCCAGCCTGTCTTGTCCTCCCTCCTTTTACTGACAGGCAGCTCAAATGGAAAGCCTTCCTGTATTGTCTCCACGTTGCCTAAAACCGTACTCCCACTGCGCCTGCACTCCCCTGTGACCTTTCTGGGAGAGTCAAGGCCCGGAAGTGCTGCCATGTTCCAGCAGTTAGGTGTCTATACCCTCTCCCCTGCTGACTCCTGGGGCAGGGCCAGGGAGCCAGGCTGAACAGAGGTGGGACCTGTGAAGTTGAATGTAGGACTCGGGAAACTCTTTGGCTATTTTTCTTTGTGTTGACTCTTGCTTTCTCTTGGTTTCCTCTAATAGTCTTTTGTTCTGTCTAAATAATCATCCCATCTACACATTTCCTTAAAAATGATGGAGCCATTCTGATGACAGCCACCTTTCCCTGGACTCCACTCTGAGTCACACAACCTCCTCCCAGTCTGGTTGCTTCTTGGCCACACCCCTCCCTTTCCACCATCCACCTCCTGGACTTTTCCAGATTTATCTTTCCTGACCTCCCTGCCCCAGGGGCAGGGTGAACCACATTCTTCTCCCATTAACTCCCCTTCCTGCTTAGCAAATACATACAGAGTGACTGCTGGGCAGTAGAACTCATCAGCAAGAGTAAGTGACTTCAAATTGTGAGTCAGAGGATGAGCTCCTCAAGGTTGGTGAGGCAGCTGAGGCATCTGCCACACCAGGACAGAGAAGTGGAACCCAGGCCAGGTGAAGAGAGCCAGGGCTACTGGAGGAGCTCCTAGTGCTGGGGACAGCAGCCGCAAAGGGCAAATGAAGTGCAGGAGACCTGGGCAATACAGAGAACAGCTCCCAAGTGGGGAGCTTAGGGTACCACAGGACGGAAGAACAGCACTGCCCCAGTGTCCCATAAATGCTACTGTCCACTGAAATCCCTCCTCTCCTGTAACAGAAATGGGTTTGCAGCCACTTCCTGGATCTGCACCACATGGCAGGACTACAGTTCCCAGCCTCCTTTGCTGTTAGGTGAGGCTGCTTAACTGAGTCATCCCCAGTGGGAGTGAACAGAAGTGAGTGCGCTTCCTTCACTGCTCTCTCCCCGTCTGGAGAGCTGGATAGAGACAGTAAGGAGGGCCCAGAGGAGAAGGGTGCCGCAGGAGAGGAAGAGCTCAGGACCCCAGTGACAGGGTGGAGCAGAGCCACCCAGCAAACTTGAGCAATTGGCCAAGACTGCTACTGGAGCCACTCATGAACTCCTAATGGGTTAAGCCAGGAAAATCTCGGGTCATTTTTATTGTTGTGGTGTAAGTATCACACATGATACATTCTGGTTGTGGTACATTTGTGAAAACCTTATAAAGTCTACATATATTGTAGGGAACAGAAAATGGTGTGAAATACACCAAACTGTTAGTAATGCGCTTATCTGTGGGCAGCAGAATTATGGGAGGATTTTATTTTCCTTGCACTTTTCTATCTTTTCCAAATTTGCTACACTGAACACATGTTATTTTATATTCAGACAAATATAAATTCCCTACATTCAGGCAGTAACACAGAGATAATAGCAAGTTATGAAAGAACATTACTAGGAGGCATGCACAAAGTGTATTCAAGGAAATTTAAAGACAGAAAAAAGAAAGAAAATCTACTTGCATGTGCTTTGAGAACCAGTCACTTAAAGAGCAGGACCAGGGCCCCATCAGTGAGCATGAGAATGGAGATTGTCTTTCTACCCGGCTGGCCATAAGGTACTTGCCCTCCACCTACCTTCTTGGAAGGTGCCTCCTTGGGCTCTTCTCTTCTCTTCTCTTCTCTTCTCTTCTCTTCTCTTCTCTTCTCTTCTCCTCGCCTCGCCTCGCCTCTCCCCTCCCCTCCCCTCCCCTCCCCTCCCCTCCCCTCCCTTCCCTTCCCTTCTCTTCTCTTCTCTTCTCACAGCACACTTCCTTCTACAGTGGTCTCCCCTTCGCTGGGGCTCCCCAACTTGACCCTCCTGCTGAGCTCCAAATCAGAGGACCCCTGGCTAGGAATCTTAGCAGGGGAAATCCACCTCTTTCCACTTCTTCCTGGGGACCTGGCTCCCTACCACCCATTCAATTCTATCCAACCTCAAAGAATGCTGGTGGTGCCCTCATTCTTTTTTTTTTTAATAAGGGAAAATATTTATGAATTCAGGGTAGGCAAGAACTACCTAGGATACAAAAGACATGATGTATAAAAGAAAAAAATGATAAATGAGATTCCATCAAAATTTAGAACTTTAAATGACATCATTAAAATGAAAAGTAGTCCTTAAACAGACCGTATTTACAATGCATATAACCTATGACCAGAATATGTAAAGAATTCTTAGAGCTCATTAATAGACAACCCAATTAAAATGTAGACATAAGAAGATGATAAATAGCCAGTATAGCACAAGGAATGGTGTGAAATTCTAGAATCAGAAAAATATTAATCAGTACAATAAGAAGATTGAATTATACACTCATTAGGGAGATGAAGTTAAAAGTTTTAAAAGCCTTGTCATGACTTTTTCTTTTTGTTGGATTCTCCCCCTTTGCGTTTAATTTGTCACACCCAATGGATTCATTCTGCTGGGTTTCCTGGGGTTGTGATCCTCATTGTCTTTTCCTAGGGTATTGTCTAAAATTTTCTGGAGTGCCGATTTGATATTCATGAAGTTCCTGAGGTGCTCTTTATCATCAAAGTATCTTATTTCTCCATCAATTATGAAAGATAGTTTTGCAGGGTACATCAATCTGGGTTGGAGGCTGTTTTCCTTTAGGGCTTGAAATACATCACTCCAAGCTCTTCTTGCCTTGAGGGTTTGCACTGAGAAGTCTCCTGTGATTCTGATGGGCTTTCCTTTGTATGTGATTTGTTTCTTTTCTCTCACTGCTTGGAGAATTTTGTTCTTCTGTTAGATTTCTGGAATCCTAACTATTATATGCCTATGTGTAGATTTTTTTTGATTAAGGCTAGCTGGAGTCCTATATGCCTCTTATCTGTATGTCAAGTTCTTTCCCCCTCCTTGGGAAGTTTTCTGCCATCACTTCTGTGAACAGTTTTTTTATGTCATCTGCACTCTCTTCTCTTTCTTTATTGACTCCAATCAGTCTTATGTTATTCTTCTTTGCATTGTCTAGCAGCTGCTGGATTGATGTCTCATGTTCCCTTACAATTTTAAAGCAATTTTTCTTTTCCTCCTCACTAATTGCAATCTTATCTTCTATATGTGAATTTCTATCCTCACATTGGTTCATTCTGCTGCGCAGACTTTTGATGGAGTTTTTAATCTCTTGGAAATCTGTTTGTATCTGTTTTATGGATTCTATTTGTTTCCTATGTTGGGATTCCATCATGTCCCTCAGATCCTCTATTTTTTTATCTGTGTCCTCTCTAGATTTATTAATCAGGTCTTGCACCATGAGCAAAATCTTTGCTGTTACCTGAGTGATTATTTCTGATTTCATTTTTTCCCAGATCCTCTTTTGTTGCCAGTTCAGAGAGTCCAGGTGGTTGAGTATCAGAGTGTTCCATCTGGTTTCCCTTTGGGGTTGCTGTAGGTGACCTGGAAGTCTGTTTTTGAGGCTTGTTTACATGTTTTCTCATTTCCACGGTGGGGGGGGGTGCTTCTGACGCCCATGCGGCTCATCTTCTCTGCCCTAGGAGCTTGGGATGGCAGCGGGGGAGCTTCCTTCCAGGTGCTGGGACCGGCTGAGCTTCTCTGCCCTGGGAGCCTGGGATGGAGGCAGGGAGCTTCCTTCTGGGTTCTGGGACTGGCTGAGCTTCTCTCGGTACCCTCATTCTTTATCCCTTTCCTCCAGCTGACCACCAAGGTCTTCTCGTTACACCTCCTCAGCATCTTTCAAAAGCTTCTCATTCCCTTCATCCCCACTGCCATGGCTCTACTCAGATCCATACCTCTGGTGTAAATCGTCATAACACTCCCTTGATTCATCCCCAGAGCCTCAAGGCCCTCAATTTTGCCCCAAGAATTATGTTTTTCTAACTTAACAAGAAACTACAAGATATTTCATGTATTCAGGAAAAGATATTAGGAATAAATAACACAATAAATAACACGATAAAACAAAAGTCTATATACCTACATTTGGAATTAACAAATGGAAACAGTTTCTGCTTATTTTCTCTCAGATAAACATTTCTAAAACACAGATATTAAATTTTTATGTCACATTCTTCATTGAAGAGCTTCAGTGGATCTAAATTTCATGAAATGTAACTTCCAGACTCCTTAATGTGACTTTCAAGACCATCGGCAGCAGAGGAGCGGCTAGGAGCACGGGCTCTGGAATCTACCACTTAAACATCCCACATTTTATCAGTTACTGAACTTCTCTGAGCCTCAGTTTCCTGGTTGGTAAAACAGGGGTAATGTTATGGAACGCTTTGGGATTGCCTTGCATGCTACTCAGCACATACTGTAGTCTTCAGACTAGATCTCTGACTTCTCCATCCCAAATTCCAGGGTGAGAGAGAAAGGAGGGAAGAAGCTTTAAAAGCAAAGGGAAAGAAAAGATCCATAGAGTTCAAGAGTTGGGCCAGAGGGAAAAGAGAGAGAAGACGGAAGGAGAGATGTCTAAGTGCAGGAAATGAAATTAATGAGAAGGAAAAATAGCCAGGAGAAGGAAACTTCCCAGTATGAAAGAGCCTTTCTCCGGAGGAAAGGAGAACTGGAATCCGGAAGGAGTTAGGGTGACATTAGGGCCCCTGGCCAGCGTCCCCAATCCCAGGCCTGGGCCACTGGCGCCTGCACATCTCCACCAGGGAGCGGTGTGGCGCCCTGGCGCCCTCTCCCTGTAATTCCCCTTTTCCCTGGGGAGGCGAGGGACACGCCGGCCGAGTCGATGCCGTGTCACCTGGATAGATTCTGCTACTTGTTATTTGAAGGATAAGACAGTCATCGAGCTTTCTGCAGATTAATTTTTGATTTATTGGTGGTAACAATGATTTATTCTGTTACACCCCCAGGGCAAAGAAAGGGCTGTAAATATTTTAAATGCTGTTAGCCGGTGACAAGAAACATAGCCGTTCATTCTGGGAGCCGGGCAGATGGGAATTTCAAATGCCTTCCCTAAATTACTTAAAGGCAAACTGTGAACACTTGTAAGCTTGTTTAAGACAGAGGCTGGGGGAAGGGGAGAGAAACACATCCAATTGTTATCTTATTAACTCAGACAGCATCTTGGGTTTTCTCTGCAGTCCATTTGCTTCCCCTGAGGACTGGATAGCATTGGATTTCGCAGCCTGCAGATGCGAAACAGGGAAGCAACCCTCAAACTCCTGGGGAGAAGAGCCTGTACCGAGGCGATCAGGAACAGGAGCCCCCAGGGTGATGATTTCTGGAGGACCCAAAGCCCAGGCCTGAGAGCAGGCAGAGTGGAGTGGAAAGCCCTGGACTGAAGCCCGACACTGGCCACCGGCCTTGGCCCTGAATCCCCGTTTGTCCACCTGTTAAGTGGGGCTCTCGTTCTTGCTGGTGTAACAGGCTGGAGAACACAGCCGTGAGCACTTGCTGAGAAAATGAGAAGAAACGGCCCCACAGCCTGGGTTTCTCCACCTTCCTCTCCTCCTGGTTCTTCTGTCAGCCCCGACTGTCAGGGTCACGAGAGATGGCAACTTCCTCTCTCCTGACAGGGAAGCTGCGGCTGGGCGTGGACTCCGGCGGGCTTGGAGCCAGAGGAAAGCAGGAGTGGGCGCGGGGTGCGCACTGCACTGCCGGGCTCCTGGTAGGTTTGGGGTCCATACTCCTCTCGGGGCTGGACTAGGGGAGGGGAGGGAGGAGCTTGCCTCGCTGTGTGACATTTCAGGAAATGCCAAAAAACCTCAATAATCAAGATAAACAATATTTTAATGCCATGTTTAAAAAGTCAAAATTATCACAGAAATTCCACAATGAAAACATCTTTTTTTTTTGCCACTGGGGAATGAAGTCAGGGCCTCTATACTGTGCAACATCCTCAGTCTTCTTTTATATTATTTTACTTTGAGTCAGGGTCTCACTAAGTCGCCCAGGCTGGCTTGAACTTGTGGTCCTCCTGCCTCAGGCTCCCCAAGTGCTGGGATCACAGGCGTGAGCCATCAGGCTGAGATAAAAATGCCTAATTTAAAAATGAAGACCAGCTCCGTAGTCAACTCATGATACAAGTTGTTCTTTCTGGCCCTGGGTCTGTGGTCGGCAGGCAGCAAGGCATAAAATGGCACGGCACGGGGCAGAGCGAGGGAAAGCTGCTCGCTTGATGGCAGCCAGGAAGCAGAGAGAGAGGAGCCCCAGGACCGCCCCTTCCGGCCAGGCCTCACCTCCCAACGCATCAGCTGCGTGGTCCCCCTTGATTCAGTCACCTCCCAGACCCGCACAGCCCCTGGGCTCAGGGTGCGATGCCTTTGTCCTCTGGTCTCCATCTCTCAAGCGAGACAAGGTTGGGTTGCAGTCCCTGCTCTGTTACCGACGTCTTGGAATAGCTGCTCAGCGGTTTATAAGCCTCAGATTCCTAATCTGTGAACCTCAACCTTCTACTTTGTACCTGCTTCCTTGGGTTACTGTGAAGATGAAGGGGGATGATATACATAAATCACTTAACAGCGGACTTGGCCATAGTAAGTGCTCAATAAACACTGGTTATTATAAAAAGAATTACCTGGAAATGGGTATCCTGCCCTCATTCCTGAAGTGAGACAAACTGCTAAAATTACTAGAAGGAAGGAAATCAAAACGAAACATGGGCTCCATTCTACTCTTGGGAGGGACTCCCAGTTCCTAAACAACTCTGGGGATGGCCCGGGCGCTTCCTCCAGCTCCTCCCCAGAGAGGTCCGGAGTTGGACCCTACACCCACTTGCGAGGAGCCTGCTCGTCCCAGCCACATATTGCCTGCAGCAGGGCCACAAGCTCGGAGACAGTCACCGTGGACCGCAGATGTCAGGCAGCGGAGACCTGAGGGTCTCAGCTTCCAAGAGCCCCCACGAGCCCTGTAAGTAGCCTGCTTCTGTTTTTGAGTTGAACGCTAGGGACTCTAGAGCTAAATTTATGCCCCATGTTTAGCAAGCGCACAATATGTCATTTATATACTTGGTACAGAAGCCTCCATCTAAAATTCCTGCTGTTATTTTCTCTTTGTGTCTTTTCTCCTTACTTGTTTTAATTTACTTTAAGCTGCCCTTAAATCCACTTTGGAACAAGGTGGGGAATAAATACGTTCCATCTGTATTTCAACAGCTTCCCATTGTATATGTGCATATTCTTGTGTATTTCTTTTCTTAAAATGACTGTCGACTGGTGCCTGCCAGTGGCTGCGTCTGCCTGTGCTAGTTGTGTCGCTGACTGGATTTAAAATTGAGAGTCTGATAAGCTCTCAGGAAGCAAGGAAACAGGGTGTCCTAGTTCTCAGTGTAAAAGTCAGGGCTGGGCCTTCCCAGGTGTCTGCCCCGGCAAGTCAGTGTAAGGCAGAGATTTCGCTTTCCCATATCCCTGGATGTCCTCTGGTCACCCCTGTGCCTTCCTGTACTGGGGACTCTGCCCCATGGAGCCCAGCAGAGGAGGAGAGGGCAGAGGAGTGCAGAAGGACGCTGAATTCCGGGCCCCCCTCCCGCACCTTCCACTGCTGTCACGGCTCATCGCAAGGGGGCGCTCTGCATACCAGTCTTTCCTTAAAAGTTCTGCGGATGCTTTCTTCCTTTGCCTCCTCCAGGTTGGAGGTCGTCACAGCGTCACTGTACTGGTGCTAGGTCCTGCACTCTGTCTTATGATTTCCCCACAGCCTGCTGCATTAGGATTCTCAACAGAAAAGAACTAAGAGAAGGCAGATAGATGATGGATGGATGGATGGATGGATGGGTGAGTGGGTGGATGGATGGATGGTTGGATGGATACTGGCTCGTGCAATTATGGGAGCTGAGAATCCCCACCCTACGCCATGGTAGGCGCCGTGCCTGGAGTGTGTGTGGCCTGAGCCAGGGCAGCTTCATGGGTGCCCAGTGGGCAGCATTCCTGGGCATTCAGCCCCATCCACAGCCGACTCCACACACCCTGGCCCTCCTTGGCTTTCATTTTCCTTGGTTCCGAGCTGAGGGGTTGGACTAGAGAACCAGCTTGCAGATTTTCTATATTTGGAATTTATATTTTCTGGTCTGAGCTGCTGTCCAAATCCCGGCTGGGGCAGCAAAATGGGTGCCTTGCACCAGCTGTGTGCATCCTAAGTCTCCTGGCGGTGGCCTGATGGGAGCCGGGCTCTCTGGGTCCTGCTCCCCACGCCCTATGCACGCCCTGGAGTGCGGAGTGAGTGAGCACCCGAGTCCTTCCTCACCCCTCCTCTCCCCACCACACTTTCCCTCCAGGGCCAGAGAGCTGGAGGGGTGGCCCTGGCAGTGTCAGCTGCAGGCCCACACTGCTTCTTGGGCAAACACAGGCACCGGCTTTCTGAACGCTGCCAGCCAGCAGAGTCTGCCAGAAACAAACAAGTCCTCCCTGCCTTGGGGCAGTGCTGCATCCAGCACCCCAGACCTACAGCACCTCACGTTCTGCAGGGCTTTCCAGGCTTGACCCCGGTGTCCTCGCTTTAGAAAGTGGCAGAGTCAGAAGGAGGGGTAACCCGGCCATGGGCAGTGAGCAGCATAGGGAGTGAGGAAGCAACATTTGGGGGGGCAGGGGGTGCAGGGCCATGTGCTGGGCGCCTCCAGAAAGCATCTCAACCTCCAACTCCCTGGTGAAGTTTGGATCCTACAGCCCTGTACTGATGATGCACAGAGATGGAAAGTAACTGTCCTAGAGTCACACAGCTGGCATATGGAAGAGCAGGGATTCGAACCCAGGACTTTGGGTTGTACACCCTGACAGCTTCCCATTATACCTTATGCTTCTCACTTTGCAGAGCACCCACCCCTCAGGATCTGGGCGCCGTCTCGCTCCTTGGTCCCATGGGGAAGGGCAGGTTAGGTGACAGTGGCTGGCTGTCAGCACCCAGGCTGTCAGGGTCCCCAGGCTCCGGGTTGAGGGCCTTCAGCTCCTACTTCCAGGCACAGGGGCGGGAGGCCACTTGGGATGCTGGGCTGGCTCGTCCTGTGGGGATCTTCTAGCGAGAAGGGAAGACACCAGGGGCCCGGCCAGGGCCCGAGGACTCTCCCAGCAGCCATGCCTCACCCTAGGCCATGGACCAAGCAGCTGGGAGCAGGCCACATTCCCCTTTGGTAAGAAGGCATAGGTACCAGGCACCGGCAGACACTCGTAATCCCAGCATTCTGCGAGGGTAAGCCGGGAGGATGGCAAGTTCGAGTCCACCTTGGGCAATTTAGAAAGACTCTGTCTCAGAACAAAAGGGAAGGTGCTGGAGGTGTAGCTCAACACTGCAAGAAAGGGCGCAGAGGTGAGAGAATGGTTTTTTTCTCTGCATGTAAACTTTTCTTGGCTGGGATGGAGAATTCCCCTCCTTCGCCCCTCACCCCTGCAACCCTTGCCTCCTTATCTTCCTCTTTTTCCTCCCATCCAGACTCAGTCATTGCCTTCACTTGTCCCTGAAAGAATCCAGTGCTCATCTTACTCCAGCCTGGTTGCCTGGCAATGTAATTGTGACCCACCGTCCCCAGCCTCTGAGCTCAGACCTTGGCCGGCCTCCAGCCTGGCAGAACAGGGGCCTCCTGCAAAGGTTCCTGGGGTGACCTCATACCTCTGTTGACTTCTGAGCACAGGAGTTACGAGCTGCTGTACAAATGCACGTAAGCAGTGTGATTGAAATATATAGTGATTGTGTAAATTTTAAAAATGTATTATAGGGCCGGGGATTTAGCTCAGTGATCCCGCCACCTGCCTCGAAAGTGCAAGGTCCTGATGTTCAATCCCTGGTACCAAAAGAAAAGTATTATAGTAAGACACATTGCTATTAATCCCACTCAAATTACGCCCCCCTCACTTGGAAGACATGTATCACTCTTGGCGCTCTCTGAAGCAGTTCTGGAAGTCCTCTTTCATGAGTGTCTTTACGAGGTGTGATCAAAACTATCATGAATGAATTGGGGTGGGGGATTTAGCTCAGTGGTTTTGCCACTGCTGCGGAAGGACCCGAGTTTGATCCCCAGTACCGAAAAAACAAAAAAACTAGCATGAATGCTGCTGCCGAGTGCCTTCCAATAGAAAGACAGCTCGTAAAAACATCCCAGTGAGTCCTCACCCACCTCATTCACGGGAGCTGGTACCATGTGACTTCCAGCTCTTCCCCAAAATGACCTGGAAAGGTGAATGTTTTGATGATTCAGAAGACTTAGGCAGCCACAACAGCTCAACTAAAGACACTCATGAAAGAGGACTCCAGAGCTGCTTCAGAAAGTGGCAACAGCGTCAGAACAAATGTGCTCAGAGAGGGGGATTAATGACAATGGGTTTTTTACTGTAATCAATTTTTGGGGGGGTACCGGGGATTGAATTGAGGACCTTGCACTTTCGAGGCAGGGAGCAGCACCACTGAGCTAAATATGCGGCCCTTTAATCAATTTTTAATTTAAACATCCAATGTGTTTTTGAATCACACCCTGTATGTATCAAAATATGTATTTTATTGTAAATGTAAGCCCTGGTTTTTATGAGGCGCACACACACACACACACACACACGCATTCCGAACAGAAAGTACAGAGTCTCTGAAAGCGAGCAACACGTCTCATTGGTGCAGATTTCTCTCCAGGAGTTAATTAAAGACGGTCTCTGGCACAGGAGCCAGGAGCTCTCTTGAGGCTCTGTCGAATAGCCAGTCCCCTTGCATTTTACGGGCAGTGGTGAGCAGTGTGCTGGTAAATGTGGAACAGCCAGCTAGGGCCGGGGAGTCTGGTTCCTCTCAGTGCCAATTTCCTTAATGTAAACTCCCAATTTCAGACCACCAACGTGAAGTCCCCAAAAGCAGAGTCAAGAAGGGATGTTCACCACCTTCCCTCAGGAGCTGGCAGGCTGCTTATTTGGGAGAGGGCTGAGAAAGGACAGAAGGGGATTACAAGGCTCCGAAGCACATGTGTCACCCCTCAGTGTGGCCCCGGGTAGCCTGCTCTGAGAGGCAGGAGATGATTGCACCTGGCCTCCTCTCTGGACCATGCTGGGGACCCTGCTGTCACCCCAACCTCTCCAGGTGACCCTGTGGATCCCAGCCAGGGTGTCACACCTGGTGAGCTCCTTCCAGATGCCTACGAGTCCCGGGCCACCCCCTCTTCACAGTTCTCTGCAGCACTGACCAGGAGACAGGACATGTGGCATCACCAGGGTCTGCGGTCTTGAGCCAAGAACTTGAATTCAAGTCCTGGCTCAGCTGCCTGTGGCTTTCCTGAGCTCTGTCTCCTCTCTGTGTGGGGAAATGGTTGGCACCGACGCCTCCAACTTGGTGCTGGGCACACGGAGCCTGAACCCCAGGCTCCATGTTTAATGAGCTGAACTGTGGGGACATTTATGGCCCTGGAATCAGGACCTCGGCAGTGGAGTGGGCTCACCGTTGTGGTTGTGGGCCCCCCAGCCTGTAAAGGACTCCTGTCAGAGTGCCCTGGCGCTGTCCGTCTCTGCTTGACAGAGTCTGGAATGAAGCGTCCGACATCCTGGACATCAGGCAGCAGGCAGGGTGGGGACGCTCTGCCTCTCCCTTTGTCCTTCAGGGCCCTGCCCTGCATAGCAGGTACACTCTGACACACGTCAGCAGGGGCATAAATATTTATGACATGTAGCTAATGCAGTCGGCGTATAGGATTCCCGGAGCTTTGGATAGGAGCTCTGCGTACAAGAAGCCATTTATCTGGGGAGGGTTCCTGGATGGGGAACCAGCAGCTGTGGACACAGAGAGCAGGCTCCTGGCTCTCGGGATGTTCTGGAAGCCTGCCCTTCCCTGAGCTAGGCTGAGTGTCTAAATTTGCAGGCACGGTCGCCTGGCAGCTGCCACCACGGGCTGTGGGCTTTGAGAATTAACCAACCTTTGAGCTTTTGCTCCTTGGCTTTGCAGGACCAGGCCTTGGGACAACAGATCCACAATGAGAGGGTGGAAAATGCTTCTCACCTTGGCTGCCCTGAGGCTGAGCCCTGCTAGATCTCCCAAGCCCAGGGAGGAAGTCACCTAGGCCTGTAGTTCCCACAGGCCTCCAACAGTGGCCCCCACATCCTGAGCCACCATGTCAGGAAAGGCAGGTGTTTCAGGCCCCCAGTGGGGTAGCCAAGCCTGGAGAGGACAGCAAGCCCTTCCCTCCGTGGCTGGTGGTCAGGTCCTCGGCACGGGGATGGACACTTTCTCCTCCTCTGCACTTGGGTGGGTGAGGGGTGGTGGGCGAAGCCCTGAGAGGGAGTCTCCTGGAGGAGTAGGGTGTGGCTCTGAGGGCTACAGCTTGGGGTGACCTGTCCTGTGGGCCCTTCCTGGGGAGTTTGGGAGGGCAGAGGGCTGCAGCCAGCCCGAGGTGAGTGGAGCTGCGCCTGCCAGGGAGGGGACTGTCCATGAGGAGCCCCCAGCCCCTGCAGCCCGGCACCCTCAGCTGGTACCCATCCCAGCGGGGCCTTAACTCTGCACATCAGGTTCACCAGGACGAACCTCCTCCATCTGCCTCTTTGGCCAAACCGGTTTCCTTTCCTGTCTCTGCGGAGGAGGAGGACGAAGGGAGACGGAAAATAGACTGCGTTCCTCCCTCGGCCTGAGCAAGAGAATCGGCTCCTCCGGGGCGCGCCCACTTCTGGCCGGTGCCCGGCACGAGGCCCTCCGCCGTGATCTCCTGCGCCCGGGGTGGCTCCCCGGCTGTGATCAGGCCGCTGTGGATTTTGCTCACATGACTGCTTCTCCCGGACTGACTGCAGACTCCTCGAATGCGGTATCTGTGGGTTGCCTTCCGTCCGTCACTGAACTCGGACGGCCACCCGCGGCCGAGCTGAGCAGGCACTGGGGAATAGTGGGCGAAACTTCCCTTGGGTTTTGAAATTCACAAAAGGCAAGGCAAAGCCTGCAATCCGATTCGGGGTTAGCGGCGGCCCGCCTGAGTTTGCGAGTCTTCCAGATGAGGGGGGGCCGGGTGCTCCCCGGGCCGAGGTGCAGGGCTGAGAGCCGCCCTGTGGGCTCCGTGCTGGCGCCAGGGCACAGGAAGCGACCAGGACTCCAGGCCCGCAGGGCCAGGGCCAGGACGCCCTGGGTGACCGTGTAGGAAGAGCGGCCTAGGAGCCCCAGCAGCTGCGGAAGTGAGACCCGCGGGGAACAGTTAGGGACTGGACGCACCGTGGGCTGGGGCCGGGGGCGTCCTGGGGTCGGGGGCGTCCTGGGGTCGGGGGAGGGGAGGACTCCCTACCAAGGGCCGGACGGGATTCGAATCGAGGCCATGTAAAGATGCACAGGACAATTCTGATGGTAGATCCAGAGAGGCGACTAATCAAAGAGCAAAGGAAGGGAAAAGGGAGAGAGGGAGGAGGAAATGAGATCGTGCAAGCAACGTGTTGCAAGCAGAAGGCCGCCTCCGTGGGCTTAAAGGAAGGAGCGAGACACTGAATGAGCCCTGAAGTCAAGAAGGCATTTAACCTCTAGGCCAAGAAGGACAGGAGCAACAGGGTGGACCCCAAGCTACTCGGGCCACTCGGGTGCGATGGGAATGCGGGTGTTGATCTGTGCCTGAGTCCTTCGTCCTTGCAAATCGTGGTTTTCAAAGTTTAAAGACGATGCATCGTACTCTAAAGAATCAACGGCACAAACGATACTGCTCGCTACAGACGGTGCATGCCTGTGATCCCAGCACTGCAGGAGGCTGAGGCAGGAGGATGGCAAGGTTAAGCCCAGTCTTGGCAAATTAGCGACTTAGCAAGACCTTGCCTCAAAATGAAAACTAATGAACATTCTGGGGATGTAGTTTAGCACAAAGGCCTTGGGTTCAATCCCCAGACTAGGAAAAAAAGTTGTAAAGAAGATATTGATTGAAATTCTAAACTCTCTCCTACCCTGACTCTTGGTCCATAATTTCCTCCTCAGGCTCCACTGGAACCCGTCTCTTGTGTTATCATTCCAGAGATTTCTAAGACTATAAAAGCTTATATTTTATTGCAGATGCTAACATACTACATGCAAAATTAAAATATATATCAGCAACCATTCCATTTCAGTCTCTATAAAATTGCCATGTTATTTTTTACAGCTTTCTTAGATTCAGCTGCATGCATGTGGCAAGTTAATTTATCTGGATCTATGTTGGTGGACAGTTAGGTTACTTCAAGTTTTTTGCCATCATAATTAGTGCTGAAACAATATTCTGAATAGCTGTCAGTTTACATGTGTGAATCTATGGGAAGAGCTGTGTTCAGGGATTCCAAACGTGAAAATGACAGCTTCACCTACAGGCTTCCTTCTGTGTTCCACCATGTGAGAATACCTGTCTCCCTCCCACCAGTGTTAAACTCAGAGTATTTTATCTTTGCCACCCTAAGGGACCATGGCACATCACCATAATGTTGATCTGCATGGTTAGGCTGAGCTGCCTTCCACATGTTCAAAGGCATTTATTCTCATTCCTTCTTCTGTGAATTGCTTATGTCTTTCGTCCACTTCTATTAAAGCATTGGTGTTTTTCTTATTGGTTGGTAAGAGCTCTTTATTTATTAAAGTAACATTTTTTGCAATGTTTTCCCAATCCGTCATTTGTGCTTTTGCTTTTTATGGTGGTTGTGACAGTTAAGCTGGGCTGTCAATCTGATTGGTTTAATTGCTACCTAGAGAATTAGTAAAGCACACTTCTCAGTGTGTCTGGGTCAGTCGCACAGGTGTGGCTTTGGGTGTGACATCTGCGCACTCCCCTTCCTCTCTGTGCTGTTCCACTGCTCTACTTCCCAGCCACCATGAAGTAAGCACCTTGCTCTACCAAACCGCTCTGCCATGAT
Source organism: Heterocephalus glaber (assembly GCF_053883595.1). Classification (NCBI taxonomy): domain Eukaryota; kingdom Metazoa; phylum Chordata; class Mammalia; order Rodentia; family Bathyergidae; genus Heterocephalus; species Heterocephalus glaber. The sequence goes on from NW_028258372.1 coordinate 40,755,468, forward strand.
ATTTCTGATTTAGAGCCAGCTGACCATGGACTAAATCTTCTGGAACCATGACCCAAAGTAAATCTCTCTTTTAAGTTGCAGGTGTTGGGGTATTTTTCCCCAGCAATGAAAAGCTAATACCAAATAGAAATGTGTAGTTTTTATGTGCATGGTCTAAACTTATTAGTCTTTTCATGTATGCCTTCTGGATTTAAGCCATACTTAGATCTTGTGCATTTCAAGGTTATAAAAATGTACACACACATATTCTTTTGGTATTTGTACAGGATCAATTTTATTGTAATTATTTAGTGTATGGTTTATATCTAGATGTCCCCTCAAAGCCTCGTGTGCTCATAGGTGGAGTTTTTGAGAGGGGTGGATCTTGAGTGTGTGTGGATTAAAGGTGTGTGTGTGAATATGGATTAAGGGCGTGATAACTAAATTAGTCCACTGATTGGTTTAGCACAGTAAAGGTGTGGATAATGGGAAGACCCACCCTGGGTGTGGGTAGCATCACCCAAAAGGCTTGTAGCCTGGGTGGGATAAAAGGGAAAATGAGGCTTGCTGCTTCCTGCCTTGCCATGGACTGTTTCTCCTCTGCCTGACAACCTGCCTTGGAGTCAGCCATATGTGGATGGAAACCTCTACAAACTCTGAGCCAAAATAAACCTTTCCTCCTTTAACTTGCAGATGTTGGTATTTTGTCCCAGCAAAAAGAAAAATAACTTAGGTATTTGGTGATGTAGAACAAATTTCAATTTCAGGAAAGACTTTGTTTCATTCACTTAACAATGTAGCTGAGGTTCCATCTTCACCAGTTTATAAAAGTCATCTTCTTTTTATTCTGTGAGCAGTTATTCTATCACATGAATCATTCTAATGCATTAACCAGCCACCAAATACAGATTATTTCCATCTAGTGTGCCATTACAAATAATAAGGTGACAAGTACTCACCTCAAAGGCATCTAATTCAACTTGACGCTTCTGAAACTATCAATGCTCCCAAATCACTCAGGGATCTTGCTAAAATTCAGATTGGGATTCAGCGGGTCTGGGTGGAGCCTGGGGTCCTGCATTCCTAGTGAGTTCCCAGGTGACATTATGATGCTGACACATGGACCCTACACCTTTCTGCAGGATTCCTAGACTCCCTCTTATGCATCCCACCCACGTGGGAGGAAGCAACGCTCCTGAGCCATCTTGTCCCAGCTCTGGATGGCTCCATCGAGGTTCTTCACACTGAGCCACAGCTAGGTTTCTTGGCTTTATGTCCTGGCTACAGAGAGAGGAAGTCTGAATCCCCACTCACTTCCTGACCCTTCAGATTCCTGCCAGCGTTTGCTGTTGTCCCTTCTTCAGGCTGGTCGTCTCTCCTCCCACTGCTCCAGGTCCTGTGAGTGGTGAGGAGGACACGGAGGGCACACCCTGCCTGGACTTCTCCCCTTGAACTCTTCTCTGCTGTCCCCCATACCTGCTGTCCGAGTACGAGTTCTCAGAGCTGGAGGTCAAATCCAAGCCTTTATCTTCCTTCTCTGAGAATACATGCAAATAACTGCAAGAACACAGACGACCACCGACTGTAGTATAATCAAGAGAAAGTGACGAGTTTTCATGTTTATTATCTTTGCTTTTAATATAATTCACCGCATGATAAGTTTTCAGTGACGGCTATGTCTACCAACTGGCTTGGCATGTTTTGGAAACTTATCTGCTCTCAGGAGTCTGTACGAACCAGCTCTGGCTGGCCCTCGGCCCGTTTTGAAAGCTGGAGTCCGCCCTCGTCTTGGAGCCTCCAGGGAAGACACAAGCCAGGGCTGTTTTTGGAGGCCCCTTGTTTCCTGCGGCCTTTGAGACCCTTTCTGTCCAGCCAGGTCCCACGCTTCCAGCGGTAGTGTTTTGCTGCCCCCTGGTGGCAGCTCTCTCCCTCTGCATCTTCCCGGGAGCTCAATCGCACTGCAGAACCAGGTCCGCGGTGGGATCAGAGAGACCCCGGCCAGGTGAAACCGTCTCCTTCTTCCGCTCCAGACTTGTGGGACCCAGAGGGAGCCAGGTCATACACCCAGGGCCTCAAGCCCCGCGGCTCCCTCCGCATCTCCAAGTCATGGGTTCTCACTGCCCTTTGCAGGTCCCGCAGGCCGGGACGCAGTATCACAGTGGCTCCACCCAGTGCCTGTGCACCTGCACTGTCGCTCCATCCGGCGCACTTGAGAGAGAGCTGAGGATCGAACCCAGAGTCTTGGCACTGAACTACATCCCCAGCCCCTCCTCTTTTTTATATTTTGAGACGGAGTCTCATTAAGTTGCTAAATTGTTCAGGGTGGGCTCAAACTTGAGATCCTCCTGCCCCAGCCTCCCAGAGTGCTAGGATTACAAGTACGGACCACCACGCCAGGCTTGCTCGCCGGAATTCTGACTGGACAGCTGTAGTTTGTTGTGTTTTTGCTTTGGGGTCCCATGAGAAAGCATCTTCAGACCCATGCATTACAATCTGGGCTTCCGGTCATCTTAGACCGCCAGTAGGAAATACATTTCGTGAGGAACCCAAAAGCCGAGGGCATGGCACGCAGAGAAGGTTCAGGGAGCAATGTGTACCCTTCCTATGCGTAAGGAATTGGACATTGCTCCTTAGTGTGCCCTCCTCAAAACTAAAAGCCGCAACTTAATGAATAAAATCGGCAGCCTGGATCTCTACCTACTCGCCCAGATTTTATCACAATGGGAGGGGGGAAGAACGAGCTTGCCCCATAGCAAATCGAGGGCCACCCCCCAGGATCTGGGAGCGCAGGCCTGAGCTCTCCTCCCCTCGCTCCGAGGCCTCACCCCCCAGCCCCGAGAGCCTCCCGCATCCCCGGATGTCCCCGCTCCCTCTCCGGTCCTCCCTGATGAACTTCTCCATTCCACCACCAGGCGGCAGCAAAGAGAAGCAAACGGCGCTGGGGGCCGGGAGGGAAAAGGGCGTGGCGCCTGAGCAGGTCCCGGAGGAAGCTCTGACCTTTAACCTGTGTTTGACCAAAGACTTTTGGCGCGTCCAAAATTTATAGATCCTACAGGAGCCTCTTAAAACAGCAGTGCCTGACACAGTCCCGGTTGGACCAGTGTTGACGGAAATTCAAATCCATACACTTCCTAGAAGGCTTTCTGGCATCATTTCAAAATTTTTTAAAAACTCAAATCCGCTGACCCAGTAATTCCACCAATGGGAATTTAGCATCAAATGGGAATTATATATAAAAAGGTAGCCACCACAAATGTTTATATTCTAGTGGGAAAGTCTAAATAGCATCAACGTGGAATTAATTGTAAATTTCGAACAGAACAATAAAAAATGGAACCTTACACTGCCAGTAGGTATAATCGTGCAGAAAGTGAAAAGCGGCTTACGAAAGAGTACAGGCGCCTGACCACATCTGCAACAAGCGACCCTACAGAAGGGGGTCGTTCGGAGACTCAGGGAGTTTCTCAGACTGCAAAGCCACCCACGATGCTGCAGCAGGACCGGGACGGACACAGCCCTGCAGGGAAAGTGGGCCTGGCCTGTTTCTGTGCATGCGTGTGGGGTGTGCACAGAGCCGGAGTAGAAGCTGTCTGAGTGCTGAGATTTTCAGGTGCTTTTGAATAATAATAACACATAATAATTATGATAAAATGGTTTGCTGAAAGGGCATCTGGGCTGTTTCAGACTCTTGGCTATCACAGACAAAGCTGCTGTGAACATTTGTGCTCAGGTTTTTGTTGGAACATAGCTTTCCGTGTTGCTGACATAAACGCCCCAGAGTGCAGTGGAGGCTCTGTTTTATTAGCGGATGGCCGGTTGTGGCGGGCGCTCGGGAAGAGCGCGTGCTCTGCCGCTGGGTAGGGTGTCTCATAGGTGTCTCTTAGATGTCCCATTGCTTTATACTGTTGCTAAAGTTTTCTGTTTCCTTGTTGTTCTTGCTCATTCTGTTTTTGAAATTGGATATTGGAGTCTTCAACTGTTGTTGGCAAGTGTCCATTTCATGTCTGTGGTCTGCTTGGGCCCCTGTTATTAGGTTTGGGTGTGTTTGTAATTGTTTCTTCCGGATGTAGCGATGTTTTGTTATTATGAGATGCCCCCCTTTGTCTCTAACATTGCATATTAAAATAGTCTCGGTCCTTCCCCCAGATCCTGTCGTTCACACACGTGTCTCGGCCCTGCCTCCCCAGCCGGGCCCACGAGCAGACTTGGAAGAAAGGTTCTTTCCGAGGGCTGGGGCGACGTCTGTGCCAGGCAGGCGTCCTTCGTCTTGGGGCCGCAGCTTCTCTGTGGGTCGGTCAGGCTGTGGCCCTTGACCTCCCACTGTTGCAGAGCGCTGGCCTGAAGCCGGCTGGTGAGCCTGCCGCACTGTGACGTCACAGCCTGGGCTTGATGGGGCCGACCTTGACAATGGTGACCACAGAGGACCTGAAGCTGCACGTGAAGGCTACGCCGGCCAGCGAGGGCAGGACAGCTGCCTCCGCAGGCTCGGGGCAGGGCTCCTGAGCAGGCGCTCAGCACTCTGCAGCTGAGTCAGGACGAGCCCTGGCAAGAGGGAGCACTTCTCCCAGGAGCTGGGGGCAGCCCAGGAACGGGAATAGCAGAGGGGAGGTGTGCGGAGGCCGGGCTGAGAGGTAGACAGCAAGGCCCAGCTCCAGAGGGGCTCAGTGCAGGGCTGCAGTCCCAGAGAGGGAGTCGGGCAAGAGCATGCAGGGCTCCCAGGTGAAAGCTTGGCCCGTGGGGCCAGCACAGGGACCACTTCCTGCCGGGAAGCAGCCAGCTGTCCTGGTCTCAGGGTGGAGGCCGGGCCGGCCTTCTCACACAAGATGCTGGAGGCTGAGTCGCACTGTGCAGAGTGAGAGCAGCGGAAGACCCTCCCTCCCGAGGTCTAGTTGGACCCATGACGGCCTGGACAGGATTCCAAGCGTCCCTATGGGCAGGGCCTGGCACTATGGTGCAGAGGTCCTGAGGAAGAGAATCCTCCAGTCTGGATGCCATGGTGGCATGGATGGTCTGTGAGCGGTAGAGCATCCTCCTCCCTAAAGATGGCTTTGGCTCCCGCCTGGCCCCTGGCAGGTGACCTCTGACCCTTGGCATGTGCTGCAGCCTGGGACGCCAGCACCTTGACCTCTGCAGGGGCTGGAGACTAAGGTCAGCCACATGAGCAGGCGGCCATGCTGCATGGTTGATCTCTAATAAAAAGTTAAGAGCCTTGGACACCAAAGCTTGGGGCAGTGTCCCCGGCTGGCAACACTGCCCACATGGCCACATGTCATCGCTGGGAAAAGGAAGCACTGACTCCTTGCCCTCCCTGGCTGGGAGGGGACAGCAGAACTCACAGCTGCTCTCTTCTGGCCCAGTCCTGGGGAGGTGACAGTTTTCCTGGGTTCTGTGGGTCCTTGTAAGTCACTGAGCCTGCATGTGGTCTCAGGGACCTTCTGAGCCGCAGCCACACCTGCTAAGAAGACCGTAGAGGTCCCCAGACACCAAGCCCTTGTCACTCTATGCTTTCTCCATCCCCAGTGCCTCCGTGGCCAGTTGAGTTCCCTGCAGATCAGCGTCCCGCACCCAGTGGGGAGGGGGTCCCATTTCCGTCTGTCACCCTTCTGGTCTGGCTCCTTTACTACTTCCCAACCTCTGGTTTCTTAGCAGTGAGCTCAGGACATGCAGATAAACAGCTTGCCCTGAGTCCACGCAGTGGAGAAGCCACATGGTCACAGTGAGACCCCAGCAAGCTCCAATAAAACAGGAGCAATAATATGTGCTCCCCCTACTCTACGGCTTGTAGAGACCAACTACAGCCCATAGTGTCTGTGGGTGCTTTGTGCACTGCAGGGTTGTTAGGGTTTGGATCCGGTGTCCCCAAAAGCTTTGTGTGTTTGGAAGGTGACTCAGTCATGGGTGTGGTGTTGTCCTCATGAATGGCTCCATCCCCGGATGAGGCAGGCCTTGGAAGTGGTGTGGACTGAGTGTGACTTGGAAGGATGCACGTCCCTCCCTTCCCTCTCTGCTTCCTGGCCGCCATGATGCGAGCCCTTCCACCGTGCCCTTCCTGCCTTGAAGCCAGCTGACCGTGGACCAAACATGAACCAAAATAAACCTCTCCTCCTGTAGGCCGTGGCTGTTGGGTATTGTGTCCCAGTGGTGAGAAAGTGACCAGGACAAGGGTGACTTGCACACTTTAGGAAAGGACATTTTCAGAAAGAGCAGAGGGTCCTGCCCTGACTAGCTTTGGACAAAAGTCAGCTTTTTTGTCTGTGCATCCTGCATCTCCATTTTCCTCAGAGGACATTTTCTTTCATTACTCGAGGGCCAAAATAACAACCTGCCAGAAAATTTCAAAATCAGAATGTAGGGCAGGGGAACACATTCACTCTCACTTCTGTGAGTCCCCTGCCTTTGTTTCCTTATGGGGGTGTTTTCCCCGGCAAGAACACAGGGAACGCTCTCTCCCCCACATTTTCCCAGCCCCCTTCTCTCTCTTTGCTGGGGTAAGTCAGCATTGCCCCAGGATGGCACGTTCACCATGATCCCTTACCCCCATCATTTTCTGGGCTTTCCAGTCCCCGTCCCCTGTCACATTGTCCTACCTGGGCCCTGCGTGGCACAGATGCTCTGGGTGGTAGAGGGCATCCCCAGGGCACCTGCAGCCCGGTGGTGGGAGGGTCAGTAGCCACCCTGCCAACCCCTCCCTCCCAGCCTCAACAACATGCTGCCAGGCAGGAAAGCCGACTTCAGGGCTATGCAGTGGGTCTTCCCCAGGACCAAGGTCTGTCCTCATCTCTTCTCGCCAAGAAAGCCTCAACCCCTTTTCCATTTGTTCCCTACTTTGTCCCACACCCTGAAGAATAAATAGAGACCAAAGATGGAAAAGCCTTCCCACCAGCTACTTCGAGGTCATAGCAGTAACCAAGTCCCCACAACTGCCAACCTAGGAAAAGAAGCAATTCACAGAAAGCTAGACACCTAAAGTTTTAGCCTAAACAGTTTGTTTTCTACTCTAAAAAATTCTACACTTGCTTTTAGACATTTATTTTTGATACAGGAACAGCCTCTGGAGCATCCCACAGGGACTCACATCCAGCTTTCCATTTTGCCAGGCCAGGATGCGTCTGACAGAAGGACCAAGCTTGGTCCACAGATGCTCTGGGTGGAACTCACATCACAAGGATGGTCCTTGAGGCAATGGGCCTGGATTTGCACCCTGTGTAAGTTGTCACTTGTCTCGGGGGCGACCAGGTATCTCAATGGTCTCTGGCATCTCAGATCACCCTTCACCATTACCCACAGCACTCACAGCTGGGGGTGACAACACCAGTCACTAGCAGAGTATGAATGGGTCACCAACAGTACCTATCACATACGGCTTCCACTTCCATAAAACATGCATGGGGGGTGCACACCTGTAATCCCAGCACTCTGGGACGTTGAGGCAGGAAGATCTCAAGTTTGACCCCAGCCTGGGTAATTTAGTGACACAGTGAGACATCGACTCAAAATAAAATATTAAAAAAAGGGCTGGGGATGTAGCTCAGTGAGAAGGTGCTGGGTTCAATCCCAGGACCACAAAGAAAGAAAGAAGGAAAGGAAAAATGAACGAACGAACGATAACAAAACCCTGAAGGCATGCAACATACGCTAACCAGGAGCCAATCCCTAAATTTTCAGGAGCTTTGCAAGCCAGTTGTGAAATGCAGTCCTTATTAAAAACTAAAATGCATAAAGTGACAAATACATTTAAAAGAAAGAGTAGAAATAACTCACAGCTCCCTGTTTCCCAGTTCTTTTGCTACCATAGATGTTCATGCAGTTCCTTGTGTCCTGGCATCCGTGTGGTGCGAATATGACATGGGAGGAGTCCCTGCAGACCCCCGCTCCACCAAGGAGTGACATTGTGGTAGGACCTTGAACTTGACACAGTGGGAGAATTTACACCACAGAAATTGCCAAACTATCAATGGTGAGGCAGGAGATTAGTGCATGGCAGGTTGGCTGGAAACAGGATATAACCAAAGTGGAGGCTGAACAACGGGATGTGACCTGTCAGTCACAGCCAAGATGTGTGGGCAGAACAACCTGCAATGACCCGGATCTGAAAGAATATAGAACATGGTGGCTGTGGCCCACTGGCCCTGCAGTCGTACTGTTCTGCTGTCCTGCACCACAGTGGCCCATCCTGTTTGCAGGATGCATCTCTTCTTGCTCTTCTCTTTTCCTCACTCTTTCCTTTCCTGCTCTTACTTTAAATAAAAGTTACACTTAGTGGTCCATCGGCTGTCCTAGCCAATTCTTTGGGCAGGCAGAAAGAACCTGGAGTCACTGGACCCTGAAAGGTGATATCGAGGCTCCCTTTATTTCCAGTGACCCGGATGTTAAATATTTGTCCTCCAGAGGGGCTCAGTCTCCCCATCATGCCCCAACACACACACACACAGAGGCTGCATGCCAGACCAGGGGAGGGTCTCCTCACCGGGGGAGGCACGGCTGGAAGCCTCTGTCCACTCTTGGGGTTTTAAGGGCTGGACAGTAGTAAGAGAGGAAGAGCCATCAGGGCTTCTCTCCTGGCACCCACACCTCTGCAAGGGGGATCCACCCGCTCCTGGTATTCGGTGCTTACAAGGCCCATGCAGAGCTGGTGTTCTGAATAAATCTTAAATGAAGGCTGCTCACACGGATCGGTAATGCCCTTGGGCATGGCTGATCTCGGCCCCAGCTCCAGTGAGGGGAGACAGAGGAGGACTCATTACAAGCCAGTGTTAGCAGGTCTGCGCCTCTCCCCAGCTCCTGAGTCCTCAGAAGGGACAGAGTTGGTCTACTCGCAGCCCTGAGAGGCAACAAGGCTGAATGACAAGGCTGTTGTTAGTTACAAAGCCCTGTGTCCTTAATACAGAAATTCTTTGTTGCTGATTAACTCCTGTAGGACCCATAGAAGGGTAACTGTAACTTTTGTGACTGTGTCATGGATCACTGAAAATTAAAACTAGGCACAGTGGTGCATGTTTGCAATTCCAGCATTCTGGGAGGCTGAAGCAGGAAGATCACAAGTTTGATCCCACCCTAGACAACTTAGCAACTTAGCGAGACTCTGTTTCAAAATTTAAAAAAGAAAAATAGAAAAAAGGCTGGGATGTAGTTAGGTGTGAAGCCCCTGGGTTTAATCCCCCCATACAAAACAAAAACAGAAACAAATCTCTACAAATTTAGAAGCCTGCATGACCATGACATGGTCTGCTGGACGTCAGTCCCTGTCCTGGGTCCTTCAGAGGAGGTGGGAGGCTCGAGGTCGCTACCTGAGCCCGAGTGCAGGTGTTCAGTTCACACACTTGCAGTCTAGATGTTTATTTTAAACAGCCACTTCTTCCTGCCCACTTGCCAGTTCTGTGGCAATCAATCGGCATTAATAAGATGAACTAATTGGGGCATCGGGGTCCACAGGAGGAGTCCTCAGCTGCTACTTCCTGGCCCCCAACCTGATCGAGCTGCCAGCAGGAATTGAGGGTGGAGATGGGGAGCGGCTGCAGGGCCAGGAGCCCAGCATCAGGGATGAAGGTGAAGCCCCTCTCTCTCCTTCTCCAGCTGCACTTAGAGTCTTCTCAGCAGAGGGCAAAGGGCTCAGCCAGTGGGTGGTGAATGGGACCCTCAAAGTCCACATTTTGCTGCTAGGACACCAAGATGTGTGTCCAACAAAAGATTAATATGCATTCACTCCAAGCAAGAGGCGGTGTTGGAAAGGCAATTCAGGGCCCGAAATGTTGCAGTGGACAGATATTTTGATGATTTATGGAAAACAAAGGGAGAGACCCTCATAAATCTTACCTTACCCAGAAATCCAGTGGCTGCTAGAGATTTCTTGGATGCTGTGAAGGCAGATATTTTATTTGGCCGTATTTCAGTAGACGGCGGCTTATTTCTGTCTAATGTGTTTATTTCTCCGGGAAATTATTCCAGCAAAGTAATGTCCATTCCACATCTAAGAAAGGAAACAGATATTTGTTTATAGGCTATGAGGACACCCAGACCTCTGCATTTCCTTCCTTTGGTCTGTTCATTTCTTTCTGTGTTTGATGGTACATGAAAATAATCTGTTTACTTCATTTAGCCCGTATTTATTCATCAAGGAGGTATTCCTTATAATATGCTTTTAGATGTTCTCACTCCTACGTTAGATATAAATGGCAGTGTAATTCTTTGACCAGCTCCGTGCACCACCACTTGGGGAGCACTTAGATCTCACAGCCCACCCCCCGGCGAAAAATTGTGACTTCCAGTGGCGTCGTCCACAGTGCAGTCCAGTGCTGGTCCATAGAACTTTTCTGCAACAACAGTGATGTTCTTCAACCCAGGTTATTCATTGTAATAACCACGAGGCACATGGGACTCCTGTCCACTTGAGATGTGCCTGGTGTGACTGAGAAACTAAATTTTCAATTTTATTAATGTAAAGGTATGTTACCACGTACATCTAGTGGCTACCGCTATTGAATAGTACAGTGTTTCTATGTTCATAGCAGCTGTGCTCTTATTCATGCATTCGCCCATTCACTCAACAAACACGATGGAGCTTCAGCTGTGAGCAGAGGGCTGTGCTGGACCCCGGGGACGCAGAGCTGAGACCTCAGGACACACCCAGGGCATCTCCCATGGGCACTTTGGTGTGGACAAGGTCGGGCCTGGCATGGGGAGAGGCTCTTGTCACACGAGAGGTCTGGAGGCACTGCGAGGATGAAGCAGGTGCGAAATGCTTCCTGTGTTTTAACCACTTGGTTTGGGTGGAGCAGATGTCTTTGCAACTGGCAGTGCGCGGTAGTCTCAAGCCTACAGGAGCTTTGGAAAATTGGCTCTCCCCGTGCAGAAGATGGAGTCTAGACCCCTCTCTTGCCAGCCACTAAACTAAAATCAAAACAGATGAAAGATCTAAGCGTTAAAACAGAAACAATCTGGTGGGAGATAAAAGAGGTTTTGAAGACAGAGGCAGAACAAGGACTTTCTGAACAGAACCCCAATGGCACAAGAAATAATACTAAGAATGAACAAATGGGATCTACCAAATCAAAAAGCCTCCCCACAGCAAAGGAAACACACAATGGCCTGAAGAGACAGCCTGCAGAATGGGAAAACAATTTTGCCAGATATTTCTCAGACAGAGGACTAACTTCTATCCTATATACAAAGAACTCAGGAATTAGACTCCCCCAAATAAAAGACCCAATCAAGAAATGGGTGACTGGAATGAACAGACACTTCTGAGAAGTATGGAAGGCCAAAAAAATACATGAAAAAATGTTCAACACTGCTGGCCATTAGAGAAATGCAAATTAGAACTACATTGAGATTCCATCTGTCATCAAAAAAGGTAATAATAACAAATGCTGATGAGGATGAGGGGGAAAAGGAACCCTTCTACATGGTTGGTGGGAAGGTAAACTAGTGCAACCACTGTGGAAATCAGTATGGAGATTCCTCAAAAAACTAAAAATAGAAATTCCATTTGACCAGCTATCCCTCTTCTAGGTATCTTCCTAAAAATCATCCTATTACAAGGATAATGCAAACCCATGCTTATAGCACCACCATGTATATTAGCTAGATCTTGGAAACAGCCCATATGCTCATCAGCAGATGAATGGATAAGGAAAACGTGGTACAATATTGGTATACAATGGAGTACTACACTGTCATAAAGAAGGATAAACTTGAGGCCAGGCTTGTGGCTCAGTGGCGCCACACCTGCCTACCAAGCACAAGGCCCTGAGGTCAATTCCTGGTACAAAAAAAAAAGATATTTCAGTATATATGCTAATATGCTTCATTTATACTACTAGTTTCTCTAAGTTCACTGAAAAGAAATCTTTGTGCTATTATCTGTTTTTTTTTTGCAAGAATCTTTTTTGTCTATGTCTTATATTCTGAGTAACTACTTGGAAGATAATGATGCACAGTGCATTAACTAATTTACTATTTTATTGTAAAATTTTGTTTTATTTTTTCATTTAAAAAAAGACTAAGTGGTGCAGCGAGTTTGCGAGACAACTGCAGAGGGGCGGGGTTCCGGGAGGCCCCGCTGGGGAGGAATCTGGTTTCACACCCCCAGCTCTAGCCAGTGTGAGCCGCCTGCCCAGACGGACCTCCCAGGCCCGCAGGGAACCAGCTTATATAATCGGCAAGAGAAAGTTTGTGGATGACTTGCTGCAGACGGAGGGAGACAGCTGCTCTCAGTACTGCTGTGGATAAACAGGTGTGGGCTTTTCATTGTGGCGGCGAAAAGCTTTACAAACCCTGCTCCCTCCAGGACTTTTATGCGCGGAGCCACGCCCTGCATTAAAGAGGCTCTGCAGAGGCCGCTCCCCTCGCCTAGCTCTCTGAGCCCGGATGGGGCAGGGTTGGGGCTGATGCACCCAGAGTCTGATGATGACGGTGCGGCCGCCCTTCCGAGCCTCTCTGCCTCCTCCACCCGTCCCAGCCAGGCGTGGATGCCACCTGCGGGCACGGGGAGGACTCTGCTCCGGACACCAGGGGCTTGGGCTGGCAAGAGGCCTCCCGAGCTCAGCTCTGTGGCTCTCTGAAGTGGTGGACGACGGGCGGAACCCGAGGAAATAATTTGGTTTTTTAATTTTAAAGCGAGAAGCGAGAAGCAGATGGAAAGATGTTCTCTAGTTGGAGTGGACGGGCCCTTCCTTCCCTCTGCTTATTCCCCAGGGAAGGGGGCAGAATGTGCCAGCTGGGGAGGTGGTGAGGGGTCTGCAGACAGGGCGTGGCCTCGACACAGGACCTCCGGCAGTTAATTGTGGGTTGGCCAAAGGGGAGAGGGTCAGGGCCCAGACTCTTGGTTCCCTTCTCCTTCCCTGACCTTGGGACAGACTGGGCTGCGAAGTGACTCCCTCCTGATGCTGGGGAGACAGGAGCGGAGATCAGAGCGCCTGTCTTCCTGGGGTACCTGCTGGGGAAACCCTGGTCTTCCCTGCGTTGCGAGGGACCTCTGTTCCGTCTAAAACCCGCGCCTCCTCGGTTACCCCTGACATGTTCCGCAGCTGGCTTTCCCATGTCCTGCTTACAAGATCCTTTTCCATCCACTTCCTTGTAGCTCAGCCTGGCTGTCTCCCTGTTCTCATCCTTCCGCATGATGCCAGGATTTCCATCCTTTGGGACTTGTCCAGCGTGGGGGACAGTGGTTTTGGGGAGAACAGCGACACAGGGCCTGGTATGTGAGAGGCTTGACACAAATTTGGCCCCTCCTGATCTCCATCAGGGGCTCCAATCTCTTCTCCTAAGCTGGAGCAGGTTTTTATTTACTCCCTCTTTCCTCTTCTTCCCATCCCGTATCCCAGCTTGCTTTAATTTTTCTCCAAGAAAGGGGAAATGTCCTATATGCTGTTTTCAAGTTGCTTTTCTCTGTGAAAGATGGTAGCATCTTTTAAAACACAGCCCCATGCTCTCCTTTGCCCGTGTGCAGCACTGCCCTCTTCTGGGCTCGAACTGGTCCCTGTGGCCTGAGCCCGTTTCTGCAGGCTGGGGTCTTAGCGGTGCCACTGCCGGGCCAAGGGCACATTCACAGTCTCGCTGGTCCTGCTGAACTGCTCTCCTGGAAGTCCATACCAGGTTAATTCTCCGCCCATGATGCACAAATCTGTGGTTTCCCTGCACCTCCCGGGACCATGTGCAAGGGACAGCTGGGAGGTTGTCGCACACCGCTGGAGCCCTGCCCTGTCCCCAGCGCTCAGCATCTGTGTGTGTGCATCCTGGAGTCACAAGCGGAATAGCTGAGAGTGGGTTGGGGAGCTGTGTTTCGCCTCAGAGTCGATCGCCAGCAGGTGGTGTCCCTCCCCACTCAGGCAAGGAGACCACCAAGGCCAAGGAAATGCCCGCTGCCTCACCCTCAGGGCCCAGGGTCTCTCTGCCCCTCAGACCCAGATGTAATTTCTTTACACAAGGTCCCTGAGTTCCAGGGCAGTTCCAACTGCTGAGGCGCCACATGACTTCCTGTCTCTCTGGGCCTCCAGAGAGTTTTCTTTGCTCTTAAAAAAAATGAGGGCCGGGGATTTAGCTCGGTGGTTCCTTTGCCCGCCTTGCAAGCCAAAGGTCCCAGGTTTGATCCCCGGTACCAAAAAAAAACTACTAGCAATAAAAAAAAAAAAAAAAAAAAAAAAAAAGAACATCACTTCTCAGCCTTTGGGTGAAAATCGAGTGTTAAAAATGAATGAAGCCAGGCGATGCCTAACACCTGTGTGGAGTGCTTTGTTTTACAAAGTGTCAGCCCAGGCCTGGCATTTAGCTCAGTGGTTTTGCCATCTGCTGTGCAAGCCCAAGGACCTGAGTTCGATCCCCGGTACTGGAAAAAACAAACAAACCACAAAGTGTCATCTCATTGATGCTCACAGCGTCCCCATTTTACAGATGGGGAAAATAAGTCAGAGAGGTTATATGAACTGCCCAACTTCACCCCACCTGCAAGCCAGGACTTTCTTGGCAAACCTTGTGTTCTTTCAGCTTGACCTTATTGGAAGATTCTAGTATGGACATTTAAAAATGTTAGAGCCATTGTAAAATAGCAAAGTAGTTTACGTCAGACAGCTGGGCCTTGATCTATTACTTAGGCTGCTGCTTGAACTCTGGTTTTCCCATCTAGAGAAATAGTATGTAACTTTTACTGGAGGCTTATGATACAGCCAACATTGTGCTACACAAATTCCTTCATTTTTCCTTCCAACACTTCTGTGAGATATCACAGTTATCCTCATTCTACAGATGAAGGAACTGAGGTGTACAGAGACCAACAACAGCGCTGTGGACCTGGAGGAACTGACACAAACTGGAACATGTCAGAAGGCTTCAGAAAAGATTTTGGATCTGAACACATGGACACAGAAATCTGATGAGAATTTAAGGTTGAATTATAGGTAGTTACTTTACATAAAACAAGTAAACAAAAATGGCAATTATCAACTCCAAGAAAAACAAAAAATTGTGGGATGTGAAATGCTAAATTGTAGATGGGATTTAAGTGGCCATAATAAATACCGATTATCATATAAACAATATCAGGAAGTGGCTAAATTGGAAGGCAGGGGAGGGGACAGGAAGAGTCTATGGAGGTGACAGGGTGGCTGGAAGACAGTCTTTCATAGGAAAGACTTCCAAAGTCAAGAGTTAGTTCCCAAAACTGGAAGAGCAAGAAGCCACAATATAGCACATTGTTGAGATACAGAGGTATCTCAACCAAAGAAACAGCTCAAAAGAGTTGAAAGGAATGATAGTTGGAGAGGGGAAAAATGGGGCAAATGTACTTTATAAGAAATCTTGTGGGATGATTAGACTCCAATTCAATTGCATATTTGTATACCTTTGATAGTAATTTTTAAAAAGAAACAGAAGGTAAAGAAATAAATTGCCCTAGTTCACCAGATCGGACGTGGAGGAGGTGGAATTTGAACTCCAGCAGGCTGCCTCTGAAGCTGAGGCTGTGGCCAGTAGGCAGCTCGGCCTTCTAAAGTACCCACCCCCTAGACCCACAGAAGGCAAAGGAGCAGCAGACACTGGAGACCTAGCCACCAGCACAGCACGGCTGCTTGGGAAAGGGAAGTTGTTTTCTTTATTCCACTGAGCCAACCACAACTGGACGCTTTCAAAGGAGGGTAAGGGAGAGCCGTGCCGGGCCCAGACCCAAGTGCCTGTGCTTTTGAGATCTTGCTGTAAGTTCTCTAAATCGCCTGCCAGTGTGCAGGACCTGGCAGCGCCAGGCTGGCATCTGGACAGGGCTCCCAGTTTCCAAATTCTTTCCACTTCTCGGCATTCCCTCCCTTGGGGGAGCTGAGCAGGCACCCCAAGACACTGCACACTGTTTCCGAATGAAGTGTCTCGCTCAGCTCACAGGACTGCGAGATGAGGCTGGCGGCAGGATGCTGAGGTGCTGGTTCTGAGCGACCCAGACTGTTTGCACAGGCAGGGGGCCTGAGAGAGGTGTCTGCCCAGAGTCCCCAACACCCAGGAGCAGTTTGCTTTCAGGCCACCGTCCTCCTATGGCATCGCACAGGCTTCGCTCAGCAGCGGTAGCTACAGGTTTCAAAGCACCTAGCAGCAGAGAGGAGCATTTGTCAGCTCCCTGGATAATTACTGCAGCCATCCTTAGTCCCGCAAGCCTGCAGGAAGGACTTACTGAGCAGCTGTCGTGTGCTGAGGCACAGACAACGCAGAGAACGAGAAGCAGCCCGGTTCTCCAGCTCGGGCTGGAGGGGGAGACAGAGGCCGGCAGGTGGGCTCCGGTCAGCGAGGTACCTGGGCGGGGCTGCGTAGGCACAGAGGAGGGGGCTGGGGGCGCAGAGGGACTGTAGCTTTGGGTGGGGAGTTGCACTAGACCTTTCCTAGTTTTGGAATCTTCCAAGGTTAAACTTCTGTGGTTCTCTCTCTAATTGGGATCTTTCACGGTTTCAGGTGAGAACTCGGAGGCCAGGTCTCTTGCCCGTGCGCCCCGGGCTTAAGCGTATTTTCACATCAAAGCTAGAAGGGACCTGGGCAATCACGAAGCCAACTTTCTCCCTCACTTGAGGAAACTGAGGCCTACGAAGAGTCCTGCTCATGTCATAGGTACAGAGGCAGGACTGACGTTCGGATCTCTGATCTCCATCCTAACTCAAGCCCGGGACAGGGGCCCGCGTCCCCCAAGGACAAACAAAATCTCTTCTTTTACAAAGACTCCAGCCCCAGTAGCAGTCATCACCACGTTGCTCCTACCCTGTTCTGGATCCAACAACTCTTCAATCAACAAACGTTCCGGGACAGTGCACCCAAAGCAAGTGTCTGGGCTACGCCCTGGGGAGACAAGCTGTCCCACGAACGCGCGCCCCCGGCCCCAGCCTGAGGGTGAAGGGGCACGCGCGGCACGCACGTGACCCTCCTGGGGCTTCGGCGATCTTGCTCCTGCGTGCTCTCAAGCAATACCTGGGCGGTATTCATTATCACTCTCAAGGCGGGTCCGCCGAGAGGCCGGCGTCGGGCTGGAGAAAGCCCGCAATCCTCTCTCCTGCGCGGGCGGGCGGCGCCGAGCATCCTCGGCTCCTCCTTGGCCACGCTCCCGCAGGCGGACGCCGGGCGGCGGGGAGGGGCGCGGGGGCGCGCACGCCGGCTCCCGGGGACGCGCACGGGCGGTCTCTGCCCTAATGCGGCGGCGGGCGGCGCGGGGCGCTGCGGGGGCCTCGGGGAAGTGGCTGCACCGGCGGCGGACTGCGCGGACCGCGCCCGGGGCCGGGCTGGGGCCGAGCCCTGGGAGGTAGGTGAGCGCGGCCACCCGAGGGACGGGGTGGGGTCCGGCGGGGTCCGGGGACCCCTGCCCGGCTCCGTCTCCTCGTCCGTCCCGCCCCGGCGTGGCGTCGTCTCCGGCCTCGGCGGGCGCGGCCTCCCTCCCCAGCGCTCACCCTTTCTCACTCGCCCGCTGGATCCCCCCCCCCCCGCACCCTTTCCCTCTCCCGCTTTCCTCCGTCCCCGCCTCTGTCACCCACGGCCCGACCGGCCCTCGCACCCTGGCTCCCTCGACAGCCCGCTCCTCACTGCTCCGCTCGTCCTGTCCTTCCTAGCCCCCCATCAGCCCTCCTCCCGCCCTCCCCCGTCCCTGGCCCCCTCACTGCTGCAGCTCCCCACTGCTCAGTCCTCCCCGGGTGCCCTCTGCACGCCGGGTCCTAGCCCCTTCCTCCTGCACCCCTGAGAGCCCCTCCCGGGCACCCCGCCCCTCCCGGTGGCTCTCAGCAGGTCTGCCACCCCTACCCTCCCGTCTGCCCTTCTTGGGGCTGCTCACGCCAGGTGGCTCGCGCTCAGCTCTGCGCTGGCCCCGGGCCCTTCTTCCCTGCGTGGGGAGGCCTAGGCCTCTGAATGCTCATGGGCTCGCTCTGTGGACGCGATCCGCTTCCAACCCGTTCCCACCTTCCAGCCTGGCCTGGCCTGCGGGAGGGACGCTGGGGGTTAGCGGGCCTCCTTACTTCCCAGTCAGCTACCCTCCCTCCGGCCCTTCAGGTTTGTTTCCTCGAGGGATGCTGAGCATGAGGACGGAAAGGGCCAGGTTCCCAGGGGTGGCTGAGAGGGCTCATGCTGAGTCCCATGCGGAGCCCTAGGGTGGAAAGGGCCGGAGAGTTGGGGGTTTTAGAAGGGACGCCTCCTCAGCCCCAAGTCAGCACTCTGGCATCGAGCGAGCGAGCGCTGCCTTGAGAGTGGCCTGGGGCTGGGCTGAGAGTGGGCAGAGTGCTGAATCACCTGGACTCGGTCCCTGCAGCCCCTGTCTTCCTCAGAGCAGGGCCTGCTTCTGGTTCTGTCCTTGGCTCCTGGCGTGGGCTGTGTTGGATGGAGATGCCTCCTCCCTGGGTCCGGAGGGGTGGAGCACCGTGCCCCCTTTCTGCCTGTCTCTCCCCCTGGCGCGACGGCCTCGTGTATCTTATCTATCCTTGGAACTGTAGTGAGCCGGGCTGGGCCCCACCATATCTCCAGCGTGGCAAGGGCAGGCCACATAAAACTTTAAGCAGAAGCTGAAGTCCAAGGAAAATTTGTGTAGAGGGAGGAAGCCCATCAGGAAGACCCGGGCCATGTGAGCTGTGAATGTGGGCTGGGCCGGAGAGGAAGGCAGGCAAAGGTCTGTCCTCCCCCTGGCTGAGGGTGAAGGGTCTGGGAGCTGCGTTGCAGAAAGAGTTAAAGATGAGCGATCTGCCTTTGTCTTGAGTGAGCAGGCACTTTGGAGGGCATTACCCCCCCGCCCAGTCTTTGAGTTCAGCTGAGGATGTGTGTGTGTGTGTGTGTGTGTGTGTGTGTGTGTGTGTGTGTGTGTGAAAGGGAGAGAACACAGATGAAATAGCCCAGAAACTGTCACCACGAGACAGGGAATGACAGTCCATAGTCCATTTCCTGCCCCGGGGACCTTGGCTGAAGCCCAGACACTTGAGGTGGGAGGCTGAGAGCAGACTGTCCGTTTCCACAAGGCCTCCTCACTTTGGAGAGCTGAGTGATTGGACACCTCCAGCTGATGAGTGGTGCCTGGTCATGGGTCTCCTGCCGTGCTGGCCAGGGGCATGCATTCGGGGAAGTGGCCGACCCCTGCCTTGTCCCCAGTCCCCGTGCCCTCCCCATCACCAGTGGGGGTGGGGTGGAAGCTTCCCCTGGCATCCGTGTCTCTGGGCTGCCAGCTTTTCCTGGTACGGGGAGGAGGCATCACCTGCAGCTGTTGTCGCGAGCTGATTGGGTGAGGGTTCTGACGTTGGCTCACTCGATTGGGGCTTGGGTAAAGTGGGGGATTCTGATAACAGCGCACCTATTTCCCAGTTCTGTGCACCTCATCTCATCCCTCGTCCCCTTGTTTGGCATCACAAAGGCTGTGGAGAGCAAAACCAAGGGACACAGAGAAAAGAGCCAGCTCTCCAGAGAGCTGGGCAACACTTGGCAGCCGTGCTTCGCCGCTCCCTGTGCGCTGAACCGGGCTGTACTGTGGTGGCTGGTCCTTGCAGGGCACACTGTGGAGGTGGCTGGGGGTTGGGTTCTGGATTTGGATTCTGAGGGAGGCCTAACCAGAGCAAGATCCTATTCCTGCAGTGACCGAGGGGCAGGATTCCAAGGTTCCCCGCCTCTGGCAGGCTGGTTGGGAAAGCAGAGGCACTCTGAGGCCTCTGAGACCAGCCAGGACTGAGGGTCTTCCCTTTGTCTTTAGAAAAAGAAATTCCTAAGCAGCCAGAAAGGGATGGGGAGAGAGTGAGAGGAACTTAAGGCTGGACGCAGCTTCCTCATTTCAAAGATATTCAGTAAGCGTTATGAGCTCTTCTGCTAAGTGCCAAGATCGTGGAGAGGGAAAGTAAGGCAGAGGCAGGTCCCTCAGTGCTCCCAGTGTATGGGGAGAGGGAGACAGGGCATCAGACGCAGGCCGCAGGTGAGCTTGGGTGAGAGTGTAGAGACAGTGGTGCTGAACAGCTGGGCCTTGGTTCTGATGGTATTGGCTCCTCTCACCCACAGCCACGAAGAGGGTGTGGTTGATCCATCCAGAAAGGAATGGTAGCTCAGGGCTGACCTTGAAGTTCGCTGTCAGGAACAGGGTGGAGCAGGAGGGGCAGATTCAATGTGTATCCGATCCCGGCTTGAGGGGCAAGAGAGGGATGTTCTGTGGGAGCTGAACAAACCCCCTCCTGTACAGCTGCAGCCCAGTGGGGAAACCCCACAGGAAACTATGGGATGAGGTCCGGGCCACTTACCTCTCCCAACTCTTTCTCTTCAGCACTTGTATTTCAAGGGCAAAACGTGGAACCGCTTAGAGTATCAGACCAAGCCAGGAAAGAGGCCCGCCTGCCCTTAAAGAGCTCCCAGCTGCTGGGGGAATAGCAGGTACCTGTGGAGGGTCAGGCTCAGAAGCAAATGCTGTGAGCTCTGGTATGTGTGGAGGATCTCGGGGTTACGGGAGGTCATCAGGGAAGGCCAGGCGGGGCGGGGGGGGGGAGGCGAGCAGAGGACACCTCGAAAGTTAAACATTTGAGTACAGCTTACCTCGAACTCCCGTCGCTGAACCAGGAAAAGAACCCAAAGGTGGAGGCTCCCGGCCTCCTGTGAGCGGCCTCTCCCCACTCCACATGTTTGACTTCATTTCATTATTGTGTCCCGAGTCTTTGAGCCCATGCCAGGGATTGTGCCGAGTGCTGGGCGTATAAATTTGAGTTGGAGAGGAAAAAGTGAAAACAAATGAAAATAAGCACGAGAAATGCTCTCAAAGAGGCTGGATGGGTTCCTGGCCTAAGAGGAGCCTGGTGGAGGGGTCTGGGAGAGAGAGGAGGACCTGGGATCATCACCAAGCTCTTTGGCCAGCCCTCTGGCCCAAGATGCAAGCTGTGAGCAGTGACTCAGAAGGGCCAGTGAGGGCTCAGGCCGCGACGCAGGGGCAGATGTTGGATGCGTGTGGCCCGGTCTCTGGGACTGCAGGGGGACAGCTCTGGGAGCTAATGGCTGGACTGGGTGCTTGAGTAGGCACTTCTGCAGTCTTGCTGAGCCAGGGAATTGGTCAGATTGTCCAGGCAGCTTGAGGTCTCTGGAGCCACCCTTCCTTCAAGCCAGGGAATATGTAAGTGGCAAAATACCAATAGTCTTCGGTATTGAGTGCTTACTATGTGCTAGGCGTCCCCTTATGTGGTTCAAATGCGTCATCTTACATAATCATCATAACCATGAACTCTATAAAAGCAGCTGTTAGAGTTCTGGTTTTGCAGGTAACAAAACAGACTGTGAGAGGTTGTTACTTGTTTTAAGATCATAGAACAGGTGAGTTGCAGAGCTAGAATTTAAACCAATATTTGTTTGACTTCAAAACCCATACTTCTCTCTCTGCCAGTCAGTGTCCTGAATGCCAGGTCTCTAGGATTTATATTATTGATTAATTTCCTGTTCATTCCTTCTTCTCCCAAATGCAGTCCCCTAAAAATCTGGAGTGCTTGGGGACAGTGGGTCATCTTCTTGGGCCCCATTGTCCCCTCCAGCTGTGCAGCTCCCCTCCTCTGGGAAGCAGCTGCCTGAGCATCTGCCCTCTGCTCCTTCACCTGCTCCTCTGCACTCTTCCCCGCCAGGCCTGGCCCAGCCCCTGCTGTATGGCCTCCCTGGCAGCCCCTCTCCCTGTCATTATGATGCTAATCGTGTTGTTAATTTTTCTGAGATCCAGAAAGAAAGCTCCAATCTGTTCTAATGAATTTAATTAGAGAGGGGCTTGGAGGACTTCAGAAACTCTTACCAGGATCACAATAAACAGAGTTAATGAGATAAACAGGCCAGGATCAGCTTCTCAGGGGTTGGGAGGGAGAATTTCTGTCCCAGTCCTGTGTAAGGAAGTCCTGAGCCAGGAGAGTTGGAAGAAGGCTGTTGTCTTTCAAGTGGTGCGATTTTCTGCCTGCCCCACCCAGCCCCACACATTCAGCTCCATACATAGTTCTGCCCTTAGCTGGTGGTTGAGCTTTCTGGGAAAGTCTAATCATCCTCATGATCATCACCAGACATTATGGTGCACCTGCTCTTTGGGTCAGGGATACCATGTCATCTTTTGGAGCATCATGGCAGCTTATGCGACCTTGTCTCTGCCCTGTAGGTGATAAGAGATATGTGTTCAAATATAAGGAACACCTGCTAATTCCAGACAGTTAGTGTTAGGAGATGGACAGGAAGTGTGATAAGACAGTGGGCTTCGTCTTGCAAGGGGGAGGACCCAAGCGGGGACTTGAGAAGCAGCACTTGCAGTCTTTATGGTCAGAGTGCTAGGGAAAGAGCAGGTGTGCCCTGAGGGCTGGAGTCCTGTTCTTCCCTGCTGGTGCTGGGCTCTTCCCGCTTTGGCTTCGCTTCTCTGAACACTTAGGATGGCCAGCTTGGGCAGGGCCTCCTAGGACAGGGATTCTGCCTTCATGCTGAGCTAGCCTTCCTGGAGCCTGTGCAGGCTGACTGGAGTGGGCTGACCAGATGCTGAGCTTTGTTCTCAGATCTTGTGATTTTCTGCAGAGAGTAAATGTCTGGCGGAGCAATTCCAAGGACTTTTCCCAGTGAGGAGAGCTCCCTCCTTCTTTACTGATGCTGGCCGGTTGGTTCCAGCAGTAGCACTTCTTTTTAAACAAAGATTTAGAGGAAGCTTCAAGCTCCAGGATCAGTGTATTTCATAAGTCTTCCCTTTCTGTTCTTGGAAGGTGTGCATATGTGTGTGTGTGTGTGTGTGCGTGCACATGCGTGCATGTACACATGTGTGTGGACATGCACATATGCCACCTATGTTGGTAAAAATATTCTGACCAGATTCTTGTCTCATTTGCAATGTAAAAGTTATTTTGCATTTCTAGCCTCATTTTTTCCTTGTGCAAGAGCAGAATAGTCACCTCCCTGTCTTCTTTGTGTGTGGGATACCAGCAGTTGAATCCAGGGCCTTTGTACTGAGCTACATCCCCAGCCCTTTTTTATTTTTATCTTAAAAATTTTTTTCCCTTAGATTCTTTTATTGGTACGTTTTAGATATACATTTACATTCATCACTGGGTGCTTGTACCTTTACATGATATATCTTGGTTCTTATTTTCTCCCTTTTCCTTTCCTCCCTTCCCTATTTACAAAGACTTTGTTTCCATTTTTTCCTTTTCTCATAATGTTTCCTTTCCCTTCTTTTCTTTCCCCTACTCCTCCCACTTCCCCTACCCCTTTGGACCTTTTCTTCCTATTTCAAATTTATCAATTATTCATTTTAACCATTATTTACACTTTCAGTTTCTCACACCAGAGAAACTACTTGGTATTTACACATGTGTGTCCCATTTATTTCACTTAACAGTATCGCCTTGGGCCGGGGATTTAGCTCAGTGGTTCCGCCTCCTGCCTTGCAAGCGAAAGGACCCAAGTTCGATCCCCGTTACCAAGAAAAAAAAGAGTATCGCCTCAATGTGCATCCATTTAGCTATAAATGTCTCTAGTTTCTTGTTCTTTATGGCTGAGTAGTACTCCATTTTATAAAAAAACCACATCTTCTTTATCCAGTCTCCAGTTAATGGGCACTTGGGCTGTTTCCAAGCTTTAGCTATGACACATTGTGCCGCTATAAACATGGGTGCACATATATCGCTGTGGTATGATTCTTTTAATTCTTTGGGGAAGACACTCAGCAGGGGAATAGCTGGGTCAAATGGGACTTCCAGTCCTAGTTCTTTGAGGTATCTCCATACTGATTTCCACAGTGGTTGCACCAGTCTGCACTCCCACCAATGGATCAGTGTTCCTTTCTCCCCACACCCTCGCCAGCATTTGTTATTGGTTGACTTCTTGATAGCAGCCATTCTTTCTGGGGTGAGGTGGAATCTCAGTGTTGTTTTCATCTGCATCTCTTGAGTGACCAGTGATGTTGAACATTTTTTAATAAGTTTATTTGCTGCTTTTACTTCGAGAAATGTCTGTTCATTTCAGGTGGCTGTTTTTGAATTGGGTCTTTGAATTTGGGGGGATCTGATTTTTTAAAGTTCTTTATAGATTCTAGATAGTAGTCCTTTGTCTGAGGTAGTATCTTTTTAAATTTTGAGACAGGATCTTGATTAAGTTTCCAGGCTGGGCTGGGACTTGGGAGCCTGCTGCCTCCACTTGCCAGAATGCTGGGATTACAGGTGTGCACCATCACACCTGGCGGGCTACTCCTCCATCTTATTGTGTGTAGATACATAAAGTGAATTCTTTGAGAATAGGATGTTAATTATGAGGAAGTATTATAGCAGTCATTTTGACAGGAAGTATGGCAATGAGCTGAAACTGGAAGTCAGTTTCTCTACCATTCTTGGAACATCTTTAACTTTGAGACCAGCCAGTGGTTTATTTTGGGTCACCACTGACATTTGTGCTTCTTGTTATTTTCCATTGTCTGGGTTTATGTGTAATTAGTAGTAGTGAAGTTAGTACACTGCTGTGGGCTTCAGTTGACCTATATGAGAGACATTTATATGGGAGGCATTGTTACCATGCCATTGTTCTAATACCCATTGTGGTGTTTTTCCACATGTCAGAAGTGATGCGTTCTTTATGAAGGAAAATGCCTTTGAGGCCATGGACAGTTTTCCTGTGCTGACACAGGTGAGGCAGAAACTGAATCTCTTTCTGATCATCACACACTGAGTGGAACTAAAGCTTTTGGAACCCACACTGGAAACTAATCCAGGATTCTCTGGCTGACCCCAGCCTTGGGCTCTGCCCTTATTTTATAAAATATTTGTTGCATTTTCAGTTATTCTTTTTGCTAGCAGGAATCAAACTCAGGACCTTGTACTTTTGAGGCAGGCAGCTGCACCACTGAACTAAATCCTCGGCCCCAGCATTTGCAGTTATTCTTTGAAATCCCTACTATGTGCACATTCTTCTAGGTGGCAGTTTGTTTTGAGAGAATGCTTGATTCATGAAGGTCAGAAATGTTTTAGTCCAAGATGGTTATTTTGTTGATCAAGACTCTGAGAGCCAGAAGGGTCGTGTGACTTTTGTGGTTGTGCAGCAACTTGCTGGCAAAATCTAGTTCTTCTGTATGTTGGCCCACCTGGAACTTTAAAAACTGTGTATGAACCGAGTAATTGCACAAGATGATATATAATTATGCCCCCAAAGGAGAATCTAAACTAGAAATGCTTTGGGATATCAGAGATTGTGGGATACCAAAGATTTTGAAGAGCGGTAGAGGCAGGATGTGAATGGGCAAAGGAAGGAAATGGACACTTCTGCTGGGGTGAAGGAACATAATCAAAGGACTAGAGGGGGAAGCAGCAGTGTGGTTAGGCATGGTGAATTGGCTGAGCTGGTGCAGTGGAAGGTGCAGCTTCTTAGCTGAAGTGGTTCTTTTTTTTTTTTTGAAAGTAAAACAGACCTTTATTAGTCTGGCCAGACGGCACTCCCAAAGCAAAGTAGCTTAGAGAGGCCAGCTGAAGTGGTTCTTGCTCTGGACAACAAGGAGAAGTAGCGTTAGAAGTGAATGGGCCCCTGGTGGTTTCGGAAGGGACAGCTCCTTTTGAGGGGTTTGTGGGAAGAAGGGAGTGCTGAAACTCCGGAGCCTGGGAGGGAGCGTGTCGCTGTCCAGAGTGCTGACCCGTCTTCTGAAAAGTTGGAAAGCAGGGCTTCCAATGCTTAGAATCACCCAGAGGGATGCAGAAGATGAGTCTGGCTAGAGCCAGGCAGCATGTGGGGTTTCTGGCAGTAAACTGGTTACAGCATGTGACTTCACAGCCCTGTGACGAAAGTGAAAGGATGGATCCTCTTAAAAGAGCCAGTGTGTGTGTGTGCATATTATGCATGCGCAGAGGGCCCATGGGGTACCCCCCACGCTTCGCTTTAGGGTCTTTGTGTTTACATGAGAATTTTAGCGCATTGCTTCATTCATTGTGAAAATGGACCCCCTCTGCTGAGCATCCCCCAAAGCACCTACACCTCTCCAGCAAACCGGAGAGAGCAGCAGAAGCTCCCAGAAGGCCCCATTCATTGCTCCAAATAAAATACCTAATGCTCAGGGTGAATGTTGTTCAGTAGAATTTGCTGTGCTGATAGAAATATTCTACATCTGCACTGCGTAACATGGTAGCCACCATTTCTGTGGCGCTTGAACACGTGAAATGTGGCTCATGTAGCTGAAGATTTGAATGTTGAATTAAATTAAGTTTAGATTTAAATCGCCACTGTGGCTATGGGTTGGACTGCACAACTGTGTCCACTCAGAACCCTCGACCTTGGCTTATTGGTTCCTTCTGCCTCTGCCTCTGCACTCTGCCTTGATGCAGAGTGCAGTGGGCTTTTGGCTGAGGGGAAGTTGGACAAATTGTTGGAGAGAGCCCCATGCACAGTCCAAACCACAGTCTGTGTCCAGCGTGAGTTTCACCTGCGGTTTCTTGTTTTCATAATGAAAACAACCTTGTGGGACACCCTGCAATTTTCTGTTCAAGGGCAGAGAGACGTCTCCTTGGATTCTGGCTGGGGTCCCAGAGACCTGATCCAAGACTTTTTGGAGCCTCAAATGGGCAAGCGATGCAGCGTTTATGGCTGGAAATTGGGCCCTGGGGTGTGGTGGGGGTGAATGTTAGGCTGTGGTGTCAGATGCTCGTGAGTATCCGTCCAGCAGAGAGAGGTTTCCGATCTCGATCCATCTCCCATTCTAACTTTGGCTTTCTTCTTCTTTTCTTTTCTTGTAGTACCAGGGCCTTACACTGAGCTACATCCTCAGCCCTTTCATTTATTTTTATTAGCATAGATTTGTAGTACATGATCCTGTTCATCATGGGGAGTTGGTACATGTATATAGCACATCCTAATTCTTTTTATGTTTTCTTCTCTCCTTCCCCCCTCCCTCCATTTCTTCCCAACCCTTTAAATTTTTTTTTTTTTTAAGTTTGAGTCAGGATCTCACTAAATTGCTAAGTTGCCTAGGCTGTGCTCAGACTTGCAGCCTTCCTGCCTCAGCCTCCCAGAGTGCTGGGATTAAAGGCACGTGCTGCTATGTTTGGCTCTAACTCTGTTTTTTGGTTTGTTTTGCTCTTGTCCTGTTTCCCTGGTGTACCTGGCCAGGATGGGCATATGGGTGAATGGTAGAAGTACCAAAGGGAGAAATACTTTAAAATGTCAATCAGCAAGCAGGTCAAAGGACTAGAGCAGAAACTGTCCATTGAGTTGGCACATGGCAGCTGCTGTCCATGAGTCTGGTATTTTAGGCTCGCTGCGTATAAGTCTGATTTCTCAGCCAGGGTATGTGCTGTTTAGGGGAGCCTTTTTGTTTTCTCCCAGAGTCTCCGTGTGCCACCAGTCCTCCTTGATAGATGCCTGTGTGTGAGTGCCTCTTTGTACCCCAGAGCTGTGGGTCAGACCCCTGAAAATGTGAGTGTGCAAATACGAATGCTGTTTATCAGGCTCCTGCTGGGTGTTAGTCCCTGTGCTCAGTGCTGAGGGCAGCGACAAAGGAGGAGCTGAGGGTGATTGCTTGCATCTGACAGGAGCCCAGAGGCAGGTGCATGTGAAAACGCACACACACACACACACACACACACACACACACACACACACAGAGACACACACAGGAGCGCACACGCTCACGCCCATGCTCAGTGGGCAGAAACAAAGACAGTGGCAGTGGGGCTCCAGCGCCAGGTGGGGTTCAGGACACGAGGCCAGATGATGTGTACCCCGCCCCGGCCGCCTCTCGAGGATCCCTCCTTCCTGAGGCTCGGCCGGTACCAGCCACCTCCATGCCGGCAGTGACAGTGGCGTCTTTATGGGTGGCCAGGCAGCTCGCTGTCTCTTGGGGGCTGTGCTGTCCCGAGTTCGCTCTTCCATGGCAGAGAGCACTCGGGGTGGGGGGGGGGCGTGCTGTGGAAGGGGAGGAAACTCCTTTTACTGCTTTTGGGTTTTTGGCAGTATGGGGATTATAACCAGGCCCTTTGCACTGATCTTTTTCTTTTTATTCTGAGACAGGGTTTTGCTGAGTCACTGAGCTGCCCAGGCTGGGCTTGAACTTGTGATGCTCCTGCCTCGGCCTCCCGGAGTGCTGGGCTACAGGTACACACCGTCATGCCCAGCTTCCTTTTATTTCTCGCCCCTTAAATGGCGACAGGCTCTTGCTTTGAGACTTCCACTTAGTCACAGAAGGGTCCATTACAGCTCCAGCAGCTCCAGGACAGGGAGCCCCGTGATGCTGGCCCAGGAGCAGCTCTGGAGGAGACAGGAGAAGTAGAGCTTGGTGACATGGCTTCCCGAGGTTGCCAGATGCCTGCTTTCCTCTCTAAGGGTGTGCTGTGCCTGGCAAGGAGCAGTGGGCGTGTCTGCCAGCTGGCGCTGGGAGGGGCTCTGGCTGGGTGCAGGGAGAGCTCTGCCCTCGACACAGTGCTTCTCAGCCTCTGCATACACACAGGCCTCCCTGGACCCGGGGATGCTGCACACTCAGAATCAGTACGTCTGGGTTTGGCCTAAGATTCTGCGTTTGTAAGAAGATCCTAGGGAAAGGTAGGACTGCCTGTCTGCAAACCACCCTTGGGTGGACATGACTCTACATGTGAATTCTCCAGCCTCTGGTGCTCCGCACCAGGCTGTGGCCTCCTTGACCTCAGGGACCGTAAGAGACTTGGGGGCAGAGATGTCTTGCATCGCAGTACCAGTGCCTGCCCGTGAAGCTCCCAGTCAGCGTATGGGGTCTCTGCTCAGCTGGTTACCATGGAGTAGGAACAGAGCATGTGATTGTTTAGAGCAGGCCAGTTCTAGTGGGAAGAGTAACTCACAGGGGTTATCCAGTGCCAGGACCTTGGTCAACTTGCAGTAAATATAGACTGAGTGGATGATGATTCTAGTGTAGGGAGGCAGAAAGGGCACTGATTAGGGATTGGGCAGAGCCAATGAGACTAGGCCGACTATTTGACCTTCTCTAGCTTTACTTGCTCAGTTGTAAAGTGGGGATACCAATGTCCACCTAAGAGGGCTGTTGACATGAATGTGTGATAGCACCGAGTCACTGGATTGGATGCTGTTATCCCCATTACACTGAGAAAACAGAGGCCCAGAATGAGGATCACTTTCCCAAATGGCACAGTTCTGAGTGTTGGAGTTGGGGTTGGACATGAGTCTCCTGATCCTGGCTCATTCCTTACCATGCCGTTCTGGGTCCCGGTGGGCTGATGGTCTCTTCGTTTGAGAAGCTTCCCTGTCTGAGGGTCGCTTGTACTGAAAAGCAAGAGTCTAGGTATTATGGAAACTGCAGTCTTTCTTTGGGTCTGAGAGTGCTACCACTGTCTGGGTCTCAGTGACACTGTAACATCAAGTCACTGGTCAGTCTTCACTGTTCCTCCAGTCTAAGGCTCTTCAGAAGAGTCACCATCTGCCCCCATGGACCCTTGTCTGCTCGACAGAGCCACTGGACCCAGATGGCATCTCTTGGCTTGCCTTGGTTTACTTTGTGTGCTGGTACTAAAAGGAAATGGGAACATTTCCTTTGGGAAGAGGGCAAGCTTCATCAGCCTTACTTCTGGGTGTGATGTCAGCTGACTGTTTCTTTCACCTGTTGCCAAGTCCCCATCCTGGGTGGTGGTAGGGTGTATGTGTCTCCTTCAGTAGCTTCGGCATTGGAGGAGGCCTGAGACCCGCTCTGCTGTTGCCCACCCTCCTTGCTTCGGCAGTGCCACCAGCTGGTCAGTGTGAGGGTTGGGAATGGCTGAGAACTGGAGAGGAGCCTTCTAGCCCAGGTGCCTGTCTCTACCTGGAAGAGGTATTGAACTCAGCACCTTCTCAGTTATTAGATGAGGCTTACTGAATCCATACAGAGAAAGAGACTGACCTATAACTCAGCAGACTGGAAACTGGAGCCTGACTGCACAGAAGGGCAAATGCATCTCAGGGGCTCAGATATCAATTTCTAATGCTCTACCCTGAGGTACAAGCAACTCTCCATTCATATCTGGTCCACATTTGTTCTCTTGCCATCTTCTGATTTGGCTGATTTTTCTCTTTGTGTTCCATGAAATCCTGTGCTGGGTGTTGGTTTCTTATAGCAGGGCTAGTATTAGGCTTTGTTTATGAACTGGTCCACACTTACCTTTAAGTACAGAGGGCTTACACATTGTGCTGCTTCGGTATGTTTGCTGCTAGGCCCTGTTTTATATGCTGGTAATCCCCACTTATTATGCCAAAGCCATATTTTATATTTTCCCACTTTTTTTCTCTTTGAGCATCCCTGAAGCTTTCCTGTTTGTGAGAACTGTTTTTTTCTCCCCATCTCTAACTGTGGTCAGTGTGCCCCTCTAATGGGACGAAAAACTTCTAGTTAGGCCTGGGCTAAAAGTGAAACTCGTGTTAGCCACAAGCCTGGCCATCCACAGCCCATTCCCATGACACTCATAGATGCCCATCTGACTGCAGAGGTCGGGGTTTTAGTGCTTAAGCTTTTCGCTTCCACAGACCCATGGCAGTTTGGTGCACAGCCCATGCTGAGAGCTGCGGGAATCGGCACAAAACCGGCTGGGCTTCTGAGACTTGGGCTTCCTGAACTCTTGGGACTAGGTTGGGTCTGGCTGGTGGTCCCCAGGTTGCCTCATTTCCTCCTCCATCCAGCTGCCATTGGGGCCAGCAGTGTACTGTCATACTGTCCTGACAGTGGGGGCCCAGGTGAGGTGGCCATATTGGGTGCCGGAGGGGTCTGCCATTGGGGTAGGGGAAGTGGAGTATTGAAGATGTGGCAAACACCTATGAGTACTGAGAGGCTGTGCCCTCCAGGAAAGGTCTGGAAGACTGGTATGGGGTCAGGTCAGAGCCGGATTAGGTACTGGCCCCATTCTGATTCAGACAGGGAAAACCCTCTTTGACACACTCCATGGTTCCTCTAAGTTCCTGTAACCTTAAAAAAATAAAGAGGGGGCTTTGAGAGGGCACCATAACACATTGTAGTTGAGGCTCTTCAGACCAAGAATGTTCTGTTTCTCAGCGGGGTGGTGATGTCGTCTGGTGTCTGCCTGGTTGCTGGAGTGTTAGGGACAGACTCAGCAGACCGAAGACTTCTCAGTGGTGGCCAAAGATGTTCTGCTTCCTGCAACTGTGTCTTCTTAGGATTATGATTACTGACAGTTTCAGTGAGATACTTACTCTGTAAATACCAGCAGGAATTATCCAGAGAGAGCCTGTGTTTTTCCTGATGGTAGCATCTTACAAAACTACAGGGCACACTCACAACGAGGTGACTGACACTAAGCTAGTCCTCTATGCTTACTCTGATTTTCTGTTTTATTTATACTTGCTTCTCAGTTTGTTTCTTGGACTGCTTTAGCTCCAGATTGTTTGTCTGTCTTTCCCTTTTGCTCCCCTCTGGAGATCTGTTTTTGTAAGCTCATGTTGTGAAATACCCGAGTATATGCATCTGGTCTTGGAAGTAGAACATCATGTGAAAACAAGGAACTTGGAGTTAGACTGCCTGGTTCAGATCTGGTTCTCTGTTCACTAGTTGTGAGGTCTTTGATAAATTATTTCAATCTTCTCTGGTTTTCATCTCTCTACCCAATCCCACACCAGCCTTCTAGACCCTTCCAGCAGGGCCCAGCTGCACTACACATGACGCTGTTTACTACATCTCCACTGATAACCCTCTTCGTGGAGTTGTTAAAGAAGGTACATGGCCCCTTTCACTGTACTTGGCCAATAAGAAGCGCTCATGATTGTTAGCTGTCGGCATTGTCTCCTCCTCCCCTTCCCATAATGGCTTCACACCCTGTCTTTTCCAAGCACGCCTAAGGGCTTCAGTGAGCAATCGTAAGTATGTTTGAGACTCCAGTAGGCACTCAGTTGTATGCTGGGTACTACAAGAGTTATAGAGGGGACAGAAAGGCAAGTTTTGCCTCAAAAGCCTTGTGCTCTGTTGAGGAAGCATCCCAGGTTTTCACTCATGGTACAGGTAACTCACTGCACAGGTAACAAAGGACAAATGCAAATGGAGGGTTCAGACCACAAGAGATCCTAGAGTTGAGGAGAGAGAGAGAGAGAGAGAGAGAGAGAGAGAGAGAGAGAGAGAGAGAGAGAGAGACGTCTTAATCTGTAGTACCCGGATAGCTGGCAGGAAGTGTGGGGTGGCACCTTGAAAGGTCAGGCTCTGACTCCGTGAGCTTCAGAACCCCATCAGGTCAACTCCCGAGGGGAAGACATGGACAGTGCAGCTGCCCTCAAGTCTCGTGTTCCTCAGGCTGGACACAGCAAGGGGACAGAGGATGGAGGGGAGGAAGTGATGACTTTCTGCTTTTAAAATGAGGCCCAGAAAGGATGAGGAAACCAATCCAAGATTAATCAAGAAAACACAGGTAGAAGAGAGAGGTACATTTTAGGGGAGGGAATTGGAGTCCATTTCTCAGAATAAGCCATTTTCTGTGATCTAATTATATCCTTATACATTGGCTGCACCAAGTTAGCACACTGAGCTAACGTCTGGTTTCCACCGTAGACGCGGGAAACCGAGGCACAGGGTGTTGGGGGAGCAGCGTGAGTCAGGGCGAGGCGAGCCCCTGTGTCCGTCTTTGGCTTCTGGCTTCCTGTCTGCCCATGCAAGGCAAGCCCGGGTTCCTTGCTGGGCGAAGGAGAGCAACCCGCCCGATGCAAACCCTCTTCCAGTAAAATCACCCTGGCACAGGACACCCTGTGACCAGCACTGCACCCTCCCAGCCCTGGCAGGGTTCCAAGGCCTGGCCTCAACAGCCACGGGACTCGGTGGCCAAGCCTGGGAAGAGCCCATTGTCTTCTTACATCACCGCTGACTGTGTGGTTGCTGGCTGGATGGCTTGTTCATTTTTTGCTTTGTGGAGGCTGCTCTGAGTCCTCCATTCAGCTGCAGCTGGGCAGCTGGCACTTGTCCAGCCTTTGCCCAGTCTGTACAATTCTCAGTGGTACTCGCTGGAAGACTGTGTGTGGAGGAGAAGAGGGGGAGCGAGGTGCTAGGCCTCCTACAAAGGTGGAAGGTCTCTGTCTCCACTGGGGGACTGATTCCAGCGTGAGAAAACTCAGCTGTGCATAAACTGACCATGGTTACCGGCCTGACCACAGGTAGGAGGACAGGAGTGTGCTGTGGTCGTGGGTTCTAGGTGTATGGCCTGTGATCCCCCCAGCCCTGGCTACTGTCATAGCCAGAGCAATAGTAGTAATAATAATAGTGAGGCTAAATAAAGGCAGCTACTGGATATTCAGAGCTTACCATGTGCTGGGCAGTGTGCTAAGTACTTTAAATATATATGGTGTCCACTTATAATGGATTGGCAGGAGCCCTGTTTGTTTGTTTATTTGTTTATTTGTTTATTTATTTATTGTTTGGTACCAGGGATGGAACTCGGGACCTTGCACTTGCAAGGCAGGCGACAGAACCACTGAGCTAAATCCCCGGCCCTAGGAGCCCTGCTTTATAAGCATGGAGTTGAAAAATACCAGGAGCTTGAGTGACCTTTCCCTGAGGTCATTCAGAATGCTAGGAAGCCATGCAGTTGGGTTTGAATTGAGCTCTTTGTCCCTCAGCCATCCTGAGTGCTGAGAAGACCTTCCCAGCCCAAGGTCCAAGGTGACTGTGTAGCCACCCAACCACCCACACCCCTTCCTGCAAGGAACAGTGGCCTCAGTAAGAGAAGGGAGGTACAGGTACGTCCAGCGGGCTGTGAGGGAGCCCCTGGCAGCTCCTGGGACTCTTGGAGGTCTGAGCTCGAAGGGATTCTGGGGCTATTTATGTTGAGTCCCTAGTTCTTCATAGGAAGAAACGGAGCCTAAGGAAAGGGCCTGCTCAAAGCTTTGTGGCCTCCTAATGGCACAGCCAAGACCAGATCCCAGCCTTCCTGGCTGGGGCCCCGGGTGCCTCAACCTCATCTGTTTACAGAAGATCTTTACTGACCCATGCCTCCTCCCTACCAAGACACCCTTGTGAGACGGCAGAAGGAGAGCCAGTCTGGCTTTTCTTCTCCTTCCCCTGAAATAAAAGAGTATATTGAACCATCACAGATAGTGACCCGAAGAAGGACCAGGTCGCGAGCAGGCCTAGTTCACTTTTTACCACTGGCCACTGCCTTGCCTGGGACCTCACAGCCAGTAGAGGTTCCTCTTGGCTCTCTCCCTAAAGGCCTCCAGCCACCTTCCCTTCCTGTCTCCTCTCCCGCTGGTTGCGCACTTGGGAAGCCAGGGTGCTGGTAAGGACTTGACTCTGTCCTGACATCTGGCCCCAGTTTTCTCTCCAGAAAATTCCACAAACCTAGTTGCTTAGTGATTCCTTCCTGGCCCTTGATGGTGTGCCCCTGTCTCACTTGGAGCCGGGTCACTTTATGTTTGCCTCTTTCCTGTTGGGCAGTAGACAGGCAATGGTGTGGCAGATGGGGGGAGTGATCCGGCTTGTTTGTCTGTTCTGGTCTGCAGAGGGTCCATCCAGGGGCAGAGGAGTGGGAGGGCATTGGTCACAGTTCTGATGCTGATGAGAACATGAAAGCAGAGAGGTTCTAGGGCAGTGTGGGTGGGTATGGAGCACTCACCTCTGGCTGTGCCTTATTTTTCCCATCAGTTCTGGACATTGGAGGCAGTGATAATGTCCCCATTTCCCGGAGGGACACACTGAGGTTCAGAGGGAAACCTGGGAAACTCTGTCTCCCTGTTTCCCACTCACTGACTGTGCCTCTCAGTGGATCCTCAGTGGGTCAGGGATGCTGTGATTTGATACAATCTCCTTTGTCGTTACTTTACTTGGAAATTTTATTAAAGTAAAATATACAGTCAAGAATACAGATTCATTCTTTTTCTTTTTAAATGTTATTTCCCTGG
Source organism: Heterocephalus glaber (assembly GCF_053883595.1). Taxonomy (NCBI): domain Eukaryota; kingdom Metazoa; phylum Chordata; class Mammalia; order Rodentia; family Bathyergidae; genus Heterocephalus; species Heterocephalus glaber. The sequence goes on from NW_028258372.1 coordinate 40,790,211, forward strand.
TTATAAAGGTAAAATCATAAAATTTGAGAAGAAACAAAGAAAACTTCAATCATTTGGAAATAATAACCATTCAGATCTGATGTGCATTATATTTCCTATTGGCGTTAATTCGAAAGCTCTTGTTAGTATCTGGCTGTTGGGGACAGAGAGGAAGAAGACAGGTTCACGGAGGGTCGGTCACCCCTTTTCAGGATGTTTCTGAGGAGAGCCATGGGGTTGGGGACAGGTGTGTACCCCAGGAGACCAGGTGGCCTGGGTGCTGCCATGTGTGTGCATGGGTGTCAGGGCTTAGATAGGAACGGTCAGAACTGCACGGGACCTTAAAAACAGGTTAGTCTGTGGCTCCTAAGCTTCAGCCTGCATCCAAATCACCTGGACGCTTGTTAGAGCAGATTCCCGGCCCCAGCCTGCTATTTCTGAGGCTGTGAGCCTCAGGCCTACCGCAAGAATACACATTGCTCTTGTGATGCGTGGGCTCCTGCAAGAGGGGGCCCAGTGGAGAACAACTTGGTGATGGTCTTTATACCATTTGTTCCAGAGCTAGGACCTCACACAGCCCTCAAAGTTCCCACCCTAGTGCTCCAGTCCCATGATGTCCTGGTCGCCTATCCTGGAAGTGCCAGCAGCTGGGACTTCTTTCCTGAGACCGACATGAGCAGGCACTGCGTGACTGTGGGAGCCAGGGCCCAAATGCTGACCCTGGTGCCATCTCTTCTGTGTGGTGTTTGGTCATTCATCTCTTCTTTTATCCCGCAAACACCACCTAGATGCCTTGGGACCACGCCCGGCATTGTGAGGGGCACCTAGGCAAACAGGACAGCAGCTGAGTTCCACACAGCTCTGCCCAATCTTCCCGTCTGACCATAGGACTCCGCCTCATGCCACCCTGGACTTCAGAGCCGTCCTCTCCCCGCCACGCCCACGGTGAGGAAGAGAGAAGCAGCCAGGAGACTGGGCACCAACCCTTGCTGTGCTCGGACTCATCAGGTGACTCACTCTCCTCTTTGGGCCTCAGTTTCTTCTAGAAAATTCAGTGAGGCAATGAGTTAAACAGTGGTGAACAAGACTTTTTTCCCCTAGCTTTTGATTCTAAAACTCCGGGGGTTCTCAGATGGCTTATAGTGGCATCAGGCTTCACTTCCATTTTAATCAGTTAATTAATGCCGCTCTTCCTGGTTTTCCTCCTCAATATGAAACAGACTCTCCTAGAATCAGGTGTGAGGAGCTGGAGGATTCCCCTCCCCTCTACATCCTTGGTGGTGTATTATCTGCTGTACACTGCCAACTACAGTGGCAGTTTTGTCCTTATAGTTGTGATTTGCTTTCTTCTTCCTCATCTATTGCTCATTTTATCCGTAATGAACCATTAGTGGAGACAGGAAGCATATGGAATCTCACAGAGTTAAGGATGAGCACAATAATAATAATTCCACAAATTTGCTTGAAGATGCTGGTCACCAGATTGTATTCAGCTGATGGAAATTTTTACAACACATCAAGATGTTTATAGTACTCAAACAAGTCATAATTATATCTAAAGTGGATTTTCATTTACTCTGAATAAATACTGTCCAGATTTATAACAGAGAAGTACATGTTAATTGATCTGAAAGCCTCTCTTTTTTAGAAACACCATTTGAAACATGCAACGCACCAAGTATATGAATTTCCAGTTTTAGGGTATACGAGCAGCTTTTGTCAATGTTTAAACCTTAACTATAGGGGCCGGGGATTCAGCTCAGTGGTTTTGGTCCCTGCCTCACAAGTGCAAGGACCCGAGTTCAATCCCCAGTACCAAAAAAAAAAAACCACCTTAACTATGATGCAATTATTAGTATGTAATCTGACCCCTGAGCCTGACATAACATCTAAAAATGTATTAAGAGTTCATGCTTTTTCTTATCTAGTTAATCTGAGACCAAAAGAATAATGATATGTACTATTGCTAAAAGGGGGGAAATGGTAAAATTTGCCTTTAAGCATGTAGTAATCATCATTAATTATTGCTTTAAAGATATACTCATAAAAATTTCAATGATGAGCTGAACTCAAATAGCATACTTTTAAAAATAACCAAATTAACTGAATAATTCTTAAATTTTTGTTCAGTGGTTATAAGATGAAAAGGTGAGAAGCATTAGAGAACACACTTTCTAGGATCCTTCCAGCTCTGATGCTCTGGGATCCTAAGGTATACATAGTTTGAAACCCACAAAGAACAGAAGAGTATGGTAGTTTGACTGTGGGCAGGGGACACATTGTTCCCCCTGGATTATTATTGGGAATTAGTCACTTTTCTTGTCCCTGAGACACAATACCTGACAGCCACAACTTAAAGGTAAAGTTTATATTGGCTCAGTTTCAGAAGTTTCAGTCCATGGTCAGCAGGCTCCAAGACAGAAACAGTATGGTGGAACGGCCTACGTGGAGGACAGCTGCTCATGTCATGGCAGCCAGGAAGCAGAATGGAGAGCCAGGGAGGAAGATATACTCTTCTAGGTCATGCCCTGAGTGATTCACCTCTTAACACCAGCGCCCCCCCCAACAGCACATAGTGCCCCCATGATCCAATTACCTTCCCAAAAGCCCAGCCTCTGAACACGTGAGGCTTTGGGGGGCATTCTAGATCTAAACCATAACAGACACGTCTTTGGGAGTCCACTTGTCAGAACCATAATCAGAAAGCATCTTTCTCTCCAGCTTACTCAAGAACTTCCAAGGCATCAGAATCATTGGGTCTTAGAATTGGAGGGGATATTAGAGATCATCTGATCCTACTAGAGCTGCCTGAAAGATAGAAAGCGTGAGGTCAGTTCCACATCTGTGGGAGTTCTTAAGCAGAGGTTTGGCCCCATGCCTAGGACAATGGCCTGCTCTTTTGGCTTCCATGGCTGAAGACTAGCCCTGGGGCTCAGAAATAGGCACAGCCAACCACACTGGATGCTCTCCTCTCCTCTCTCACCAGCTCGCTGTTATCTTTGGCAAAGGTCAGTCTGTGGATGGATGAACTTGGGGCCTGGTCTTCGGACTCCTGGAAGTACTGCTGTGGCACCATGGGGCTCCAGATAGCCTCCTGGGTATGAGCTGGCTGGTGTATCTGAATTACACCAGAATTTCAAGTTTATATTTTGGGGCAGAGGGCAGTGACCTCTGAAAGAGAGACTGATGACCTGGCCTGGGGGAAGTCCCTTGGACTTGGATTCAGGACATACCTGGGGCCTCACCTAGCCCAAAGCGTCTTCACCCTTGTCACTAGACACTGTCCTCCAAGCCTGGCTTGATGCTTTTATGGCCACACGAACAGATGGGAAGCAATGCTATGGGGAGCCCCAATACCAGATAATCTACCACCTGTTTTTGGCTTAGGAATGATCTACCCAATAGCATTTTAAAAATATCCACGGATTATCCTTTCTAATTTTTCTTTTGTTGAGACTGAAAACAAATGTTTTTAATGTACTTGGAGTTCGTATTAGAAGCAGCTAGCCCTGGAATGTCTTCAGGCTCAGAAATAAACTGGCCTCGGCCTGGACATTTAGTGCAGATATTGAGGATGGCTTTTAATTCCCATAATCACATTAGCTTGTATTTTTATATGTTAATCCTCTTCAGTGTTGGCCATTTCCTCTTGGTGTGCGTGTATCCATTTTGACTTGAGTGGTGTCCCGGCCCCCTGGTCTAGAGCCTTCCTCTACATCCTTCTATGCCAGACCTCAGACTCTGCCTCTTGTAGTATTTTAGGGTATGGTTAAGATGAAGCCGATTGAATTGAAGGGTTTAGAACCTTGAGCCAGTTCTTTGTGTTCCGTTCCTGGCTGTGGGACACCTCTGCTCTGTGTGTGTGTGTGTGTGTGTGTGTGTGTGTGTGTGTGTGTGTCCTGAGCACAGCTGCTCACATTACTCTTAGTATCGAGCCAGACCGGTGCCAGCCCCTCTTCATTGCCTCCATCTCCTAACGAGTAGTGGGGAGACAGTGGAGTCTCGGTGAGGGTGAGAATGAGGATCTCAGCTGGGCTTCTCAGACTCCACCCCCTTTCACTCTGCTGCTCCCACCTGGGGCCAACAAGGTGCGCTTCTCTCCTGGCAAGGGGAACCCACCCGTGGGGAGGGAGAAGGACAAGAGAGAGGCTGGCCACAATGTTGGATCTCTGCTGAGCTCCTTCTCTGTTTTTCCTGCTGAGGGCCTCCAAGGGCCTCTGACTCATCTTGCAAACCTAAGCTAGGGGCGGGGGATTCAGCTCAGTGGTTTCGCCACCTGCTGTGCAAGCGCAAGGACCGGAGTTCAATCCTCGGTACCAAAAAAAAAAAAAAACAACCTAAGCTTAACCACTAGTGCAACCCTGCAGCTAGATTTTTCCTGGCTCTCATCAGGCTGCCCATTGCCCACTCTACCCAGCAGCCTTCTTGTCTGATCCATTCAGAAGCCCAGCAAGAGCTGAAATCCTGGGCCAGCTCTCTCTTACTTGTTCTGTTCCTTGGACAGCGGGCTCATCCAGGGAATGAATGAGTGGGAGCTGCATGCAGATAACTTTACCTGCTTCCATTTTTTTGCCATAAGGAGCCCTTCATTTTGGGCTGACACTTAATCCAGTAAATGAGCGCCTGCCTGGGGAAGAGGGGCCGGCTCAGTGCTGGGAGCCTGGCCTACAACAGTAGGGCCCTGTTGTGCCTCTTGCCACCCTCCTGACCTGGGAAATCCTCTAAGCTGACCTAATTACCTGCAGGGAGGGAAAGCTATTGATTCCCAGCAGATGCTTCGGTTTGAGGAGGGAGGGACCCTTGGACAGGTGGGTGGTTCCACTCTGGGATTAACTCTTTGAATGCTGCTTCCTTAGGACAAGTGTCCCCTTTCACTTTGCCATCTGTTCTTGTGGGAGTGAACCACTCTGGAGTTCTTGCAGGCTGGTTGGCCCTCCCTGGTCATTCATCTCTGGGATGCCAGGCTCTGTCAAGTCCATCTTAGCACAGAGCTGCCCCACCGGGCTCTTTCTGCCCCCTCTCTCTTGTCAGGAGATGGGTCTCTTTAGCTGGAGGCCCTGTCTTTGCTTCTCCAGTGTTCCTCCTGACCCTGATCAGGCAGACACTGTTGGGTCCCTGGGGAGGGAAGTCCTTAATGAGAAGTGGTTTTCCAGGGAACTTTCTCAGGGGTGCTGGAATGGTGTGCAAGGCCCAGCCACTAGCTCATCAAGCAGTGTGCATGTGCTTTACTAGTAGTATCTTCCTTGCCTCGTGTTTTACATGAGTGGAGGCTCTCATCTTAGCTTCCCAATTCGTGGCAGGGTATTCTTTTTTTTTTTCCGGACCAGGGAATCAAACTCAGGACTTTGCACTTCCACCCAGGTGCAGCGCCACTGAGCTAAATCTCTGGCCCCAGGGCATTCTGACTGACCCCTAGGACTCAGATTCAGTCAGTGAGTGAGGGTTAGAGTCAGGGCCTTCTCCCAGTCCCCCTGACTCAAGCAACAGTGCTTTTCTGTTGCCAGAGTTGCAGTGTTAGTGCAGATCATGTGTCGGGTCAGCACTCAAAGAGTTTTAAATTTCAGAGCATTTCTGGTTTTGGAGTTTTGGATAAGGGATGCTTAACTTGTACATGGCTCTAGTCTGTCTCATAATTCTACACTCTGCTGCCCCTTGCTTGTAATAAGAAAGAAAAGATGTCATCTTTCCCATTGAGGGCTTATTTTCCAGTCAGGAGAATGAGCTGACAGGTCCGAGAAGGTTTCTAAATGGTCTTTGGGTGAGAGGGTGAATATTCCTGCTGTGTGAATGTCGCTGCTGTGAACATGTGCACACATGTACTTGTTTGAGTGCCTATTTTCAGTTCTGGTGGGAACTGTCCTGGGAGAGGAATGGAGGGTCATGTGGCAATGCTGCGTTCAGCTGATGGAGGTGCTTTGCTGCCACAGTGTTTTCCACAGCGACTAGGTCAGTTTTACGTTCCCACCAGCAGAGCGTGGAGCTCCAACTTCTCCACGTCTTCCCCTAGTGCTCAGCTTTTGAATCAGTTAGCCTTCCCAGTTCTACGTGCTTGGCTGGTTCCACAGAAGCTACTTCTTCCTCCAAATAGGGCCCTTAGCCCGCTCACCTCTGGCCAAGGGCTGCCGTTCCCTCCTGTCAACGCCTTTGTCACCCTTGCTCTGCCCTCGGCCAGCCTTGTGTTCTCCCAGGGGAGGGGACTGGGCCTGAGAAGTTGGATGAGTACCATCATGGTCAGCTGAGAAGGGAAACCCAGAATGGAGGCAGGCTGCAGCGCCGCTGTGTGTGCCCACCTGGCCCCAGGTAAGCTGTGCTTCCCGGGCTGCCTCCTGCTCTTCAGGTGCTCTCTGTCTGCCCAGCTCAGGCCCCAGCAGCTCACTGTGGGGACATGTGGGCTCTCACAGTCCTCTGACCCCACTGCAGGGACAGTTTTCAATCCCGTGAGGGCCCCCCAGTGTGATAGCCAGCTTTAAGAGGGTCCTACTTGGGTAATGTGTGGTTTTCCTGGGCTGTTGTAACCAAGTTCCTTAGACCAGGTGGCTTAAACAACAAAAATGTATTTCCTCCCAGTTCTGGAGGCTGAAGTCGAGACTGAGGTGTTTCCGGGGGAGGTTTCCTCTGAGGCTCCTCTGCCCAGCTCTAGATGGCTGTTTCCTCCCTGTGTCTTCATGGCGTCCATGTCCCACCCACCTGACCTCACGCTCCTTAGTTATCTTTTTAGAGACCCTACCTCCAAATACAGTCACATTCCAAAGACCCGAGCACTCTAGCGGACGTACGAGTTTTCGGAGGACATAATTCAATCCGTAACAGGTGGTAGAGCAGCTGGGCTTCGAGGTCCAGGGAGGCTGGGGCTGGGGGTGTGTGGAGGTGGCCTTGTGACTCTTCTGGGTTCCTGTTGGGTCTCAGAGTGACTTTCTGGCAAACACAAAATAGGTGGAGTGGGAGAGAGAATAATGATGGCCATGGAGAGGGCACTGGGGCCTTTGAGGAGGCAGGAGAAGCAATGTCTGTGATCAATAATGTATTCCTGGGTACCAGGCAGGAGGGCGTTGCCATGGCGACGGTTCAGCCTGGCAATTAGGCCTTTCCTTGCCTGGCTCTGCTTTTCCTGTCTCCCCCATCCTTGCCTTTTATGTGACACTTCCCTTCCCCCACATTTTTCTTGTGTGTCTCAGGAGTCGTCTTCTGGTGTGGACCCTGCCGAGCCTACTCAGTATAGGGAAGGTGGGCCCACGACGGCTGCCACAGCTCCTTCCCTGCCTTTTTCTGGGAAGTCCCGAAGAGGGGTTTTCTCACTGGCTTTTCAGCCAGTAGGCCTCTTGCCTTACACACGCACACAGGGCACTTATTTTTCCTGCATTTGTCTGGTGGCCTCCAACAAGAACTTGACTGTTTCGACGCTGTCTCAGCATGCTCTGCTCACTGCAGGAGGTGCTTAGGGCTCAGAGCGGTCCCCTCCAGTGGCACATCGTCCTTGAGTCACCCCTGGGACTACCCATTGTGCCTGTAGCAACTGATCTTTCTTCACTTCCTTCTGGACTCTGGATGGGAAGATGCTAGGAGCCTCATGTCACAGTGAGCAACACGGGCAGGGGTTCTGTCCTTACAGCCACACCACGGGGGCCCAGTCAATGTTTGTGCATGTCATGGGATAAGTGAATGAAAGGTCGGGAGCAGGCTTCCCCTTGGATCTCTCTCCTGGTATTTCCCAGAGGCTGGATCTTGGGTCCCACAGCTGCACTGACTGAGCCCATTGAATTTTTAAAGTTATTTTTCATGCACATTAAAATCCACTGCTCCCTTGATTCACTAGCTGTCACAACTAATAAGGGATCCGGGCGTATAATAACCATTTAAGACTTAATGTTATTAGTGTTGTAATTGCTGCTAAGGGTCTTGTCTCTTCTGTGCGTTGGTAAATCCTCGTGCAGAAAGATTAGGAAAACATACCCCTAAGCTAGAGGCTGCCCAGGTGGCTGGGTGGTTGGAGACAAGCCTCAGCTGCCTGCCTGGTGTTGTTCATTTCCTGATAAAGCTTCACGCTGAGGATGCAGATATGCTCAGGGAGCAGCTGTGAGTCCCCTCGGGGCTGGGGAGCAATAGAGGAGAGGGCCAGTGAGCTGGGTGGCCCTCAGGACAAGCAGCTGCTGGTGGAAGGAAGCTTTATCTCCCTGCCCTCCCCAGCCCACAGGCTCACTCCCGATGGCCCAGAAGAGGTGGCTGTGGGGCTGTAATCTGACGGCCATCACGCCACAGGCAGCGATCAGGGTGGACAGCAACACCAGCTGCAGTGTGAATGTCCTCCTCTGGTTTATCTCGGGAACTTCCTGCCTGTCCCCAGTGGGATCTTTCCCGCACATGTCCTCCCTAGTCCTCATCAAAATGCGTTCATAACCGGTCTGTTCACAGTGTGACGAGCTGGGGCACGTGGGCTGCACTGCCTTCTCTGCTGTACCTGTGAGAGCTGCCAACCGGACCATCCGCCTCCACCCTCCCGTCCCGAAGGTCTCCTGGCAGAATTTAGCACGGACATTCTGATCTCTTCCTTTTTCTTTCCTTTCTTTTTTGTAGTAAAATGCCTATAACATAAACATTTACCATTTAACTGTTTTGAGTGCAGGATTTGGTGACATTTACTCCTTCAGGGCTGTGCAGCCATCACCATATTTAGCTCCAGAAGTCTTTCATTGCCCCTACCTGATTAAGAAGTCCCCGTCTCCTCTCTCCGCACCCCCAGCAACCACTGACCTGCTGTGTCTCACGGGCTTGCCTATGCCGGACGTTTCCTATAAACGGAGTCATATAATATGCGGCCTTTTTTGCCTGGTTTCTTCCACTTACAGTGTTTCTAAGGTTTAGCCGCATTAGAGGATGTGTCAGTACTTCAGCCCTCTGTGGCTGAATGGCATCCAGTCGTCTACATGATTGTTCTGCAGTCGTTGTGGATGGACCGGTTGGGCTCTTTATACCTTCAGGCTATTGTGAAAGGTGCAGCTGTGAACATATTTTTTGTGTGCACACCTGTGTTCATTTCTTTTGGACCATACCTAGGAGCGGAATGCCTAGGTCATATGGAGTCAGTGCTTCATGTACCGAGGGACCACTGTAACCTGGCCACTTTGTCACACGTGCCAGTCTCTGTCATCATAGTGGTTCCTGGAATGCAGCCGGTGCTCAGAGCCTCGTTTCTTCTGGCGTGGCCACCAGAGCTCTTTCCCTGATGGTGGTTCTTTGCTTTTGATGCTAAACAGCATTCCCCACTGTACCGGCCTTCATCTTTCTCATTCTTAGCTTCATCTTTCAACTTAAGAAAAAAAAAATCATTTCCACCCAATAGGACAGAAATGTGCCACCCCAGGGGCCCATCCAAAGAATGTACTGCAGGCTTTGAAGGCACCTCCAAAGAGGAGCTCCAGAAATGTCCCAGGCACGGGCAGGTGCATGGGTGGAATATGTGTGTAGCCTCCCGGGGTCCTCTTTGAAGGAGACAGGACGCATTTAAATGTATGAAATCTGAAGCGTTCATTTAAACACCAGTCAGAAGGCTTTATAGGCACACAATAAAAAGCTAAAGTGGATGGTTATGGAATTACGTACACCTCCAGGAAATCAAAGAAAGATTTTCATTTCAGGAGTTTTAGGGAGATAAGCCTAAAATACAACCCGGAAGTCTGGCGGATGATGACAGAAAATGACATTTCCCAGCCACTGGAGGGGAGGGATCAGGGCAGAACCCACAGGCCCAGAACAAGTGTCCCCATCTTCGTGGAAGTTAGGAGGGGACTTAGACGGGCGGGGAAGGCACCGGGTGGAGAACACTGCTGTTTTGGTTGGTATCCATCTTTGGTGGGCAGCGTGAGGAGAATGGAGGCAGGTGAGAAGTACAGGTGGGCACACTGGGAGTTACGTTTTCAAACTTTTAAGTAGCACATCTCTTGGTGTCGCCTGACTACTCTGGGCTTCCCTTTGAGGGTTAACTATGTTAGCCAGCCTTGGAAGTCTGCCAAAGAGGCTTTGGGAAGAGCGCCTGGGCCAGTGTGCCAGGTGTGTTGGACCGACTGGTGATTTTCATCTTTGTTCAAGGAACCCAAGTTGTCCTCAGTGATGAGTGTGTCAGTATAGACATCTAGATGGTGGCTGGAAGGGTACAGGCCAGAGAAGTTGAGTCTGGCTCTTAGCAGACTTCTGAGGCACGCTGGAAGCTGTCCCCATTTTACAACCAGGCCCGAAGGTGGCTGACAAGGTCAGGGAAATTTCAGAGCCAGGAATAGAACCCCCTCTACTCCATCTCCACAGTAACTCATTCAGGGTTTGAAGAATATCACCCTCGGGGGAAATAGTGCTTTGGGAAACTGTTTTATGTCTCTGTCTCATTTATCCCAGCAGTCATTTATTTGGGATCAGATACTGATGGCTTTGATAGCAAAGCAGGGAGAATGTGGCAGCTTTTTAGAATTTTAAAATTACGTATATATATATATATTCCATTTTTGAGTTTATAATGCAGTAGTAGTATAGTAGTACACCCACGATATTGTACATCCATCACTCACTACTCTGTATTTCCAAAGTGTTTTCATCACCCCAGCTAGAAACTCTGTAACCATTAACCGCTAATACCCCAGTTCCCTTCCCTTCCCAGCCCTTAGCAATCTTGAATCTACTTCCTATGTCTATGAATTCCCCTGTTCTGGCTGTTTCATACTATTGTAGCCTCTTTGTGGCTGGCTTCTCTTCACTTAGCAAAATGTGTTTAAGACTTTCCCATACTGTAGCATATGTCAGAGCTTCATTACTCTTTATGATGGAATAATATTTCATCATGTGGATGTACAATATTGTGTGTATTCACTCATCCATTTAAGACAGCGGGATTGTTTCTGCCTTTTGGCTACTGTGAATACTGCTGCACTGGACACTGGTGTATAAGTCTCTGAGTCCCTGTTTTTGCTTCTTTTGGGGTTGTGCCTCAGAATGAAATTGCTGGATCGTGTGGTAATTCTGTGCTTCACTTGCTGAGAAACTGCCAACTCTTTCACAGTGGCTCACCATTATATGTACCCACCAGCAGTGCAGAAGGGTTTCGGTTTCTCTGTATCCTCAACAACATTTGTTATTTTCCCTTTTATTGGTGACCACCATCCCAGTAGGTGTGAAGTGGTACCTTGTGCTTCTGATTTGTATTTCCCTAATGATTAGCGATGCTGAGCTTATTGGCCATTTGCATATCTTCTTTGAAGAAATGTCTATTTGAGTCCTTTGTCCATTTTTAAATTGGACTATTCTTTTCTCTTTGTGGTTGTGTTTTATGTGTTCCTTTATATTCTGCATATTAAACCCTTATTAAATAGATGATTTGCAAGTATTTTCTCTTATTTTGTAGGTTGTCTTTTCACTTACTTGCTAATGTCCTTTAATACACAGAATTGCATTTTGATGAAGTCCCGTTTATCTGTTTTTTTCTGCTGTTGCTCATGTTTTGGTGCACACCTAAGAATCCATTGCCAAACCCAAGGACATGAAGATATTTGTCTAGTTTTATCCTAAGACCTTTGTGGTTCTAGCTCATTTATTTAGGTCATTGACCCATTTTTACTTCATTTTTGTTTATGTTGGAGGTATATGATGAGGGACCCAACTTCACTGTTTTGCTCGTGGAAGTCCTTTTGTTGAAGAATTCTTTCGCCATTGAATGGCTTTGGCACTCTGGTCAAAAATCAGTTGGCCGTAGATGAATGGGTTTCTTTATGGAGTCTTAACTCTGCACCATTGGTCTGTATGTCTGTTTCTATGCTGCTACCACACTGATTTCATTTCCATAGCTTTGTAGTAAGTTTTGAAATTGGGAAATGTGACGCTCTTACTTTGTTCTTCTGTTTCAAGATCATTTTGGCTATTTGGGCTGCTTGCAATTTCATATGAATTGGATTACATTCGTTCCTGAACACATCTTTATGGGCATACATACTGATTTCTATTAAATCAGTTCCCAGAGGCAGAACTGCTGGGTCACAGGATACAAGTTCGTTCAGCTTTGGTGCACACTGTCAAACTGGTTTCCAAAGTGACTGTGCCAGTTTGCTCTTCTACCAGCAGCAGATGAGTTCCAGGCAATGGTACATTTCCTTCACAACATTTGGTAGGCCAGCCCTTTCGTAAAACCTTTCTGGTAGATCATCTACAAATTATGAGCCACCACTGTTGACCCCTTGAAGGGCAGTGTGAGCATGCACATCTTTGCCTGGTGGCCCCAGGCCCCAGGGAGAGCTTCCTGCCTCCTTTTGCATCAGTGGCACTCAGGGACTGGCCAGCTCTGGAGGCTGGAGAGCTGGCTGGAATGTGAGGCAGGATGAGCTGTATCTTCACAGTGCTAAATCTCAGCCCACCCAAGAGGAGCTTGAACCTATGTGCATAGTTGGGCAGAGAGGGTGGTCAAGGCTAAAGGAAAGTTGGTAATTTGATGCCATCTTGGCTGCAGGAGTTGGACATGAATTCCAGTGTGGATGGGGCCCTTGGAGTCATGCCAGGCCCTTGAGAGAGGGCAGTTCTTAGGTAACCATGCTGCATGAGGACAGAGACTGGCAGAGCTCTCCTGTTTGACCTTGAAGAGGCTCCTGCAGAGGCAAATGCTTGGTACATAGAGGGGAAAAAGCTATTTCCAGCCCTAGAGCACACCAAGGCTGGCCACTCTCAGACCCATGTCTCACACCTGCTAGCTCTAAAGGCCAAAGCAGTGGCTGCTGTTTGCATCTCCCTCGTGCTGTATAGCTAAACTCAAGTGTCTAGGTCAGTAAATGTTTCCTGTGGTCCCCTGTGTACCAGACATCAGGTGAGGCACCTGGGAAACTGCAAAGACAGGATGGACTCCCTGACAGCAGTTAGTCAAGGTCTGGTGGGCAGAGAAGTTTGCACATGTCACCACACTGAGAGGAGAGCAGAACCAGTGCTCAGTGAGGGGTGTATCTCCTGTGCTTTGGAATCCAGGGGGGTGGTTTCCATGGCCACCTGAGGGCTGGATTGGCTTCCTGGAGGAAGAAGTATGGCACTGGGTCTTGGGGGATGAAAGAAGTCTGTCAGAGAGAGAAGGGGAAGGGGAGCTCCAAGCTAAGAATCAGAGCAACAGACCTCATAAAGTCATGTGTGGTCAGATAACTGGATGCTGAGCAGAGGCCCTTAGACATTAGCCTAGGGGACTGGATTGTTTTCAGCAGAACAGGGAGCCATGGTAGGGTTGGATGTGGAAGAGTCGTTCAGGGTTGTTCCCAAGTGGAGAGCATTCACAACAACAGGGAGATCATGGGACTGCCCACTTTGCCCAGCTTCTGCTTCCACACACACACACTGCCAACCTGTAAAGCCAACCACACACACATGTACTGAGCATCTACTTGCATTCTAAGACATATGGATACTGGTGCAGACTGAGTCACACAAAGGTACACAGCTAAGAGACAGACAGATAGACAGACATGTTGGGACAGATAGACACATGCCCACAAGCCAAAAAAGTTGTTTGAGTCACTTTCACACACACGTAGCCAGAGCACATACCCAGGCACTGAAACCTTTCCCGAGACACACATACATACTCACACACACATACAGTGGTACCTCCGTTCACAAACTTAATTTGTTCTATGAATTTGGAAAAGATGGCCATCTTTGTGTTTGTGTGGAAAAGATGGCCACATGTGTCACCTGATGCAGAGTTCGCAAACAAAATTTTGCTTCTGTATGTGGACCAAATTGTTTCCAAATGAGCATTTGTGAACTGAGGTACCACTATCCTGCACACTCACACCTCCACAGGCTGACAATCACATGATCACACACGGGCACAGCAGACAGACATGCACGGCAGTCCCACCTGAGCAGGGATAGCCCACGGCCTTGCTAGGGGCTGCTTATGCTGTCCTCACAGGCCCACTTAGAAATGACTTGCTTTTCCACAGCTGCTCCCAGCCCTGTGTCATCCTGGGTCTCAGTTCCAGACAACCGTGGAGGGCAGGAGGGCTGCAGCCACAGCTTGGTCAGCTCACCTGTCCCCTGTCCCTGCAGGCAGCCTTTGGTCACAAGGGTCAGCAGTCCCCCAAGTCATTATACTGCCGATCTGCTTTGGTGTGGAAGAGCAGTGTTCTGAACTTGGCACCCCAGACCTTGTGTGTGGGGGTGCCGCTAGGGCACGCACACAGGGACAGAAACACCCACAGGCAGGTATTGGGGCTGGGCAGTGGTGGGGAGCCCTGGCTAGGCTGGCCTGGAGCTCCTCCAGGCTCGCCAGCTGTTACTGCGGCCCTTCTGCGATGGCACCTGCTGTCCTCAGCGAATGTGACCCACATTCAGGCCTGCCCAGCAGCTCTCTCCCCTCCACATCTCTCTTTCTGGCTGCCACCCCTCCCCTCTCCTATCCCACAGAGGAGTCAGGCTCCCTGGGGTGAGGAGGGGCTGTGACTACAGATGGGCTGGTGCAGCTGCCTGCTTGAGGAGAAAACCTGGGGCCCTGCAGAGCCGTGGCCTCCAACACAGAGCTGAGCTCCCATGGGCAAGGACAGGAGGGGAATCGCAGGCGCAGGTGCTGGGGTCTCCCTACCCCCTGCAGCCCAGCTGCAGGTCATCTGAATGGCCCAGCAGCAGCCCTGCTGAAAGGCCAGGCTGGGGGCAGGGTGTGAGGCTGGGGAGAGCCCGGACTGAGACTGGGCACTGACCCCAAGCTCAGCGTGGGCACAGATGGGGTGGGTGTGTCCTGTAGAGGGCTGCATCCCTGCCAGTGGCCACCCTGCACACTGCACGCCGTACCCCTGCATGCCCCTTTTCTTGGTAGCAAAAGTAATTTGTGTCTTTCTAGAAAATGTAGAAAATATGAACACAAAGGAGAAATGCAAATCATCCATAATTTTGCTGCCCAAGAATTTCACTGCTCAGTCATTCTAGTTTTGTAATCTTTTTTTCACTTAACTTTCATTTTATTAAAATATTGTACTAGACCATGCATGGTCAGGCCTGTAATCCCAGCACTCTGGTAGGCTGCGGCAGGAGGATCACACGTTCAAGCCCCACCTGGGCGACTTAGAGACTTAGTGAGACCCTGCCTCACAATAAAAAAATAGAAGGTCTGGTACATAGCTCAGTATGAAGGCCTTGGATTCACTTCCCAGTACCACCCAAAGTTTTTCTTACATTATTTCATCATTTTAATAACTACATTTCATTGCTTATGACAGTAAGAATTTAGGCTTTTTAAAAAAGCATTTACCATATGTAGCAGGTGCGGTCATTTATTGAACCTTTGTAACTTGAGATGATACTGTGATTATCCCAACTATACAAATAAGGAAACTGAGGCACAGAGAGGCTAAGTAACTTGCCCAAGGTAACACAGCTAATAAAAAATAGAGCCAGATTTTGAACTCAGGTTGTCTGGCTCCAGAGCTCATAATTTTCCCCACCTTCTTGCTGTCTCAAACCACACACATGGCATACATAGTGTGTGCATCTTTCCCTTAGTGATAGCTGTTTCAGTTGTTTCCTTTTTTTAACCATTATAAAAATATAGTTAGCTCCCTATATCTGTGAGTTCCTCATCTGTGGATTCATCCAATATTGAAAGAAAGGTTGTGTCTGTACTGAACATGTACAGGCTTTTTTCTTGTAGTTTTCCCTAAATAATACATGTATCAACTATTTAACTGTGTTCAGTGTTGTATGTAATCTACAGATGATTCAAGGTCTATACAGGAGGATGTTCGTAGGTTTTTTGCAAATTATGACATCATTTTGTGCGGGGGTCTTGAGCATCCATGGAGGTCCGCATCCTTGGGGGTCTGGAACCAGTGTTGCATGGATTCTGGGGACATCCCCATTCTGATGAACACATGTGTGACTTAAATATTCTGATTATCCTTGAGCATTTATAAGATTCACTTCCAGAAATGTAATTTATGGAATAAAGGGCATAAAATATTATAAGATTTTTAAAAGTCCATCCCGACTTCCCTTGAGAAGGCAGTGACGCAGACTTGCCCTGCAGGAGGGGAGACGAGCCAGCCTGCGCCGTGGGGAACCCGGACCCGCTGATGTCCACCCATCAGGGAGGAGACAGGAAGGTAGAGCCAGGGGAAGTCATTTCCTGGGAGCCCTTGAGGGCCTAGTGATACTTAGCCTGCAAATTTGCAAGGGTGGAGAGGTAATCGAGTGGTGGAGGACAGCTTTGTCCCCAGGCCTCAGGCAGAAGCAGACCAGTGTACTGAGGCTGAGGCAGCCCTTGTCCAGTGGGAGGCTGGCCCGCAGCCTCAGGCAGGACGGGTGGGTGTTCAGTGTTACAAGACCGACTGCCGTCCCTGGCTTGGGCTCCTGTGGGACGTGGGAGTGGGGCAGGCCAGTACCATTGCGCTGTGCTCCCCCACAAAACATGACGTCAAGTCCCATGGGGAGGGGTCCGCACCTCGCACCACCCCGCCGCAGGAGCCTGGCCCAGGCTGGTACCTCCCCCTGTCTATCCCCTCACTGCCCGAGGAGCGCAGCCCGGCTGTGTCACGGGCCACACAACTCCTTCATTATGCACGAGGGGGACCCAGCCGTGAGTGAGAGAGCGCCGGGCAGAGGGAGGGGACGTGTGGTTATTAATACACAAGTGCATTGTGTGGAGTTCCATTCATGGCACTCTCGGAGGACATGGTGGGCTTGAGATAATAAAGCCCTGTGTATGCCAGGAGGGCTGGGGGGGTGGCGAGTGGGGGCTGGCCAGGAGCAGGGCACTGGGAAGGATGTGACCCCACTCTGGGCAGGGCCGCTGCATCTGCTGTGAGGCCAGCATCCACAGGAGACGGCTCAGCAGGACTTTGCTTAGGCCTGAGTCTGCCACTAGGATGGCCTGGGGGCCCCGAAATGCCAGCTTTCCATCCCTGCCTGTCCCCGAGGAGAGTGCCTGAGGAGACCCTGGACCAGCCAGGCCATGTGCCCTTCCGGAGAGGTAGGATGGGTGCTTGTGCCTGCTCCTCGGCCTCCCTCCAATGTGGCAGCGTGAGGATTGTGCACACGAAGATGGCGTTGTGTGTGAGGTCTGAAAGAGCTTTCTGGCCAGAATGGACTGGTTTGGAGTCTGGGTCTGGATACGAAGCAGCCAGGCTAGAGGGCAGGCAGGCCGCCTTGTACCCTCCGAGAGCCGAAGAGGGCAGGAGCACGTTCCGAGCCCTGGCATGGTGGAGCTCCTTGGTCTGAGGAACAGAGGTGTCTGGGACAGTGAGGGGCCGTGGAGCACAGGGGAGGGCGAGCTTGGCGTGTGAGTCTCATTGCCAAGCCTCTGTTCTCTGTGGGTTGGCCTCTCTTGGGTCAGCCTCTCTGTCTGTCCTTCAGCCCTGGGCTCAGGGCTCCCCCAAGCCAGCCAGGAATGCTGGAGCTGCCGGTTGGGAGGAGGTGAGAATAGTCCCTTGCTCTCAGCTAGCATCTGGGGACAACAGGTTCTGGTTCAGGAGTGTTTGAATTTCTGTCACTTTGTGCTGCAGGAGGACAAGGGGAAGCCAGAGGCCAGCAGAGGGGTCGTCGGTCCTGCCTTCCTTATGGGCCCCTGAGGCAGAGGTTTGGACTCAGTGACTAACATTTTTTGGGGGGTTGAAGGCTCTGTGACTCTATTTGATCCAAGAAAGCTGCATCAGGGCCAGGATGGACCCGTCCCAGGTTACAGGAGGAGCATTTCTTCCCTGGCTCAAACCAGAGGGCCCAGCCTCCCCCAGGGCAGAAACCGAGAGCACTGAAGGCTGTTTGCCCTGAGTGCAGTGCACCGGGCTCTGGGAGGAGGAGGCGGAGGGGCTCCAGGGACACCTGGGCAGAACCAGGACACCTGGCCCCGCCCCTGTGGATGCCCTGCCTGCTTCTTGCCCCTCCTGCAGGCTGAGAAAGCAGGGGCTGTTCTAGAAGCATCTCTGCCCCGGGAGTGCTGTAGCTGAGATTTGTTTTCTGGGCTTCATCCTTCTTTACCTAGAGAGGATGCAGGCACGTCCAGGGTGGGGGCAGCCTGTGTGAGCCAGGCACCCAGCCTGGAGGGGTGACCAGCGTCCTCCACCAAGCCTTTCAGGGACCCCAATGGCTCTGTCGTGCCCTGGTCAGCTGCTGTGGGCGGTTCCTGAAATGTCCGGGAATGGAGGCAAGGGCTTTCCCCATAGAGGAGGGACAGCAGTCTGTCCTTGGCAGTCCCCTCTCTGAGACTGGCACTCATGGCACCCCCCGAGGAACAGGCAAGATGGCCTTGGCCATGATGGCAGTGCCATCAACAGCTGCGACAACTGTTGCCCGTCAGACAGTGGCCACTGTTCGCTGAGGGCCTTCTCCATAACAGACGCTGCTCTGAGCCCGATGCCTGTTGTGTTGTAGATGCCCCAGGGTCCTGTGCCCCTCACAGGACCAGGGAAACTGAGACCGGGAGAGGTCAGCATGCTGTCCAGTGTCAGAGTGCCTGGGCCAGCTTCTGCCCAGGTCCTAGACCCGGCTCTCCTGGTGTCCTGATGATGTGGCCTCCTGGGAGGTGACAAAGTGGATTCTTAGGGTGGCCACAGAAGGACTGAAGTCAGATGCAAGCAAGCACTCCCTGCCAGAGAGGATCTGCGAGCAATGTTGTCCCTAAGAAGTCTTTGGGAGGCACCTGCGCTTCCGGAGGGAGCTCCTGCAGGCTGAACCCTGAACTGAGGACCACTCAAGGGGCTTTTTGCCTTGAGATTCAGACAGCTCTGTTTTCTGGATCCCCGGCCAGCTGCAGCCTGCCTGTGAACGATGCTGGATCGTGTGCCAGTAAGCACAGGACACCAAAACCAGCCAGCAGCTCCTGGGCACACTGAGAACCTGGCTGGGATTTGGGGTCCTGGGAGAAGGCCAGGGAGGCTGGAGGATTCCCCAGGCTCAGAGAGGCAACCAGCCCTGGAGGGCTCTGAAGCAGCCTGGGGTTTGATGGTATTTAATTTCTATCCTTGAGCCAGATATTCGTGTTCACCCGAACAGATACCTCCTGGGGTTTATGGTCCTGGGCCTCCCATCCCTAGCCTGGGTGTCCACTATTCTGTCGGAGAACACATGCTCCAGATTCCCTGTGTGCTAGGGGCAGCTTCCAGGGACTGTCCAAGCTGAGCCCACAGGAATGAGCCCTCCATGGGATTCATGGGCCATCTTCTTTGGGACCCAGCCAGGCTGCTCAGGTGATTTCCTCCCCCTCTGCCAACCCGACCTGTGCATGGCAGCAGCCCTGAGAAGAGTGGCTGGGTGGGGATCGGGGTAGGGGTCCCTCTTCCCTGGAGGAGCTGGCGGCAGTGGAGCAGGGTGGTGGCAGGAAGCTGGGTAGGGGAGCCAGGCTGCCTGGGTTCCCACCCCAGTTCTGTCCCGCTGGGTGACCTTTGGGTCTCCTCATGTGTCAGCTGTGATGGTAACAGCACCTCCCTCTTGGTTTGTATGACAGTGAACTAATCTGTGAAATCATCAGTGTAGGAGTAAGAAGGAGGGAGAGCCCTCTGTCCGGGCCTGTGTGGCCCTTTTCCCCTTGGTCCCAGACCTGACGGGGTTGCAGGCCCGCCCGGTGGAGGGGTCCTCACTGGATACCAGCACTGTGGCCTACAGCTCCGCTCCACTCGGGATTGGTGACTCCATAGCCTCCTTACTGCGTTTGGCTGTGACCTTTAGTTGCTTGGCCGCAAGCGTAGGTACCACTCTGCACCCGGGTCTGCCTTCAGCCCTGTTTTGGGTCTCTGAAGTGAGATGCATTACAGGTTTCTGACTTCCTGTGTGTCTTCCTCAAAGCTCAGCAGGACCCAGCTGCTTGGGGGCCTGGCTCTGTTCCACCCCTCTCAGCTCTGTGGTCGGCTCCCTAGGCCCCAGCCCTGGCACCCGAGCTCCTGGATCCACCTGCCACTCAATGCTGATAGCATCTGCCCCACATCCTTCCCTGTCCCTGCCAGCACCCTTCTCCCCTTCCCAGCTCCACCTCCTGCCTGGTCTGAATGTCATCTCCGTTTATACTTCTCAGGCATTCAGGCAGCCTTTACAAGCGAACTTCTCCTGACATTTACACATCCTTCCCAGCCCACATTTGCACTTTGGTGTTGAACACAGCATACGCACTGGGAGATTTCTGGTGTGGACACAGCGTTGTCTTCGTCTGGTGTAGGAAACTTATTTTTTTTTGCATATTTATACTAAATTGTGGGAGTGAATTTATTTAATAATTTCAGGTTGACTTAGCTCTGGGCTCTCTAAAATTGAAATTCTTTTTTTAAAATTAATTTTATTGGTACATTTTAGGTATACAATATAATAACATTCATCATTGGAAATTTGTACCTTTACATAATCCATCTTGGTTCTTATTTTTTCCCCATTCCCCTGCCCTCCCTTCAACCCCTCCATCCCTCCCTATTTACAAAGATTTTGGTTTCATTTTCTCATATTAATTCCATTCCCTTCTTTCCTTTCCCCTACCCCTCCCACTTCCCCTTCCCCTTTTCCTCCTATTTCACATTATCTATTAGACCTTTTAGTCCTTGATGTAGGAAATTTAGAGGAGACTGGGTGATGGGATCTGATGCACATTTATGTTCGCTTCTAAAGAGAGGTAACTTTCCACTTTGCTCTGGACTGGGTGGGGTCAGAACGAGAGGGTTGATGTGGTGACGGGATGCCAAGACACTGCGCCCAGTTACTGCCACACTCTTTTTTTGTTTGTTTTGTTTTGGTACCGGGGATCGAACTCAGGTCCTTGTGCTTGAGGGACAGGCGGCAGAACCACTGAGCTAAATCCCCGGCCCACTGCTATACGCTTTGTATACAAGGGTTGATCAAAAGATACAGTGAATATTTAAACTTAAAAAAACTTATTACAGTAAAGGCACATCACCAGGAACAGTGGGATAAGTGTATTTGAAGGGAGGGCGAGTACTTGAGAGAGATTAATGGCAATGTGTCTTTTACTGGAATACATTTTAAAATCTAAACATTCACTGTATTTTTTGAACGCCCCATGTTTATCAAATATTTCCGGCAATTTCTGCCAAGTAAAAACATACAGTGTGTCCTCATTAGCCTTATTCAGGGATCTGTCACCATGTGACTTCTAGCTCTCTCCCAAAGTCAGATTGACCCTGAAAGGTAAATGTTTTGATTGAAGACATGGAGGCAGCCATGACCGAGCAGCTAAAGATGCTCACGAAAGAGAACTTCCGGGACTGCTTCAGAAAGCGGCAAGAACAATGGGAGAAGTGTTCGGAGTTCGGGGGAGGATTTGAGGGGACTAATGACAATGTGTCTTTTATTGTAATACATTTTTAAAAATCTTAACATTCACCTAGTAGGTCCTCATTTACGCCTTCAGGAACCTGGTGAGGCAGATACTGCCACAGTCCTGTAGTTACACAGCCCTTAGGATTTGAGTGAGGGTCTTTTTGTTTCCCCAAAAATTGTTCCGCCTCTAGGAGGTGGGCTGGGGGATGGGGTGTGGACATAGATGCTTCTGAATTTCTGTCGCCCTCAGCTGGATTACTGAGTGTGAGCTCATATTCCTGCTTTCCAATGCTCCACCGCACGGCCTCTCTTACAGCAGAGCCTGAAGAGGGAGGCGAGACCCAGCCTGCCCTCCACACTTTCTGCCAGCCTCCTGGGTGGACCCGGAGTATGAGAAATGGCTGTCGGCCTCCCAGAGCTTATGTGTGCTTCAGGAGAAACTATGCCGCTGGAGGAAGAGGAAGGAACAGAGTGGAGGATCTGGAGGTGTCTCAGTAATACAGTATTAGAAAGTGGACCTGTCTCTTTCCTTAAAAACAGGCCACAAGGAACCATCTGCAGAATGTTTGCAGGTTGTTGTGAGGCGGGAGGCCGGTGCCTTGTAGGAGCCCACGGAAGGGCTGCTCCAGGCCACAGGCTCCAGCCTCTCCCTGCCGCTGCCCTCAGCTCCCCTGCTGTGGCTTCTTTGTAGAGGAAGATGTAAGTGACTAGTAATGGGCCTGAGGCATGCCAGGAGCCAGTGGGGTACCACCCTGTCCCCCCCTCAAAAACCTCCAACCAAGACAGGATGTTATTAACTAGTTTTAGAGGGAACATTTGGGACTCTTAACTTCCATCAGTTTGAAGTGGGCGGGGCTTATGGGATCTTTGTTTGCCTCCCTCTGAAATTCTGGGGTTAGTTTGGAGAAATGGAGGAGGAGGGGTCTGGAGCCTCTTAGACTCAGCACAGGGCTGCCTGATATTACACAGCCAGGGAGTGAGTTGTCCTTTTCCTGAACCCCTAAGATCTGCCTCCTAAACTGCTAGTGTGGCATGTGACTCCCTTGCCCCATTTCTTAAGGTTTTTTAAATTTGTTTTTCTCTTAACTTTAAAATAAGCTGTATTGAGGGATAATTTACATTCAGATATACTTATCTTAAAGGTACAATCAGGTGAGTTTTGACAAATGTGTACACCCATATAACCAGCAGTGGAGACCGAATATATTCCTGGCACACCCTAGAATCACCACATTCCACTGGCAGCCGCCGACCTCCCCTGGCCCCAGACCACCTCTGAGTGGCTTTCTGTCACTGTAGATTGGGTTTTCCATATAAGTGGAATCGTACCATGTACAGTGTGCCCTTTAAGTCAATTCCAGGAGAACAGCAATGATTTGAAAAACGCCCATGAACAGGCCTCTCATAGGCAGGTTCCCTGTCTGCAGCCTCTGACCCACTCTGTGTAGTGTCCAGGAGAAAGGGTCCTTCCTCCCTCCTCTTGCTTCAGCAAGGAGACACCAGAAACAGCAGGGAGAGGAGAGTTGGGATTTCAGCCCATGGCTGAGGGACTCTGTGCTTTGTCAACCATGCAGGGCATGTGGGGTTCCAGGAGGGAGAAACCCTGTGGGAGTGGAGAGGCAGCTTTTTTGATACTGGGGATTGAACCCAGAGCCTTTGCCCTGAGCTACATCTCTTGCCCTTTCTAAAATTTAATTTAATTTTTAAAATTTTGAGATAAGATTTCACTTAAGTTCCCTAGGCTGGGCTCAAACTTGTGATCCTCCTGCCTCAGCCTCCCAGAGGGCTGGAATTATAGGCAGGCACCATCACACCCCGCTGAGAGGCAACTTTTGTTGCTACTGCTACTGCCATTCTTGGCAAGGAGGCGAGTGTGTAAGCTGCTTTCTGAGGCCAGTCACCCTGCACTTCCTGGCCTTCTGTGGTTTTCTTGAGGACCCCAGCTCCAAAGGGCAGGCCTGGGTGGGGTACAGAGCTGATGGGCAACCTGAAAAGGCCAGCTCCTCGAAGCCTGGTTGGCTGTGGCCTGTGGGGCTGAGGCTATGCGGTGTGTCCTGCCCGCAGGGAGGTGCTGGAGGCTTGACAGGTGGCGTCCTGGTGCCCAGCAGCTCGGTTTGCAGGCAGGGAGGGCAGTGGACAAGGCTGATGCTTCTGCGCCAGTGCGGGTCCAGCGGCAGCCTGGCAGAGAAGGGCACCATGCAGTGGGCCTGCTGTGACCCAGCTGACCCATCTCTACGAGGCAGCATTTTTAAAGATGCTCTCATCTCTCAGGAAAAGGAAATATAAACTATTTTTCTTTTGTTTTATTTTGCGGTGATAAAAATACATGACTTAACAATTTACCATCTTACATGTGCAGTTAAGTGGCATTAAGTACAGTCCCAACCATCACCACTGCCCATTTCCAGAGCTTTTCATCCTAAATCGAAACTGTGGCCCTTACACTCTAACTCCCCATTCTCCCCGTTTCCAGCCCCTGGTAGCAGCCATTTTTTCTGTCTTTATGAATTCAATACCTTTAGGGACTCAGATACGTAGAATCAGACACCATTTGCCTTTTTTGTGTGTGGTTTATTTCACTAAGGATAATGTTGTCAGACTTCATCATATTCCAGCAAATACTTAGAATTTCATTTCTTTTTATGGCTGAATAATATCCCATTGTATGTATCTATACTGCACTTTATTTACCCATTTATTGGTTGGTGAACATTCAGGCTGCTTCTCCCTTTGGACCATGGTGAATACGGCTGCTACTGTGAGTACTGGAGCACAGGGCTGCTCAGCTCATCCAAATACGCAGCACCCTTCCTGGCAGCTTCTTCTGCTGAAACCTGCTGTCACCATGGGCTGGGCGTGCTTTGCATTCCTGCGCGTGGCCTGCTGCCCTGAGTCCTCTAACTTAGTTCCTGTAGTGAGCGATGTGTTCCGAATATTTCTGTCTTTGGTGGGTTCTGGGGACTCAGGTTTCCCAGGCAGTGGAGTTTTGAGTTCCTTTCTGTAGAAGCTTTCTTTTCAGTGTGTCTTAGTTATTTTCGGCCACCAGCTGACTTTTGGCATTTGATCCCAGTAAGCCTCTTAGGACAAGAATACAACGGGCATCTTTGTTTCTTTTGTCCAGGAAAGAAAGGAAACTACATTTTATCAAGCATCTACTATGTTAGTTCAAGGTGTGCACACAGTACCACAAGCACATGGCAGCCTGGTGCCATAGGGACAGAACCTGTGTTTTAGGGTAGAGAGAGACAGGTCTCAGAGAGCTCGGGTTCCTGTCTAGACTTGCACAGGGCAGCCCTCTTCCGAGACACCACCTAAGTGTGATTCCCTGGAATTTCAAAGGCAAGTGAGCCAGGGAAATGTCCCAGGCCTTTTCTTTAATGATGGATAGCCAGGTCTGGAGTTTTCTTTATGATTTAAAGAGAAAAACCCTTTGAAATTCCTTGCCCTAGTTTTGACAAAATATAGAATTATAATTAAGGTTTTGTTTTATTTTTCAAAATATGCAAAAGCAGAGAGAACGGTTTAATGAATCCCCGCATACCCATCACCCAGCCTCTACAATCATCACTGCTCGGCCAGTCTTCTTTCATCGGCCAGGTCCTTCTCTTTGATCTGGGGGGTCCCCAAATCCTGTAGCAGCAGTTGGTGTTTTCTGGAGGAGGGAAGGGGACTCACAGATCTGGGCATCCTGGAGCTCAGTTCTTCCCAGCTGGAGGGGTGTTAATTGCTGCCGGATGGAATCCCTGTCGCTTCATTATTCGTCTGGTTGTGGAACACCATCCAGGCTGCAGTGGACGGGACAACTCCTTGAGGAGGCCTGGCCAGACCTGGTGGGGTGCTGCGTGGAGAGGCTGCCCCGTCCCAGAGCGCTGCTCCCTGTGGTTTGATTTGATTGGAGTTTCTGGGTGGAAAGAGAGAAGGTCGCTCGAGGATAGCCTCCTCCTTGGGGGGCATCCTCAGCCAACTGCTGTTAGGTTTGGAGCAGGAACGGCCAGTGGGAAACAAGCCCACAGCCTCTTCAACCAGGTGGGTTCGAGAAACATTTCTAAATTTATGTTTTGAATGAAAATTTAAAGTCTCTATAGTGTGCAGGCACCAAGTGCTGAGATCGCAGGATGGCTCAGCCCTGAAAAAGCTGATCCCACAGAGCACAGCCGAGAACGGCTGAGGTTGGCTGTGTGCCGAAGTTGTTCTCTTTCTTTTTTTTTACTTAAAACATTTTAAAAGTTTTATTAGTACATATTTGCAGCACGTGTGATTACGTCCATCCTGGGGGAGTTGGAGCACGCACAAGCACATCTTCATTCCTTTTACTGCCCCTTCCTCTCCCTCTGTTCCCCTCCCTTCCTCTCTTGATCCTTTTCCCATTTGCAAAAGCTCTGTCTCCCTGTTTCCTATTAGTTATCTTTTATTTTGCTGTTTAGTGTATTTATACTTTGGGTTCCTAATGTAGGAGAAACCATGTGAGACTTGAGCTTGTGTCTGATTTATTTCACTCACCATTATTGTCTCAAGGTGCATCCATTTTTCCACAAATGACTCACAGTTCTTCGTGTATGTTTGTTCATTGTCTTTTTTTTCCCTTTCATTACTGGGAATTGAACCCAGGACCTTCCTACTGAGCTTCATCCCCAGCCTTTTTAAAGTGTTTTTATTGTGAGACAGGTCTCACTAAGTTGCTGAGTTGCCCAGGCTGGGCTAAACTTTTGTTGTTGTTGTTGTTGTTGTTTTTGAGACAAGGTCTAGCTTTGTAGCTCAGGCTGGCCTTGAACTCACTATGTAGCCCAAAATGGCCTGGAACTTCCTGCAGTCCTCCTGCCTCAGCCTCCCGAGTGCTGAGACGGCAGGTGTGCGCCACCACACCTGGGTGGGCTGAACTTTTGATCCTTCAGCCTCAGCTTCCCAGAGTGATGGGATTACAATCACATGCCACCATGCCAGGCTTCATATGTCATTCATTCCTCCTTCTCCTGCAAAGCGATCTGTGAGACAGGTACAGTGAACTCCACTGTATAGGTGAGGAAACCGGGCCTCAGGACTCTTGGAAGCTGACAGCGTGGGGCCCAGGGCCTTGTGCCGCCTGTGACCTGCACATGGCGGGGAGTGAAGGGCAGGGAGCCTGAGGGCTGAGGTAGTGGTCATGAGGGCAGTCTCGTAAGTTGGGGATGATGGTTTTGTGAATCCCACCAGCTGTGCTTTCTCATCACATTTGAAAGCAGCCAGATGGCACATGTTTCTCTTGACTTTCTAGAGAACTGTGGGATTTCCTTTTTTTTTTTGGTACCGGGGATCGAACTTGGGTCCTTGTGCTTGCTCAGCGGGCGGTGAAACCACTGAGCTAAATCCCAGGCCCCAGATTTACTTTCATTTCCTAAATAGAGTATTTCTTTTGGAAGAGAGAAGGAATAAAGACAAGGACTTGAGAAAGCGCTCTTTCCTGAGGCTGCAGGAAGGGATGGAGAATCCAGCTGAGTTCACTTGTTTATTCTGTTTATTTAAAATGAGATTTAGCATCTTTCAAGGGAGATGAGGAGTAAGGATGAACAGGAAATGTCAAGTACAAGAGAGAGGCAGCTTCTGGTGTGGTTTGCCTTTGCCTAGTGACCTGCTGGTCTGGGGTATCACAGGGCAAGCATCCAGTCTCAGGGGAAATGGGGTGCCCTCCTCTGATTCTGGGGAGGTCTGCGAGGCAGGCTCCATTCCTGCAGGCGGCCTACTCTGTGAGTTTGAACATATATTCTAGAGTCAGAAACAGACCTAGCAGGAAATGTAAATTATTTCTTTTAAAGCAAAATCCCTGAACCTCTCCCCACTCATTCCAAGAAGCTCCTCATCCCTGATCCTCGTAGAGCCACAACCTGTGAGTTTAGACCACAGAGCTAAACTTAGGGGGCTCTGCCCGCTTGACCTAAAGAGGGATGTGAACCCCGGGAATGAGTTCTGGGAATGGCTGGGATCGCTAAGGAGCAGAATAAGAGTGTTTAATATTATTGTTGTTGTTGTTGTTTAAAGTTTTTATTTTTCTTATTTTAATTTCTAATTTTTAAAAATAAGTTTTAAAAATAAAGGCTTGAGGTTTCATTGTGTCATGGGCTGGGTGGAGTCTTTTTCTGGCTTAGAGATAGGGAGTCTTAGTTCTAGTTAGCTGTGTGCTTGGGGGTTTTGTTGTTTTGCTAGTTGTACTCATCCTGAATTCCCAGGTTTTATGAAAGCAGCTTCCGTGCAGGGTCAGCTTGGAAGAGAACCGAGAGGAGGTCTGTGTTTGAATCCAGGCACTGTGGCCATTTTGCACCTTGCAGACAGAGAGCAGAAGCAGATAAAAGTGGATGAGGATGTCTCTAGCAGGAGTGGCAGGCTTCATGAATAGCCAGAGAAACCATGTCTCCTCTTAGGATAAGCCAACACGGAGGGCGAGAGCAGCAGCCCTCCGTGGCCTTCCTGGGACTACAGCTCACAAATGCTGGTTGCTATGGATACGGGCAACTGCAGGTCCCCTGGGGCAGTGGCTGTGGTGGAGGTGGAGGTGGCAGGCTGTTTGTGGCAGAGTCAGGGCCCGATGTGCATGCGTCCCCCACGATGGTGCCTCAGCACAGGAAGTGGGTGGGCAAGGCCAGCTGTTTCTCCCTTGCAGCTTTGGCCCTGGGGACCCTGCTGACCATGCCTCACTCAAGCCACACACGGGGCTGTGTGCCCCTGAGGTTGGACACAGCCCTGTGCAGCCACTGGGCATTATGTTGTGGGGAGCGCACAGTCAGGGGAGGGGGCCCTGTCCATGGGAGGCAAATGAGCCGAACGGCTCCCTGTGTTTCTGATTTTGGAGCTCGTCTCTGAGTCAGAACTGCTACCCAGGTAGTTCTGTGATGGGGCTGTCCTGGGAGCTGAAGGGGAGGCATCCAAAGGCAGGGAAGGCGAAGTCCCTGGCATCAGGGAGGGGACGCAGCCCTGTCATGGTATCTCCCGGTCTGATGGGAAAGCCAGGGGTACCTGGAACACACAGGGTAGCAGACAGAGAAGGGAACCATCAGTCCCGCTTCTGATAGGTTCTTTGCTTAACCAAAACCTAGTGAGGCATCAGACTCCTGAGCCTTCTAGGCCCCTCTGGGCATTTCTTAGGAAATCCAGCTTTATCGGGGATCCCAGGAAGTCAGATTAGCACCGTCCACCCCACATCTGACCGCTCTTACTATCTGAGCAGGGAGGGTCCTCGTTCTTCACCATCCACCGCCCCCACCCTCTCCTTGGCCATCAGCTCTGCTTACCCTGCTGCATTAGGAACGGAGCCAGGCCTCACAGCACAGGGGCCCCTGTACCTATCCCAGTATCATGGAATAATTTTGTGCTAATGTTTCAAGTCCCCAGTGACCTCCCATCATTCCCTTCATAAGATCAGACTCACCCTGCGATACACAAGGTGCCGTGTGCCCTGTCCCTTCCACCATCTGTCCTTCTCCACCACACTGATCTTCGGACTTTTCTTCATTATTGGGGCCTTTCCTTGTTATTCTCTGCCTGGAGCTGTTTTCCCCATCTCCTCTCAACTCACTCCTTCATCTTATTCAGATCTCTGCTTTGATATCATTCCTGACCCTGTATAAAGCCCATCCTTCCTTCCTACACTTCTTCTTCCTCTGTTTTGTGTATTTTCTCAGCGGTTTCCCTTACCTGCACTTATCTGTTTACTTTGTAATTGCCGGTGTCCCCCACTGGAAGGTAAGTTCCCTAAGTGCTGAGGTCTATCTTGTTTACCCGACTCTCGTTGCCAAAGGCATTGGGTCATGCATGAGGCAGGCACTCAATCTTTGATGAATGAGTGAATTCTGGGGAAATGTTTGCAATGTGCTCATTGTAAAGACAGAAGGAGAGGGCTGGGAATTTAGCTCAGTGGTTCTGGCGCCTGCCTTGCAAGCTCAAGGTCCTGAGTTCAATCCCCGATACCAAAAAAAAAAAGACCAAAGGAGATTTTGGGTTAAGAAAATGTTTCTCACATTGCAGTATGCAGACCCCTAGGAACTCTCAGATGTGTTCATGGGGGTTTGGGGGAGATTTTTTTTTTCCTTTGGAAGATGTCTAGAAATTGTTCAGATTTGGGAAAGCAGTGTAGAGGAGTTAGAAATCATGCAGGTAAGGGCCCAGAGTGGGAAGCATCGGAGGTGGTCTTTCTGGAAACCAGATCTTGAACAGCAGTTAGAAGGAAAAGGTGGGTCTTCGAGATAGGCGGTGTTGGAATGAGGGCCTGATGTATGAGTGCTGAGAAGCCGTGTGTCCCCTGTATGCCTGTCTCGCTGTGGAGATGGAGTCTGAACTAGACTAGGACAAGGTGAAGCCATGATCTTGAGGAGCCATCATACTCTGAAAGCCTGAGTTTGAGTGACAACTCTGCTCAGAGAATGCATGGAGCAGTGACCCATGAAGTCGGCTTTCCAACCTCTTCCCCATCACTTGGGTCTCACTGAAGTCACTTTGGCGTGACAGTCCCTGTGGGGAGCTCTGGCCCCTCCCATGGCCTGTGCAGCTGGGCGTTGAGCATGTGTCTGCATGGGAGTCAGCTGGCAGGTGGAAGCTGAGCCAGCCCTCGGGAGGATAGTCCCAGGCTCACCAGCTTGCAGTCCTTTGTTAGCTGGGAACCCAACAGGCCAGAGGTCAGCTTTTTCCCTGAAAGCTGTCAGAGCTTCCCTGTGGCCGAGGGGCAGGGTCAGATTCCCTGGAATGGCTGGGAGGAGGTCCTATCTCTGGCATCAGTGCTCCGCTGTCTGCAGCCTGGCGGGTGCCAGTAGCATGTGACTGGCATAGTGGCTTCTGTATCCTAATCATGGAGCTACAGATCCAAGCATCTGGGAGCCCTTTACCAGCCATGTAGTGGCCTCCTTGTTGAAGGGATGAGGAGCCTGAGACCCAGAGCTAGTGGAAGAGCTGGGACTTGAGCCTGGGTACCCTGATGCCTCACTGTGTGTTCTTTCTGCCTCCTCCTGGCCAAGACCCAGAGCCCAGGTGGCGATGAGATACAGGCAACAGTGCCTCAGCACCTCAGCATCTTCCTTTGCACCTCACTCAGAAGTACAAAGCTCTGGTTTGGGAGGTGGAAATAAATGCATTCTGCTCTGGGCGGAAGTTAGCAGTCACAATTGGACGTTGGGTGTGGTGTGGCTCCCTCAGCGCATCAGGACCTTGGGTGCTTTCGAGGCAATAGGAGGCATGGGCTTCTATGTCTGTGTGAGGAGTGAGCCGGGATGGAAAGGCAGCCGGGCCCACAGAGGGAGGACCCTGGGCTACTCTCACGTCTGCCCCTCTCTGCCAGCTTCCTCTCTGCCTCCTGCTTCCTCCCTGCCTCCTGCTTCCTCCTGGCTCCACGATGTCACTGGTGATTAGATCTTGAGGTCCTTTCCTTCTGCTGTCTCCACCTGGAGGTTAGGAAGGGAGGTGAGCTGAAGTTAGATGTCCTGACTCCTGAAGTTTGGGCATGAGCAGTATGAAGTGGTAAGAGCTCTACTTTTGGCATCCAAGAGACTAGATTAGCACTTGAACTCCTCCCCTTGCCCTTGAATAGATCTTGATTTAACCCTTTTTGAGCCTCAATTTGAAAAGTAGAACTAATCATGCATAGCACTGTAAGAAGTTAACTGAGATCGTATGTCTCAGGAGAGCAACTGTCTGGGTTCTGGGCACACAGTAGGTGTACCGGATAATGCCATCATCCTCATCACCAAATGAGCACTTGCACTGTGCCCACTGCTATGCTGGATCCTGGAAAATAAAAAACATTTTACACTCCAGCCATCGAGCACCCATTCTGACTCAGAATAAATTACACAGGAAAGAGGACAGTGCAAAACTTACATGTGCATGCAGATGTGGGCTAGAAGGGTGTTGGGGCAAAGTGTGGTAGCACCTTCTTGTAATTCCAGCACTTTGAGAGGCTGAGGCAGGAGGATTGTAAGCTTAAGTCCAGCCTGGGCAACTTAGTGGCTTGGTCCCTGTGAAAAAGAAGAACTTGGATCCTAGAGAGGCTTGGATTCTACCTCAGAAAGACAATACATGTCCTCTCTGAATTAAGCCACCTGGTATCTTTCCTCCAGGTAAAAAATCAGGAATTCTGGGATGTGGATGTAACTCAGTGGTAGAGCTCCTGCTTAGCATGCATGAGGCCTGGGATTGATCCTAGCACTGTGAAAGAAAACCAGGACTTCTCTGAAGGGAACACTTCCAAATCAGCCAGAACATGTTCTGAGCAGCTCACTGAAATAATATGGGAGTGTTCCAAAGCTCCCAAATAGCTGAGCATGGTGATAAAGGCCTATAATTCCAGCACTCAGGAGGCTCAGGCAGGAAAATCATAAGTTCAAGTCCAGCCTGGGCAACTTAATGACTTAGCAAGACCCTGTCTCAAAATACAAAATTTTTAAAAAGAGCTGGGGCTGTAACTCAGTCCAAAGGCCCTATGTTCAATCCCTAAAAACACCAAAACAATCCTTTAAAGGCCTTTGGAAGAGTCAGGGTGGGTCTAGAAAAACAACTTGATATATTATCACAGGAACAACCATGGGAAACAAGGCGGAAGTCCTCCAGCCAGAGCCAGGCACGAGTTCCAAGTGGCCGGTGGCCCTGGGAATAGAATCACGTTTGCTGTTGCCCTCCCCTGTCCCTGAGCGAAGTCCACTGGGACCTCCTTCCCAAAGGCCAGAAAGTCTGTGTGGCTTTGGAGAAAGAATCTTCCACCCCCTTTCCTCTTGCTGGACTCTGTGGGATGTTAGAAATATTTTTCAGCCCACCGAAGGAGAAACAATTAACCATATAGACCCTGAATACTCAACTCAAAAGCATCTTTTGTTTTATGAAGAAAGCGGCTGCGCTGGGAGCCTCTTCTGATTTGACATCACAGCCTGGTGGGCGGGGCCTTCCTTGGTCCTGGCTCCAGCGTGGCCGCATTCTTTAGGCAAAGCTCATTTCTGGATGCGCGTGTCCACTCCATAGCCTTAGACAAATCCTCATGCCTCCCACCGACCCACGCCTTGGTTGCTTCATCTGTGACGTGGTGAGCCAGTCCATGCCCGTGGGACCATGAGCCCGTGTTTCCAAGAGTGAGCTCCTGTCCCGTGGTTCGCAGTCTGAGCCTTAGTGAGGCGCGTGCTGTCCCCATCCAGGCAGGCCCCCTGCAGTGTCACACACAATTCTGTCATCTTCCAGAGCTTGTTGGAGTGATGCTCTGAAAATGCCTTTGGGCCTGCAACACATTTTTTAAAAAATCTTCAATGTTGGGCAATCTTCTTTGCAGAGGGAATCTGAGTTCTGGAAACGGCCTAATCAGGACAGCCAGTAGAGGAGCAAGCTGAACGAAGAGACTTTTCATTCCAAACAAATGAAGCTGATTTACTTCAGCTTCAAAATTCCTAAGTAGGTTGCAAAAAAATGTTTCAAGTGCATGCTAGAACAGCCAGGGTAGACTGTTCTAACTTTTAAGGACAGCACTTATTTGGGTGTATTAATTATGTTTCTTTTTAAAGTTGATTTGCTACTTTACACCGGATTTTTAAAAAAGTAATTATCCTCCTTATTCCTATTCATTTGATGTGTTTGGTTAATGTATTTGGATGTTTGTGCTTTTTATTTCTTAAAACTGTGGCTTACACAGATCATTATTACTTATAAAACCATAAAATGTCTTATCTCAGTGGCTCTCATAGCTCAGCTTGTGGAAACCCAGCTTGCTGGGCTCACCTAGGGAGTTTCTGATTCATTCTAGAGGGGGGCTCAGTTATGTGCATTTTATTTCCAGTACCGGGAATTGAACTCAGGACCTTGTGCTTGCAAGGCAGGCGTGGCGACACTGAGTAAAATCCCCGGCCCCAATGTGTGTTTTTAATATATTTCCAGGTGCTGCTCCAGGACCATATTTTGAGAATCCTTGCCCTAGTTAGAAGGGGGTTGGTCATCTCATTCAGCCCCTTGTACAGATTAGCAAACTGATGCCCAGGAGATGTGACTTCCTTGCCTAGTGTCATGTAACCAGCTAGTGACAAAGTTGGAGCCAGAACCCAGCAGTTCCAACGTGCCCATTCTGGGGCTTCTAAAATTACCATGTCTCAGTTGGAGACAAGTTAGCACAGCTGTAGGTTGTTAAGATTTTGTAGAATCTTCCTGATTTCAAATCATCTCGCCTGTTTTTATCCCCCTCATCTAACTGGGTTGTGATTTTTATTTTACCACTGAAAGAGCTTATGTTTGACTTGCTTTGTTTTAAAATTGTGGTAAAATATACATAACATAAAATTTACCACTTTAACCATTTTTAAGCATATGTTTCTATTGCATCATAGTGCATTGACAGTATATACCTTTACATTTCCAGCACCACCTTTCTTCTCCAGAGCTTTTCCATCTTCCCAAACTGACACTCTATCCATTAAAAAAGTAGCTCCTGCGGGCCGGGGATTTAGCTCAGTGGTTCTGGTGCCTGCCTCACAAGCACAAGGTCCCAAGTTCGATCCCCGGTACCAAAAATAAATAAATAAATAAATAAATAAGTAGCTCCTGAATCCCACCTGCCCCAGCCCCAGAAACCTCTACTTCCCGTCTCTGTGAATTTGACAACCCTAGGAACTTCATGTGAGTGGAATCATATAGTGTTTGTCCTTTTTGTGACTGGTTTATTTCACCCCTGTGGTAGCCTGTGTCCGTTCTTCATTTTTTTTATTGTTAAATCACATTCCACTGTGTGGATATACTGCATTTTGTTTATTCATTGGTCAATGGACAGTTAGGTTGTTTCCACCTTTGAGTTCTTGTGAAAAATACTGTCGTGCATGTGGGTGTACAAATACCTATGCCAAGTCTCAGCTTTCACTTATTTTGGATATATACTGGAGTTGAATTGCTGACTCATTTGGTAATTCTATGTTTAATTTTTGGAGGAACTTGATTTGCTTTTGACTCTGGGAGTTTAAGGCTGAAACTGTGTATCTGCTGTTAACAAATCAGTGGGTAAACAGCCTGAGCAGTCCTTGGCTCCTACCCATCTGGTGAGGAGGCAATCAGCTGCTCTCAGGCCTTGCAGTAAAGCAACCCTGTTATTCACAGTTCACCACCAGAGGTTGCAAATGGTCTCTTGGGCTTGCGCTCTCTTGATGTCTTTGTCATTGGTCTCCATTCATATTTGTCTCCCTTTGCCTTTGGGTGTTTATCTGTTTGTATTGTCATGGATGGAGTCCAAGGAGGTCCCTTTAAAGAGGTGGAACCTCAGCTCCCCCAGGACAAGTTCTTGATGTTTCACTGCAGGAAGGAATTTCAGAACAAATCAGTGAGAGGCGCAGGTTGATGTCTATTAGAGTTGTGGCAGTATACACTCGGAGAGAGGCAGTGTGCAGAAACTCAAAGGTGAGCAGCACTGTTGCTTGGGAGATAGATACATAAACTCTTGAGAGTATCCTTCAGATGGATGACCTAAGATGTTTTTCCTAAAGGCATTCTTTCAATCATTTATCATTTGCCTGGTGTCTGTTTCTTTACCTTAAGGTCAGATTGTTGCTCTTCTGTGGGTTAAAAGAAAAACTCAATTTAAATAGGTTAAAATATAAACCGTTTATATGTGCTTGAGGTTTAGAGATGTGGTACTCATGTAATAGTTTTTACTGTTTCTTTTGAAAAGGAAAGTCTTTGATCTAACTCTTGGAATTTATAGACCCTTTAGGAATTTGAGAGTAACAGGCCTGGAGAGTGAAGGATGGGTAATTCCGGATGACTTTGACCCTGTCTTAAAGCTACAGTCTCCTGGTCTCCTTCCTGTCTGTATTTCTTTTTTCCTACCTCAGTATTCCTCCCACCACAGCTAGGCAGCTCCCACACTGTCCTCCTGCAGTGCAGAATGACTTCTAGAGCCACTAAGTCCAACCTCATTACATGTGTCAGAGACACAATGACAAGAAATTTAGTTTAAAGGCCTAATTGGCTTTATTTGTGCTTTTAGAATTGGACACCACCTCATTCTTTACAGTACAGTGAGTGTTCTGATGAGCAGAGAAGCTTGGTTTTATGGGCAGAAAGGGGTTAAGTTTTTGAAGAACCTGATTTGCTTATGACTCTGGGAGTTTAAGGCTAGAACTGTGGACCGGCTGTTAACAAACGAGTGGGTAAACGGCCTGAGCAGTCCTGCCTCAGTCTTCCAGGTAGCTGGGATCACAGGCATGTGCCACCTGCCCAGCCCAAAATTATTTCTTTTATAAATTTAAGGAAAATTAAGACATATATCGTGTTTTCCTGGTGGACGTATAAGATCTTCCTGTCGATGAAGTTAAACCAGTGGCAGCCATGAGGAGAGCTCCTAAAAGGCCTGTCTCAGCATCAGCCTTCCGCCTTTCCCTCCATCAGTTGATGCAGTAGACAGATCACTTCCATGTTTTTCTTCTAAGCAGCCTGATGCCCATTATGGGTGTCACGAGCAGTTCCTCTTTTATTCTGTTTCAAGCGCTCCATGTTTCAGCCTGGATGTTGTATTTCATCAGCAGTATCAGACAATGCTGCCCTTCGGGATGGTTTTGTACCCACATTGTCTCTCATCTCACATCCGGGACTGTGAGTTTCTCTCTCTCCAGGGCCCTTCTTTTGAAGGAGGCAGCTCAGACTTCTGCCCCGGTGTGCGTCAACCCTGTTTCCTTCCTCCGGTTAGACGGGAGGCTTCTCTCAGTTCCCTGATCCCAGGAACAGGAAGAGGAGGCAACTGTGCCAGGAGCTAATTGCCGATATTTATCTGGCTGGCGGCTGAGCTGTCACCAGGTCTTCAGAGTACAAATGCTCAGAATCCATTAACATCAGTGGCTGCTAATTGTAACCAGACCCCACCTTATCTCAGCAACACCTACTGCTTAAAAAGGTAATTCCCCTCCGGCAGCTGATTTCTCTTTCTTGCTACTCTGTGTGTAAAAGTGAGAGGATGTTAATTTCCTGAAGGCTGCAACAGAGTTATCACATGAGCCCAGGAAAGGCTTTGTGAGCCTCTCTTTCTCTGAGAGCTGCTTAGGGAGAGCAGAGCACCAGGCCGACTGGCTCACTTGCCTGCTGTAAGCCCCCCAGGCAGAGTGTATGTCCTTTTCAATCCCTGGGTGGAGGCCATCCGCTGCCTCTTTGGTGACACCCATCCCTTCCTCCATCCATCTAGCCATCCATCCATCCAGTAGTGTGCACTGAGCCTGTGCTGGCACCTGGATAGGGGCTGCCTCAGCCCTGAGCGGTGTGAGACCTGTGTGCGCCTCCACAGGGGCCCAGGAGGCTTGGGGAAACACAGGCAGGCCTTTGGGGAAGCAACCTGCCCTCCGTCTGACAAGTTAATAAAGTGAACCCTGAACCTCAAACTCTTGCTCCTATGCTAGGTATGAAGAGATGACAAGAGGGGAGGAAAGGGGGAGCACTTTAAATAGCTTAAGGGAACCCAAAGAAATGATGCCAAGCAAGGGCACTGTCCTAGGGATGGTAGAGGCCGTGATGGTGGCCTGTGTCCCCTGATGCACTGTCTGGTGCCCTTCTGAGCAAGGATAATGGGGTGGACAGAGGAGGTGTAGCTCCAGTCAGGAAGCAGGAATTCAGGTCATCATTGAAGCAACCAGATGGAAGGTGACAGAAGTCCTATTTGAGGGGAGGATATAAGAATCTCTACCCTGACAGGCTCCTGGGATACTTGGCATCTTGGTCTGGGTCCCCTAGAAGGCAGAGCCTGAGGCACAGGCTGAGGACATGGACCCCCAGATAACTATGAGGGAGAGGGCAGGAGAGGCAGGCAGGTTTGTGGGGCATGTGACAGTGACCCCTTGGCCTGGCAACCTCTTGGTATCAGGGCTGACTGGCAGCAGTGGCTTTCAGGGCTGTTAAATGCCTGTTCCTCAGCTGAGTCCATTGGAGGCGTACCCTTTCCCACTGGCCAAAGGTTCATCCCACTGGGCCCCCACCCCCCTGCAGAAAGCACCTGTGGGTGGAACCCAGGTGATGTGGGTGGTTCCCACAGAGCTGGTCGCTGCAGTGGTGTCTGGGGCTGGAAGAAATGGCTCAGGGCCCTGGAGGCCAGTGTGGCTGAGGGAGTCTGACGTGACATTGGCCACACACCTGCATCCCACAGCAGTCAGAATAGACTCAGTGCCGACAGGCATACGGGTGCCAAGTGGGCATGGGTAGGTTGGTTTTCCAGTGGGGGGCTCTACCAGCCTGACAAATGTCTGGCAAGCACAGGAAAAGGACATGGAGGGGCCAGAAACAGCAGCTGCAACCCACCTGCCACAGCCAAACCTCTGGCCACCCCACGCCAGTCCTCTGGGACACCTGGGGCCATCCAGGGTCCTCCGTCCTGACCTCCGTGGAGCCCTGCATCACCTGGCCCAGGGAAGAAGAGCCTGCAGGCTGCCCTGCTATCACTGGGAACCAGGGATATGCTTCTTATGTGGTAGGCAAGTGATATTTTTTTTTCTATGAGTAAATGAATAAGCCCCATAGCAAATAATATGTAAGCATAGGAAGAGGATTCAGAGTTGGCGATATAGAAATATGTTGAATAAAAGTGAATTCTCTGATGCTGACCGTGGCTCTAAAGACTACTTTTACTAAGCTAGCATCACCCTCCTTTGCCCCCTTGAACAGTTAACCACCTGCTTTCCTGAAATTTTAGGACTTCCTGTTCTTTAGCAAACAGAAATATTCTCTACTACTGTATTGGTGGTCTATTGTTGCATATCAAGCTACCCCTAAACTTAGTGGCTTAAAACAACCATAGTATCTTTACGTGATTCCATAGGCCAACAACTCAAGTGGGGCCCAGGTGAGATTCTTCTCAGTGTCATACCAAGAGCCACTCATGTAGTTACTGTGATCTGTCGGCCCAAGTGCAGGGAATAACCCTAGACCTCCCCTCGCACCTGCTGCTGTCAGCTGGTCTGGCTAGGGCTGTGCTGTCCAGAACCGCAGCCCCTGGGCATGTGAGCACTTGACATGAGACTGGACCCACAAGAAGTGCTATAGGCCAGGTGTGAAGGTGAACATCTATAATCCCAGCACTCTGGGAGGCCGAGGCAGGAGGATTGCAAGTTTGAGCCCAGCCTGAGCAACTTAGCAACTTAATGAGACCCTCTCTCAAAATAAAAAATAAATATAATAGAAAAACATATGTGAAGGTCCTGGATTTAACCCCTAGTATCACCACCACCATCACCACCACCAAAAAAAAAATCCTATAAATGTAAACTACCCACTGGATTTTGAAGTCTCACTAGCTACGTCTAATATAAACCATCTAAATAATTTTATGAATTGGTTACATGTTGAAATGTTAATAGTTTAATGGGTTAAATAAAATATATTTTAAAAATAATTTTATCTATGTCTCTTCTACTTCATTAGTATGAATATTAGACAATGTAAAATTACATTTGTGGCTTGCACTATCATATGTCTATTGGACAGACCCTGGACAGGGCTAAAGCACACCCACCTGGCCTTTGACCTGGATACTCTGAGGCCTAAGGCAGTCTGTAGCTTATGGCCACAGCAAAGCAAAACTGTTCCAGACATCTGGAGAGGGAATGCTGTTAGAGAGCAGCTCATCAGGTTCTTTAGTGACCCAGTTGAGGCTTGAACTAAGGCATCAGTAGGCAGCAAGAATGGAAGGAGCAGAATAAATAGTTACTTAGGAGCCAGAATAGATTAGGAGTCAGGTGTGGAAGGCTCAGAAAGAAGGGTGTGGTTCTCAGGTTTGGCTGGAACTGGCTAGATAGGAGTGTTATTCACTGATGATGTGACTGACTGTAAGTAGGAGGAACTGCTTTGGTAGAGAAGATCATGAAGCTGGTTTGAAATATGTTGTTTTTAAGGCCTCTGTGGGAGATCCAAGTGGAAATGGTTAATAAAGAGATGGATTTAATTGTGGGAGAAAGGGAAAGGCATAAGAAATCCATATGAGCATCATTATTCATAGGAGGTGGTTGAAACCATGTGTTATGGCTTGTGTTTAGATGTCCCTTATGTGGACATAGGTGGGGCTTCTTCAGAGGTGGCTGGATCTAGGGCATGTTACGCTGGAATTGATTCATGGTGCAGTGCTAGGCTCAAGGGCACTAGGGTTAAGGGTGTGAGTGCTGCCTGCCCTAAGTACCATAGGTAAAATACAAAGGGCAGAAGATGCTGCTAAGGCCTTTGTTACTTTTACTACCTTGTGGGTACCATGAACTCTTTCTCCTCCGTGATCCTTGTCTGCCACCCACCCTGCCTTGGAGCCATTCGATTATGGGCTGAAACCTCTATAAACTATGAGCTAAGTAAACCTTTCCCCCTTTAACTTTGGGGTGTTGGATATTTTGTCTCAGCAAGGAGAAAAGTAACTAACACCACGGGTGAATGCAAGTAAGATTTTCCGTGGGAGCTGCAGAGAATGAGAAGAGAACATTGTTGGGTGACCCTGGGAAAC
Organism: Heterocephalus glaber; assembly: GCF_053883595.1. Lineage (NCBI taxonomy): Eukaryota > Metazoa > Chordata > Mammalia > Rodentia > Bathyergidae > Heterocephalus > Heterocephalus glaber. Next base: position 40,829,872 of record NW_028258372.1, read on the forward strand.
ACCCTTAATTGAAGTGCAGGAAAAGAAATAGAACCTTTGAAGAAAACCAGGAAGTGATCTCGCTGCAGGGCCTCGTACTCAGTCTGTGAGTGCAAAGGGAGAAGAGAGATTCCGTAGTGGGCCATAGTGTCCACCGTCGCATGCCCCAAGGGCTTTGTACGCAGAAGACACACAATGAGTGCTAACTGAATTAAGTTGTGTTACACTGCTCTGAATTGAACTGACTGAGCCTCACTGCTCCCTGGCTCGCTCTTGCACTTTCAGGCTTTCTCCATCTCTGTCCAGCTTCTCCCCCTTTCCCTCTGTTGTTCACTAAGTCCATTGCACAGAAGGAACTTTGTTGTCCAGTTTAACATTCCAAGGTTGTAGTAAAAGCTGGTATGAGTCACCTTGCCAATTCTATTTACTTGCCTTTAGATGACTACCAGAATGCCCAGGTAACATAGACTTATGTTAAAGAACGTTACCTTTTACAATGAGCAATCTGAAGGTAGGTGGTTCCAGGTTTGGGGCAGCAAAGCAAAAAGAGGCTAGTTCCACTTATAACCTAAGGACTTTTGACCATATTCTGACCATTGTGTCCTAAAAAAGTCAAGTTCCTAGTGGAAATAAAATGTCAACCTTCTATGTGTCTTTGACAGAGATAAAAATATTCATCAGATGTTTCTCCAGCTGACTTCGATGTATCTCATTGACCAACTTAGTCATATTCCCATCCCTCAACCTACAACGAGCGAATAGAAGTGGTATACCATGTGTTATGTCCACAGTCAGAGGCGGGCCCTGGACTGAAGGGGTGTGTCCCTGGGGCAGGTGTCCCTTGGAAGGGTGTATTCTCATCTTCAGAGGACCATAGACTGAAATTGTGAGCCACAATAAACCTCTCCTCCCTGAAGTAGCAGGGGTTGGGTGTTTTGTCTCGTGACAGGAAAGTCACTGAGACACCAGTGACTAAGATGCCAAGCTTGGCCTCGCCAAATCATGACTCATTCTTTGTGTGTGTGGGAGGAAGATGCCCCTTCCCTGGGCATCTTGGCACCAGGAAAAGTAAACCACAGTTCTATAAAGTGGGAAGAAGAAGGGGATGCCAATTGGTCAGGAAGCCAGTGGTATCTTCCAGACCGCATTTTTCTTTTGGGTCCTTGTGATTTAGTCTTGAAAACTTTGAATTCATAACACTTACCATGCATCAAGAACAAATCTTTCCTACTGAAGGAGAGAACAGCTCAGATTTTAAAATACTAAGCAGTCCCGTCTTCTCACTGCCTCTGGATGGCCTGTGAGACCTTGGAGTTCTCTCCTACAGGGCACTGAACCAATTCTCTGTTCTGCTTGATTCTAAACTCATGTCATGGCCAATTCCCGTCCATCTCGGCTGCTGCAGCCAACTCTGACTTTTCCAAATCTGTTTGTTTGCGATGGAAGCTGTTCCTTGCCTCTGCACTTTTGTCCGCTCCCTTCAGGCCTTCCCTTAAGTGACTTTCCCATCTAGTCTCCTTTCTACCTGTGATCAGTCTCCCTCGGTCTCAGTCTCCATCACTCGGTCTCAGTGTCACGGTCAGGCTCGTTCGTGCAGTCTCTTCCTCCTGCGTTCACTCTCTGCCATCTGGTGGCTCGCAGTCTTCCATTCCCGAGAGTTACTTGCTGGCTCCGCTGACCCTTCCCCATTTGGACACAGTTGCTGTCCCCAGAAGTTCCAGTGATTCTGTGGACTGTCGCAGGAGGTCTGTCACCTGCCTGAAGGCTGTCCATGGAGCTAGTGACAGTGTTGCTTCTTGAGGGGACTCGGTGAAAGAGGAGAGTGTTGAGAGATTGGCCAACTTCATATGTATTGCTGGAACCTTTTCCTGTAAGAATGCAGTGTGTTATTTGCATAATTAAAAAAAAAAGACAGAAAACCCTCTAGCCTGGCGTTCATAGCTTCTCACATTCTTGCCAATCCTTCTCCCACTGCTTTTCTGCAAGAACTTCCTTCTCTAGCTAAACTGGTGCCCTTCCTGCCCTAAGACATCCTTGAGTTATTGCTCAAACCTCAGCCTAGTGACAAACAACTTGTGCCTTTCTCTCTTGACCTATGTCATTTTTGCTGCCTCCAGGACCTAGACCAGCAGTGGCTAACCTATGGCACGCATGCCACACCAGCTGTTTGTTATCATGGAAAGCTCTAAAAGGTTCGCCATCACTGACCCAGACTACCCGACCCTTTACCCAGCAGCCCCATCCCTCCCAGGCTCTTCCTTCTGTGAGCTGCTGTCCTTTTACATCAGGGCTCTGTCCCTTTGTGTCATCCACCTGTGGCTTTTGGGAGCTGTGTAGTAGAGGGTGTGTGTGCATTCTTGCTGCCTTTGTTCATTTACCCTGACTTTTACTGGTGACACTTAGAATAGCTGGAGGACTGTGACAGGGCAGTTGGGATTTCAGCTTACACGAGTGGAACTCCTCAGAAACGCACCATCTAAAAACTGGAACCGCTGAGCTATTCTCTTGGCTTTTGGATATTCACTTTCTGGTAACATCTCTGATATCGTAGCCTGAAGCATCATTTCAATATCACATTGTTATTTTTCATTTTTGAAATACTTATGACCCAGCCTTTGAATTTGAGCATAGACCTTTCCATCCCTCTTTAGTATGTGACTCTTCTAACCCCAGAGTCACCTTGTTGGGGACACAGGATCTGGGAAACCCTCTCCACATTTCTGCTTTTGTCCCAGGCTGTTGGAGGTTGAGAAGGAAGGGAGTGGGCCTTGCAAGTGGGATAGTTTCCTGGAAGCAGCCCGATCTGTTGGTTTCTTCGAGACGATTTTGTTTAGAGGTTTTTGAGCTGCACACAGCTCTGCCCGTTGGCCTGGAAGAGATGGCGTAGAATAGGCCAAAGGGAAGCAATGTCAAGGAGGGGAAGTGGGGCTGGCTAAGCCAGAAATGCTGAACATGGAGAACTGAGGCTTATGCCGAAGGCTTTGGTAAAATCAGTGGGAGGAGGACCTTGCAGCTCCCGCCCTGGCTGCTGCTGGCTGGGGTTAGTGACTGTGCTCTGAGAAGCATTTAGACTGGCATTTTGACGGGTCTAGAATGTGAATTCTTGCAGGGGAGGCAGCCAGCACAATCCTGCTTTGTTCCAGTTCTTTGAGAACTCAGGAAATAATTTTTAAAAACAATAACCCTCCTTCCTGGGCTGTCACTGTTTGTTTGCTCCCAGGACTGCACAGTAACTCTTTGGTCTCTGTTGTTTGTGTCTAAACTCTTCTGCTCCTCAGCCCAAGTAGCAGTTGGTAGAAGGGAGGGCTTGGTTTAGAGGGAAGGACAGGGATGTATTAATTGTGCCATTCTGTGTCGTATGCTCCTAAAGGGCCGTGGCTCAGTCTCTCATTCATTTGTTCCTTCATCATCCATCCCGCAGATATTCCCCAGGCCTTGATTTAGTCTCCAGGACCTGACAATGAAACAAGGCAGTCAAATTCTAGGAACGGTTTGGAGTAGAAAAAAAGAAGACATGGTTCTTGCTTTAAGAGCTATGATCAGCATATACTACTGTTATTATTATTAATGGCCACTGACACCATTTTTGACTCCCTTTTACTATGACAAGAAACCATACTGGAGACACTGTAGATATTTGTTGGGTGACCCATCAGAACTCTCTCCAGTGCTTTTTATCCGGGTGGTGGATATGGAGAGAGACAGAGCAAACAGCTATCAGGGCCTTAAGTCTGACAAGCAAGACAGATGACCTTAACCAAGTAACTGGAGACTTCGGGGGTCTTGTGACTTTCTAGGGTGCTCCTCCCAGCAGCATCAGGTCACCTGGAGCCTGTTACACGTCCATAGGCAGCATCCTACCAAGGGCCCCACCCAGCCATGCTGACTTAGAACCTGCTCCCTTTTAACGGGCCACGGGTTGACTTGTTTGCAAAGTGCTGGTGAGCAGGTGGGGATCTGCCTGGTCTGGGGGGTCAAAGGGAGCCTTTCTGAGGAAGCTACTTCTAAGCTGAGATGGGCTGCGTGAGTTGGGGCCTGCAGGAGACGTGTTGATTGTTGTGACAGTTAATTGTCAACTTCATTGGCTGGGAGCTGTGGAGGGGATCAGCAAAGCACTTCTGGGTGGTCTGGGCAGGTCATGGAGGCGTGGCCTTGGCCTTGTCTCTGGTCCCTGGCCCCTTCCTCTGTGGGACTCTTCCCCTGCTCTGCTTCCTGGCTGCCATAAACTAAGCCACTTTGCTTCACTGTGCCCTCTTGCCATGATGTTTCTGCCTTGGACTGAATCCCCTGAAACCATGAGCCAGACTCACCTCTCCTCCTTTAAACTGTGTGTCAGTATTGTGTCCTGAAAGGTGACCAAGACATGGTGGAGGGTGGGGTGGAGTGAGTTTCTGTGGACAGCCTGGGCCTTTCAAGTCCAGTATGATAACAGAGCAGAGGCAGGGCCAGCTGGGGGATGGCTTTGTAAACCAGTGTGAAGAATTTAGATCCAGTGTGTGGAGAATGAATCAAAGTGGAACACTGTCCTAAACTTATAGGCAAGGAAAACAAAATTCAGATAGATTGAGTAATTTCCCCAAAGTCACACAGCTAGTAACTCACAGATGAATGAGTGGATGAATGAACAAATGAGAATTCATGCCTGGATCTCTAATTCCAGAGCCCATTTTTCTGAATCATGACATTAAGGTCATTAGGAAGATAAAATATATACATGATGTATTATTTTAATGCATCTCTAAAACTTAGTATTTGGATAATCTTATAATAGATTAAATAAGTAAGATTACTAAATTTAGAGTCAAATAGTAAACCCCACACACTGGGAGGAGATGTAAGTGTCATTCAAACACAGAATCTCCTTCGCCCCACTCCGTGTTCTCAGGAGATAGGATATAAAAGGAGAAACTATACGTTTACAGGGATAGCTCTTGTTATCTGCAAAACAGACTTCTCTCTAAGCCAGACCCTTGTTATTTTCCCACCACTGTGCTGTGAGAGGTAGCACAAAATGATGACTTGTGAGGGATTCAGGTTTAATGGGGGAGGCACAGCTCTGGCTCTCATGTAGTCTAGACGGAGGGGAGAGAGCGAATTGGCCCAGCAAGCATGGAGGCTCATAGCAGAAGCAGAAGCACAGACACAGAATAAATGGGAGCACGCGTATCAACATTACCAAAGTATTTTAAAAAGAATAGTCACTGCACTCCATACTCCACACAGCACAGAACTTTGGAACCTGATCACTTGCTTCTTGGCTTTTCTTCCAAGCTGTAAAAGCAGGAAGCGCCCATTGGATCTGCAAAATGAGAAACCAGTGAAGACAGAAATGTCTCACACATGCTCTTTTAATGAAAGTGGCTTCTCTGCCTGTCATGTGTGCAGGCGGGTGGCTGCCTATGTATATTCCTGGTCATGGTGGAGGAGCAGCCCCTGAGCTGAGGCAGGTACCAGGCAGCTCTCTCAGGCGTCTCTCTCCTGTCTCCCCCTCATCCGAGCCACTGCTTTGCTCACAGTCACACTTCCGGCACAGCCAAGGCTGGTGGCACCAGTAGGTGACACATCTACCCTCCCTGCCTCTGGAGAACAGCTGTGCCGTGCAGAGCACTGTCTGGCACACTGTGTGTTTGGCCCTGGCAGAAACGGAGTCCTTCTGTCTCCCTGCCTTCCTTCCTAGCGCCTTCCCTGGCTACCAGGATTGCAGATGTTGGTCCAGGAAAGAAAGAACTTGACATCCTGGAAAGGGACTTTGCATTAGTCAGGAATTTCTTGCTTTTCTCCACAAGTGACTTACATGTCACTTTACACATGCCTTCCATTTTCCCATCAGTATTAAATTAAGAAAGATGGCAGAGAATAAAGGTCATGTCATCTGAGGCTGTGAGATCCAGGTTCCACTCCTGGTTCTAGAGAAAGGATTTTTATAAATCGTTTGAGTTTTCAGCTTTCTCTCCCCCAACCTGGCCGTCCTGTACTGGGAATGAAACCCAGGGCCTCATGCTGAATTCTATTCCCCGCCCTTTTTGTTTTTTGAGACAGGATCCCCCTAAGTTGTCTAAACTGGCCTTGAACTTGCCCTTCTCTGCTGTGGCTACCCAAGTACCTGGAATGACAGGTGTATACCATGACACCTGCCTTGAGTTTTGTTTTCTTACTTGTAAAATGGGAATCACAGTACTGCACTGAGTGCTTATAATGATCAGTTATAGTGACTATGTTGAAATGCCCTAAAAATTTTAAAGCATTGAATAACCAAGGTTTTTCAAAATTTTTTATTTTTGGTACTGGGGATTGAACTCGGGACCTTGCGCTTGCACAGCTGGCGCCAGAACCACTGAGCTAAATCCCCAGCCCCCAAGGTAATTTTTTGAAGGGGAGATGGATACCTGTCCCTTCCCTCCTCACCTGGTGTGGTGTCGATAATACTGAAAAAAAGATCAGGTGTGAAAACAAAACATTTATAAATTATGAGATTAACATTAGCCAAACTAAATATTGTGCTTGAGCCCGAGCAGTAGAAACAACCAACTCATGATCAGTAATGTGCTTGTGATGAAGGGAAATGAAGAATAAATGGAAAACCAGAGCTGAGGCTCAGAGAACTCAGAGACTGGGAGGAGAAATTAGTTCTTAGAGAAAAAGAGAGAAAAGGAAAAAAAGAAAGAAATTGGGCCTTAGAATGGTGACAGTAATATGCAATATTAACGGCTATTTGCACACTCTGAGTGCTGAGGAGCTAGAGAATGACCAGGGAAACCTGAACAAAGAAAACACTTTTTATCATCGCTACACATACAACTGTACTCATTTATTTAACAAATATTTTGGGACTACTGTCTATAAGCTTAGCACTATTGGAGATGTTGGGGCAGTAAATAAAACAGATAAAATCCCTGGTTTTCGAGGATCTTCTATTTTAATGAGGGAAAGACAGGCAATAAATAAGGAAAATGAATAGAATATAGGCTATACATTAGGTAAGTGCTAAGGAGTTATAAGATAAAGCAGAGAGAGGGTGTTGGGAATGTTGGGAAAATGATTTTTAATTCCGATAGTGTGGCCAGGGAATTCTTTACTGAGAAGGGGACATTGGAACAAAAAACCCAAGGGAGAAAAATGAGGCAGCAGACAAGCAGGGTGCCTTGGACCCAGACAGCAGCAGCAGCAGCAAGAACAGAGTCCTCTTCTAGGAGAGGCAGCAGCATTTGCTCACGGTGCAGGTGTGAGGTAAGAGGGAAAGAGAGGAGTGAGAGAGGACTCGGTGTGTTGTGAGCTGGAATGAGACAGGCTGTGCTGTAGAGGAACAGGGAAGGAAGTGAGCTTTGGATTTGTTAGTCCTGCGATGCCTGTTAGAAAAAAACTGGAGGTGCCAGGTAGGTAGTTAGAGGCATGTCTGAAGGCCAAGGGAGAGGTTCAGTCTAGAGATTTAAAATTGGAAATTTTCAGTGCAGAGATAGGATTCAGTACCATGAAACCAGTGAGCTCACTAGAGCAGGGAGTGTGTAGAGACAAGAAGAGAGCCTGGGATGGAGGCTGAGCACGCAAACATTGGAAGTTGGGGAGAAGAGGAGAAACAGGTACAGGAGACTGAGAAGGAGATGAGGCGGGAGGAGAGCCATGTCGCCAGTCAGCTGAGGGTTCTTTTACTCAATTCAGATAGAAATCCCGAATGGGCAAAATGCAGCACTGCTACTGTGGTACTCCAGATGTCTCTGGGGGAAATGTTTGGAGGGTGCAAAGTGATCCCCTGTGTTAGATCAAGAAAGATGAGAGCTAAGAAGCGAGTTACCATTGCACATTGAGGTCATTGGTGACATATGGTTTGAATGTTTGTTCCCATCCATACCTCACATTGAGATTCAATCATCAGTGTTGGGAGGTGGAGCTGATGGAGGTGTTCAGATCACACGACTTCACCTTCAACAGTGGGTCATTATGAAAGGGGGCATTTCCCCTTTTTTGTGTTGTGCTGATTTCTTGCCCCATAATGAGGTGCAGCCCTTCCACCTAGGACTTCCCAGCTCCCAGAACTCAACCAAGAATGAGAGTACTCACATGCATCTAGAACTTTCCAGAAAGACTTGCCCATCTTCCTTCCATTCAGAGAACCTTTCTCCTCTTGCTAATGGCTTCAAAATGCAGGCCCAGCTGTACCAAAATGACAGTGTCCCACTTTAGTTGATTATTTTGCACAGTTAAAAGGTAAGGTCCCCTCAGCGAACCAAGGTATCAAGGAAGGTTAACAAATCTCCTTTCTTGAAAATGTCACCACTGAGCGTGCAGGACACTGGTAGCATCAGGCAATGTATTCTACCAGGGATGGCTTTTAAGTACATCTGGTACAGTGTTTTAGTTTTTAGAACCTATAATCCAAGCTAGCCTCTAATGAGAATATATTTTAATGTATATATACATTAAGTATATATTACTTTATGTGGTAGCAGATTTGTTTTTCTAATTTGGTGGTCACTCACTACCATTAAATTGATTGATTCTGCCAAGAGAAAGAAATGAAATATAAAAATAGGAAAAGAGGCATTATTTACAGATGATATAATTACACGAAATACAAGGAGAATCAAACTATTTTTAATTGAACATTTTATTTTGAGACAACTATAAGTTCACATGCAGTTGTGGCACATAACATGTAACCTTCTCCCAGTTTCCCCCAGTGGTGACATCTTCTTGCAGAACTGTTGTACAATGTCATAACCAGGATATTGACACTGTACCGTCAAGATATAAAACATTTTCTCTACCACAGAAATCCCCTTCTTGCCCTTTTTTAGCAATAGCCATTTTCTCCCACCACCACCACCCTCTTCTGCAAGCACTGACAACCACTCATCTTTTCTCTATTCGGTCAGTCCCAGAATGTTATATAAGTGAGCTCACACAGTATGCATCCTTTTCTGGTTGGCTTCTTTTCGTTTAGCAGAGTTATCTAAATTATTATATGTATCAAAAGTGCAAACTGGGCATGATAGCACAAACCTGTAATACTAGCATTTAGGGAAGCTGAGGCAGGTGGATCACAAGGTTGAGCCCAGCCTGGGCAACTTAGCATCTTAATGAGACCCTGTCTCAAAGTAAAGCAGTGTAAAAGGGCTGGGGATGTAGCTCAATACAAAAGTCCTGGGTTCATTCTCTAGTATTGCAAATAAGTAACTGCATTCTTTTGTATTACTGAAAAGTGTTTCGTGATATGAATGTACCCCTATTTGTTTAGCCATTCAAATTGAAATGCACCTGGATTGTTTCCAGTCCTTAGCTATCGTGAATAAAACTGTTATGAACATCCACATAGAGATTTTTGTGTGAGCATTAAGTCTCCATTGCTCTGAGATGCATGCTCAGATGTGTACTTGCTCCATATTGTAGTTACGTGTTTAGTTATGTAAGAAACTCCTAGATTACATTCTGGGTTGGTGGTGCCATTTTACAGCTACAATGGCTGATGGGTGTGTAGTATTTCTCACTAGTTTTTCTCCCTTCTCATCATGTTTTTAATTTGCAGTCCCCTTAATGGCTAATGATTAACAAATACTTTTTCATGTGCTTATTTATGACAGGTCTTTGTGTGTGTCTTTTACCTATGTTCTTTTTAACTGGGTTGCTGTGTCTTTACTGCTGAGTTTTGAGAGTTCTTTACATATTTTAGAACCACTAGTTCTTTGTCATATGCATGGTTTCTCCCACTGTTTATCCTTTATCACAAGATTATTAATTTTGACAGAGTTCAGTTTATCAGTTTTTCCTTTTATGACCCATGCTTTTGGTGTCAAATCTAAGAACTGTTTGCCTCACCCTATATCTTGGAGGTTTTCTCCTGTTTTTATTCTACAGATTTAATAGTTACACCTCTTATTTTTAAGTCTGTCTTCTATTTTGTCTTTCTTTCTTTTTTTTTGGTACCAGGGATTGAACTCGGGTCCTTGCACTTGCAAGGCAGGCAGCAGAACCACTGAGCTAAGTCCCCGGCCCAGTCTGCCTTCTATTTTTGGTTCTTTTTTTTAAGTCTGCCTTCTATTTTGAGGGACTTGTGTTAAGATTTTCCTCTGCCACCTCTTCCTCTTCCTCGTTCTTTTTGTTCTCTTGCCTGTGGATGTCAAATTACTTTAGCACCATTTATGCAAAAGGCTATCTTTTCTCCATTGCATTGCCTTGCCTCTTTGTTAACAGTCAGCGGAGCATATTTGTGCGGGTCTATTTTTGGATTCTCCTTTACATTCCATTGATATATATGTCTGTTACTTTGCCAATACTACACAGTTTTGACTACTGTAGCTATAAATAAGTCTTTACATTGGATTGACTGATTCTTCCTTGTCTTTCCTTATGAATTTTAGAATAACCTACAGTTACTAAAATCTTACATTTACTAGTGTGTCAGTTTAGGGATAACCCCATCTTTATTGTGTTTCTTCTAATCCATGAGTATGATATGTCTCTCTATTAATTTAGATATTGGATGTTTCATCAGTATTGTGTGATTTTCAGCATATAGGTCTTATACATGTTTGCTTTTCTATTTTACATCTAAGGATTTGGGGAAGATTGTAAATGATGCTATATGTAATTTTTTCTTTCTATGTGTTCATGGCTTATATGTAGAATTACAGTTGATTTTTGTATGTTTATCTTACCTTCTAACCTTGACAAATTTTTTTTGGTTCTAAGAAATTTGTAAATAGAGTCTTTGAGGGCCAGAGATGTAGCTCAGTGGCACCGAGCCTGCCTTGCAAGGGCAAGGTCCTGAGTACCCCGATCCTCGGTACCAAAACATAAAAAATAAATAAATAAATAAAAAGAGTCCTTGGGCATCATGTGTGAAATAGAACAGTTTTATCTCTCCCTTCCTGACTTTCTTTTTTTTTGGCTTAAATTCTTTTATTGGTCCATTTTAGGTATACAATGCATTTACATTTATCATTGGGTGCTTGTTCCTGTACATGATGGATCTTGGTTCTTATTTTTCCCATTACCTATGTGCCCTTCACCCCTCCACCATTCCCTATTTACTACTTCATTTCCATTGTTTTCTTTTCTCCTGATTTTTCCTTTCCATTCTTTCCTTTCCCCATCTCCTCCCACCTTCCTGACTTTCATTCATGTTCTTGCCTGAGTCTGCTGGCTAGAAATCCCAGCACTATGTGAGTAACAGCAATGAGAGGGGATGTTCTTGGCTTGTCTCCAATTTCGGGGAAAGAAATTTTTCATCTTTAAGTAAATTTTTTATAATTAAAAAAAATTAAATTGAAGAAGTTTCTCTCAATATGTGTTTTTCCTAAGTTTTTATCCTAAATGGATACTGAATTCTATCAGATTCTTTTTCTGTATTAATTTATATAATTGTGTGAGTTTTTCTTCTTTAGCCTGTTAATATGGTGGATTACACTGATGAATTTTAGAATACCAAACTAGTTTTGCATTGCGGTATGACTTCCATTTAGTCATGGGGTATAATTCTTTTTTTTTTTTTGGTACCGGGGATCGAACTCAGGACCTTGCGCTTGCGAGGCAGCTGGCCGAACCACTGAGCTACATCCCCAGCCCTGGGGTATAATTCTTTTTATGTATTGCTGAATTCTATTTGCTGATATTGTAAGATTTTTAAATCTATATTCATAGGAGATATTATTTGGTCTCTGGTTTTCTTTTTCTTTTTTGTTTGTGTGTGTGCTATTTTTACTTTCTTTGGTTTTGATACAATAACACTAACTTCATAAAATGAATTAGGAAGGGCTCCTCCTTTTCTATAGTCTGGAAGAGATTTTTTAGATGTAGTGTTAATTCCTCTTTACAAGTTTGATAGGATCTTCAGTGAAACTGTCAGGACCTGGGGGTTTCCTTTGTGGGGAGTTTTAAATTTATAATTCAATTTCCTTAGTAATTATTAAGTTGTAAAGCTTATTAAGCTCTTAAAATTATTTATTAGACATTGGAAGTTGTGATAATTTGTGTTTTTAAGGACTTAGTCCATTTCATCTAAGTTTTTAAATTTATGTGTGCAGAATTTTTCATAGTATTTATTATTCTGTTGACATCCAAGGTTTGGAAGTGACATCCCTTTCTCATGCCCGATCATCTTTCTACTTTTCCTTTTCAGTTTTGCTAGTTTTGCTTTGTCAATTGTATTGATTTCTTCAAAGAACCAGCTCATTGTTTCATTGATTTTCTCTGTTGTTTTTGTTTTCCATTTCATTGATTTCTGCACCTTATTATTTCCTTCCTTCTGCTTGGTTTGAATTTATTTTGCTCTTCTCTTTCTAGTTTCTTGAGGTGGAAGCTTCAATTGTTGATTTGAGACTTTTCCTATTTTTGAATGGATGGATTTAGTACTATAGATTTCTCTCAGCAGCACTTCAGCAGTGTCCGGTGGATTTTGATATGTTGTATTTTCATTTTCATCCAATTCAATGTGTTCTTTAAAATTTTCCCTGGAACATTCTCTTGGAACTATGGATTATTTAGAACAGTAACATTCAATATAGCGGGCCTCAAAATTAATATGCAATAACTATTTAAGTAACTTAGTATATGATCAAGTACATAGTAATAAACATAATAAGATGTGGATAATCTATATGAGAAAACTTTAAAATGCGATTGAAAGATTACAAAGAAAATCTGAACAAATTAAAACACATGTCACATTCTTCTTTCAATAAATGTTAATATATATATGTTTTCAGATGTATAACATATTATGAGATACATATAGATAGTAACTGGTTACTGTGGAGACAAATTACCATATCCACCATCTTATATAGTTACCCTTGTGTGTGAGTGTGTGTTTGTGGGTCAAGAGCAGCTAAAATCTACTCATTTTGCAAAAATCCTGAATCCTGTAACCCACATGCTGTATATTAGTTCTCTAGACTTGTTCATCCTACATGTCTGCTGCTCTGCATCCTTTGACCTACGCCTCCCCATTTGCATGTCACGTTCTTAAATCATCATAAACATGTTATAACATCATAAATATGCTAATTCTAAGTTAATTTTTAATTTTAATATGATTCCAATAAAGACACCATATAATGTTTTTCTTTGGTTCTTTGGGACGGATCTCACTGTATATTCCAGGCTGACTTTGAACTCACCATGTAGCCCAGGCTGGCCTCAAACTTGCAGTGATCCTCCTGCCTCAGCATCCTGAGTGCCAGGATTACAGACATGTGCTACCACACTTGGCACTAATTTTCTTGAAAGAATTAGAGAATATGATTCTGAGTTCATGTGGAAAAAATTACAAAATAAGAATAAACAGGAAAATTCTTAAGACAAAACCAATTATAAAACTATAGCAATTAAATGGAGTGTTACCAGCATTAAGAAATAAGAAAGAGAATGTCAAGGGAGAGATCCAAACACAAAAGGGAATTTATTTATTTACTAACTTACTTATTTTGGTGATCGCGTCTCACCATGTAGCCAGGCTGACCTTGAACTGACAATCCTCCTGCCTCAGCCTCCATTGTGTTGGGATTACAGACATGTGCCACCACATCCAGCTAATAAATTTAGTATATGATAAAGATGGCATTTAAAACCAGAAAGTAAAAAAAAACCCAGAAGGTAAACATAAATTCGTCAGTAAATGGTGTTATCTTACATAGCATTAGATTGCTTCCTCACATGATTTTCAAATTTTCACTTGGATAAATGATTGAATCACAGAAAATTAAACCATAAAAATACTAAAGAAAACATGGAAACATTTCAGAATAGCCTTGAAAGAAGATTTAGCTGTGACACAAAATAGCAATAAAATAATAGATCCATTTGACTAGCAAAAATACATAATTTTTGCACAGCAAAAACATCATAAAGTCAGGATATGGGCAACTGCATCTCTTCTTACAAAGAGGCGATTTTCCTAATAAGTAATGAGTTTCTTCAAATTGATAAGAATAAACCAACTGTTCAGTAGAGAAATAGACAAAGAATATCAAAGAACCACAAAAGAGATACCAACTTCTGTGTATCAAATTGTCAGAAATCAAACAACAACTAATGACACAGCATGTCATTAGTTGGAGAAAGAGACACAAGAACTCTCATGCATTGCTCTTGGAATGTAAGTTGTCACGCCACTTGTAAAAAGCAATTTGGCCACATTCTCTTTGACTCAAAAATTCTGCATCCAAATATTTATCCTAAAAATAGTCTTGTAAATCTAAGAAATCACATTTACCCAAAGATACATATTGCAGCAATTTTTCATATCAAATGATTACAAGCAACCTAAATGCCTCCCAGTAGGGGATTAAATAAGTAAATTGTGATAAGTTCATATGTTGAAATACTGTGTAGCTATTACAGGTAATAAGGTGCTTTTATATGAACTAATATAAAAAGATATCTAAGATATTTGTTACTAAAAAAAAAAAAAAGTAGGAGGTCCAGGATTTAGCTCAGTGGCACTGCACCTTCCTTGCAAGTGCAAGGTCCTGAGTTCGATCCCTGGTATCAAAGAAAAAAAAAGTAGGAAAAATAGATATAGTGTGCTGCATTTTTTCTTTTAAGTTTTGTATGCATCAACTATCTTGGGAAGGACACACAGGAAACTGGTAACCATGGTTGGCCTTGCACAGGGGCTTAGTGGAACTTGGGAAGTTTAGGGGCAGGGTTGGGAGGCAGATTTACTTACAAATACACTTTTAGCATAGATTCTTTTGCATCTGTGTTTCATACCCTGTGAAGGGTTTAGCTATTTTAAAAAATAAGCCAAATAATTTTTAAATACTTAAGGATCTGGGCCGAGATTTTGCCCAGTGGTTCCACTGTCTGCCTCACCAAGCGCAAGGTCCCAAGTTCGATCCCTGGTACCAAAAAAAAAAAAAGTCCCCAAAGAGAGTCTAAAGTATGTATGTGTGTGTGTGTGTGTGTGTGTGTGTCATGTGTGTGTTTGTTACTAGGGATAGAATCCAAGGGTACTATACCACTGAGCTACATCCTCTGCCCTTTCTATTTTTTATTATATGTGCTGCCGAAGCGAGCACGTCCTTTCTATTTTTTATTTTGGCAGTCTCACTAAGTAGCCCAGGCTGGGCTCATACATACAATCCTGACTCAGCCTCCCCAGTAGCTGGGATTACAGGTATGTAAACTAGTCTTTGTTTACTGAGCTCAGATTAAAAATCTAGGGGAAGGCCCGGGGATTTAGCTCAGTAGTTTTGCCGCCTGCTGCGCAAGCGCAAGGACCCGAGTTCAATCCCCAGTACCAAAAACAAAACAAACAAACAAAATCTAGGGGAAAGAGGCACATGAACCAGGAGTCAGGAGAGTTTTGGTCTAGTACTTCTTGAGAAGTTTGCATTTAAGAAATCATGGAATTCCATGGTGAGGAATCGCTAGAGACCCACCAGACCAGCTTTATCCTATAGCAGGTGGAAGGCCAAGCACAGAATACGCATTTGCTGAGGAGAGATCTATAAAGAATCCACCACCAGACATGAAGGCATGAACACAGGGAGAGAGCATTTTGGGAGCTGGTTGGCAAGGAACTGCAGCTACACCTTTGCTCCTCACCTAAAGTGCCAGGTCACCTGTCCACCGAGAGCATCTTCCACCTCCGCTTCAGCCTCCTCTGGCCCTGCCCTCATTCACAGGAGCCTACCGGGTGTCTGCTTCCTGGACGTGGCATCCACCTTCTGGGGTCTAGGGGTAGTGTACGAGGCACCCAGCACACTCGACACGGTCTCCATCCTCCTGTGACCCAGAGTCACTCTTCTGAGCCTGCAGGATGTCTTCTTGATCCCTAGGCCTCCCCGGAGCTTCGGGCTTTCCTTCATGGAACTTCCCTGCCCTTGGATCACATGGAGAGTCTATTCCCTGGAGGCTGTCTCACTTCTCATTTAACCTCAAAGCCCTAAGAATGATGATTAAAAGCCTTGGTGGTGTGTAATCTCACACAACTTTAAGGATTCTGTCTGTCTGTCTTCAAATCACAGCTCTCCTTTGATTCTCATAACAGTGCCATAGGGCAGATCTGTTTTCCAGCTTTCAAATAGCCGTGAAATATTCGTACAAAGATTTGTTTTCCAGGTACATTTCTATATATTACCTGATTGCAACTCCCTGATGCCCTCAGCTAGGCAAGGAAAACTTTATTAACCCAGATATGCAAATAAGATTACTGAAGCAGCAGCTGTGGAGTAGGAGATAAGAATATGTGCATTTGAACTCTGACTCAGTGGATTCTTTGCACCTATTTCCTCAGGTGCGAAATGAACACAGCGATATCTGTATCACTTGTCACACTGTATTGTTGTTAGGATTAAGTGACCGTGGTTCCAAATAATGTCAAAAATTAACATTCTAATGATGTCCTGTTCCTTCACCCCTTTATCATTTAAAAACTTTTCTATTTTGAAAATGTTTTACAGAAGAAGGGAGACTACTGTGATGAAATCGATGTGCCCATCCCCTGCTTCAACATTTTCCAATACCAGTCTAGCTGTATTCCTACTCGACCCCCCTTTCTTTTCCTTTATTAACCAAAGTTTAAAATAGTGACATACTTCCCTAACATCTTCCAAAGCAGACTTATGGTTTATTTAGGATTGTTTTTATGTTATTAGGAATTCACAGATTTAGTTTAGTCTGGTGCAGTTTCAGGGGATTCAATCCATGGTAGGCTGACTTAAGGCAGGATCATCATGGCAGAAGGACATGGCAGAGCATAGATGCTTAGTTCATGGCTGCTGGGAAGCAGAGCAGGGCACAGTGCCAGAGAGGGAGGACCAAGGTCCATGTATCGTACCCAAGATCATACCTCTGACCCACCCAGACACATCCAGCAGTATGCTTTTCTAATCCCCCAGGCAGCTCCCAAGCCAATCAGGCTGACACAATTAAGCATAACTCTCCCCCACAGTCTGTTACAGTTATTATCCTTATTGATGTCCCCCTTGACACCAGGGAAACTAGCTGGCTTCTGAGACCTTTGCCATGACTCTAGTAGGCTTTGACACTTCATTTGCTTTCTTGGTATGATGAGATGTTCCAGGCTCCTTTTGTGCAAGGAGCCATTTCTCCAAGGAAGCCTGACTAAGGCTCCTAATCTGATTAGTAATTAGTAGAGGTACTCATTCATACGGAAGCATGATCGCTGAGGGGTCCCCAGACAGACCACTGAACACACCAAGAAGGAGCAAATCAGCTCCATTGCCGGCAGCTTCAAAGGATTCAAATCACCTTGAAAGCATCAAACAGAAGTTTACTCTCATTTTTATTTCTTTATGTTTCTGTGGGAGGAGGGAACAGCAACCATAGTTGCAGGGGAAACAGCCATCAGTAAACATAATTACATAAGCAGAGGGGCAATGAAGTGGGGCGCCAGAGGTTTGGCATGGCTTTCCAAGAGCACCTTGCTCTAGTGAGCCTGAATTACAGTAGTGACATAGTTACAATGTATCTTTCTCAGCAAGCATAATTATACAGTTAACCCATAGTGACTACAGTTACAATGTATCTTTCTCAGCAAGCATAGTTATACAGTTAACCCACAGTTGCCCATTTTTACACAGAGAGATGGTTTCTTCCCTCAGTACCATGATGGCCATAGTTTCTAAGCCTTGCAGTGAACAGGTAAAAAATGTATGTGGATGTACACACACACACACGTCCATATGATTGAGATAAACCATTTGGAGTTCACACTGTTGGTCCCAGTAAGGACTACACAATCACAATTAGGATTACAAAATTTTACCTAATCCCATCAATCCTACATTTCCTCCTAACCAGAAAATTTTATTTCTTATCATTAATATTATGACTGATTTGATTTATCCCACAATGAACATGTAGAAGTCTTAGAATAATAATAATAATAATAATACCATAGTACCATCCATAATTTCTTTTTTTTTTTTTTTTTTGGTACCGGGGATCAAACTCGGGTCCTTGTACTTGCACAGCAGGCAGCGAAACCACTGAGCTAAATCCCCAGCCCTTTTTTTTTTTTTTTTTTTTTTTTTTTGGTACCAGGGATCAAACTTGGGCCCAGAATTTAGGATTTCTTGAGAAGGAAATGAGGCAGTTCTTTTTATTCTTGGGGTATATCCACCAAATAAAATATAGTCAGATTACCATATTTTAATTTCTATAGATGTGTTACATGGACTACTGCCATCATAGGTTCATTTGTCTCATTGCATTTTCATTTTTAAGGATTTCTTTTAACATTTTTAGTTGTGTGTTTTTTTGTGGGTTTTTTTTGCTTAAATTCTTTTATTGGTCCATTTTAGGTATACAGTACATTTACATTTATCATTGGGTGCTTGTACCTGTACATGATGTATCTTGGTTCTTGTTTTTTACCCGTTACCTGTGCGCCCTTCACCCCTCCACCCTTCCCTATTTACATACTTTGTTTCCATTTTTTTTCTTTTCTCATAATTTTTCCTTTCCATTCTTTCCTTTCCCCATCTCCTCCCACCACCCCTACCCCTTTGGACCTTTTCCTGTTTCAAAGTATCAATTATTAGTTATTAATCCTTTTAATCCTTATTTACACTCTCAGTTTCTCACACTAGAGAAACTATTTGGTATTTACACAGGTGTGTCCTATTTATTTCACTTAAGAGAATGGCCTCAATATGCATCCATTTAGCTATAAATGACTCTAATTTCTCATTCTTTATGGCTGAGTAGTACTCCATTTTATTAAAAAACCACATCTTCTTTATCCAGTTTCCAGTTGATGGGAACTTGGGCTATTTCCAAGCTTTAGCTATTACAAACTGTACCGCTATAAACATGGGTGTACATATATCTCTGTGGTATGATTCTTTTAATTCTTTTGGGAAAATACCCAGCAGGGGAATAGCTGGGTCAAGTGGGACTTCCAGTCCTAGTTCTTTGAGGTATCTCCATACTGATTTCCACAGTGGTTGCACCAGTCTGCACTCCGACCAACAGTGAAGGGTTCCTTTCTCCCCATACCCCCACCAGCATTTGTTATTGATTGATTTCTTGATACCAGCCATTCTTTGTGGGGTAAGGTGGAATCTCAGTGTTGTTTTCATCTGCATCTCTCGAATGACCAGTGATGTTGAACATTTTTTCATATGTTTATTTGCTGCTTTTACTCCTTTGTCTGAGAAATGTCTGTTCATTTCAGATGCCTATTTTTGAATTGGGTCTTTGAATTTGGGGGTTTAGTTGTGTTTTATAAAGTCAAATATTTACACATGCTAAAGCCACGCAACAAAATATACAGTAAGTCTCTGGCTTATGAACATTTGAGTTGTGCACTTTGACAGATATGAACAGATCTCGAATTTGGTGTTTTTATGATTTACATTGTATATTTGTGCCAAAGGTGTGTAAGACTCACTTTGTCAAACTCACGAACAAATCCTACTTACAAATGTTCTTCTGGAACGGAATTCACTCATAAGTCAGGTACTGACTGTGTTCAAAGTCAACTTTGCATGTAGCATCCCTGTCCCCTCCCCCTCATTTCCCTCCCATGGACCTTTTAAAATATTGTTTACACTTTATCCTTTTATTGTCTTTTTTAAAATACAGTATATACTTATATATATTTGCATTCTTTCTCCCTTTCTTAAATAAATGATAGCATGTTAAACTTTTTCATATTGCATTTTTTTGGTTAATAACCTGACCTCACAACATAGGTGTATAAGATATATTTCAGATAGACTCCAAGATCTAAGATTACTGAGTCCAAGACTAAATGTACACTTATTTTGATGTATATTCTCTTACTATGGTGGACTTTATCCTTGCCTGCAGACACACTTTAATGTGAAGAATAGAATTAAATGAGACTTAATATTTGTACTGAGAAAAGATAGAAATGATTGACCCAAAGAACTGGAGCTGGGAATCCAGTCCCCCCACATACTAACTAGTGGCCCAGTGGTGCAGCTGATCTACTCTACTGTACCTGCTCCCAACTTTACAGATGAAGAAACTGAGACTCACATTGGCAAGAGCCCTACCTTCAAAGACATAATAAATGAGGACTGAAAATTGCAAAGTTAGATCTCCTTCCGATGTGTTATGGATTTATTTATGATGAACTCAGTTTGCTTATCTATAGATGGGGAAGAAAAACATAGTAGTTCTCTTAAGGCAGGTAAGAAATTAATGAGATAATTATGGGTAAATTCTCCCGTGGGGGTAGGAGAGTCTGAGCTGTAGCTGAACTCCTTCAGGAAGAGAATCAGCAGTCAGACTCTGGTGGTGGGCACTGAGAAGTGACTGGAAGGATGACAGGGACAGTCGCTCCTCCCCGAAGACCAGTGTGGTTAAGCACCTTGCAGACGCTGTCGCTGTCTCTCAGGGCTCTGAGCTTCAGACAGAGAGGTCTCACGCCCTGCAAAACCTTACACATGGATGTGGACAAAGATATCCTTTCCCCAGTGAAGGAGCACGCTGCCAACCACGGGCTGTTCCCCTTCCCAGAGTAACCCCGGGGCTGTCCTTTGTGCTTGCTTTGAGACAGGTTGAATGACTTATGTGGAGCTTGGGCCCCCGGAGTTCCTCTGCCCTCTACACACTGCAGTGGAGCCGCCCCTGGTGCTGCAAGGAGGAGGAGGACGAGGCCGAATGAGGAGGTGAGCTCGGGCATGGACCTTTCGCCTCCTGGCCCTGGCTTCTCCCCGGGGTTGGAGCCTCAGAGTCGCCCCAGAGCCACCTCCCAGGGCCCTCCCTGCATGGAGGCTGGCAGGTGGCCGAGGGCGCTGGCTTCCTCTCCCCTGCAGGTGCAGTGAGCGGTTCAGCCTCGCCACTGTCCCCACTGTCCGCTCAACTGGAGAATGGGGAACCAGCTTTGCTTGTGGCCTGAGTTCCCCGTTAGCCTGGGGCCCCCCAACCTGGGAGGCCCCTTAGTGACAGCCCGGGCATTGACAGGCAGCGGGGAACCCCTCCTCTGGGGGCCCGGGGCCCTGCAGATGGGCAGCCCAGCGGATGCAGGAAGCACGGGAGCCACACCCTGTGATCGGGGTCTGCGTGGTTCTTTCAGGCTAGAGTTTCCCGCTGCTCTGTCCGCCCCTCCTTTCCTCTGGCAGAGTGGCAGAGCTTCGATTTTTATCGGAGGAGTAATCGGCTGCCCAGAGGCTGCGGAGTGGGGCGTCTGACCCCACGGCCTGGGCTCCTGTTCTCTGGGCTTGGCCATCTCTGCCTCAGTGCAGCATCTCCCTGGCTGTAGGTTCCTCCCTAGGTGTCTTGTGAACCGTCCCCCCCCCCCAGAAGGAGTTGGGGAGAGACAAGGAGAGGGTAGAAAAGAGGAGACAGCTGATGGCATGGGTTTGGGATCCGGACAGACCTGATGCTAGTCCAGCCCCATTAGCTGTGTGATCTCTGAAAAGGTTTTTAGCTACGCTGAGCCTTGGTTTCCCAGTTTGCACACTGGAGATAGTAATAAACACCTTACTGTGGAGATGAAAGAGGAAGCACATGCACAGGGCCTGGCATATAGCAAGTGTGCAATAGACAGGAGGGATGTTGCTCGTATCAGTGGCAGCAGGAATACACCTGTATCCAGGTCATCTGTGTGGGGCCACAGGGCGTGTCAGGTTTCAGGGGCCACTGGGGGATGCATCAGACTGCAGGGCTTCCTCGTCCTCACAGCACTTGAGGGTGCCCCATGGTTTTGTTTCTTTACTGTACGTGGAGGACTCTGATCATGAAACTGCTGTGGCCGTTTATTTAAATAGATGATGTGTAGTATGTGTAACTGCATTCGAACAGATGCCAGGTTTGCAGCAGAATCAGGGAGCTACTCCCCCTCAGCGACACTGTGCCTCCTCCCACCGCTTTTCATGCACCCTCCCCACCCTCCCACCCCCCAAAACCTCCTCCAGGCCTCAGGGGTGCACACACCCTGGCTTGTGCGTCCAGACCCTTTGGAAGCTGGAGCCTCCCATTTCTGATGACGGCGACCTCTGTGCAGCAGCAGATCTGGAAGTCCCCAGGGGAGCTGCAAGCTGCAGCCTGGCTGACCAGAGCACCCCAGTCTAGGCTGCCTCCATACACTTCCGGGCTGACCGGCAATCCCAGTTGGCTAGGAGCATCGTCCTTTTCATGATGTGTCTTTGCATCGGTTGTGTCATTTGACTCCCTACAACCATGTGAGATGAGCAGAATCTGTGTCGTCATTTCCATGTGATGGATGAGTAAACTGAGGCTCCAAGAGGTTATTTCCAGCCCTGTGTGGTGGCGCACCCCTGTGATCCCAGGTACTTGGGAGAGAGACTTAGAGCAGTGTCCGGCATCAAGGGCTTTTTTCCTTGCCATGCCCTTACACATTGCCTACCGTTTGGGGCAGCCACACATTGCAAGGGGGTACCCGTCGGAGACTTTCAGACACACAGAGGAGCTTAAGAAAAGGACAGAGTAAAGAGAACACATGCATGCAGGGATATCGGCTCTTGTGGGACCATAATCCCAGAGAAGGGAGCTGAGCTGGGTCGCTTTAGCTGGCGACAGTAGCCCCGATGATTACGATCAACATTTGGGCCCACCTGTGGCTGTGCTCTCGTGCAGCTCCCTGCATTCCTCCTTGTAGCAGCCCCACGAGCGGGACCTGAGTCACTCCCACTTCACTGATGACAGAACAGGTATGCACGAAGGGTAATGTGCTTGCCTAGGGTCCCCCATCCACCCACCCCTTCCAAGAAAGTGCCGGCGCCTGGATTTGAATCCCAGTGCTCCAGCCTGGGACCTGCACAGTTGACCTTTGGGTTTGGGGCTGTTTCAGTGGTGATGGAGTGGGGTGGGAGGGGTTTGCTCCAAGTGTCACCAGAACACTGCAGAATGTCTCTGAGCAAGGGTCTGAGCAAGTGCCCGCCAGGTTCCAGGTTTGAATCCCATCTTGTAGCCTCCGAAGGAGCCCTCCTGGCTCTGGCTGGTCTCCCTTTGTTCCCAGGCCACTGCCATCTGCAGAAGCCCCGGGTATCTGCTCCCAAACCTCCTTGCCCTTCTCTGTCTCCTCCCACCCCAGCATGAGGCAGCTTCTCCACCCCCCCACCCCACCCGGGCTGCTTCAGCTCATTGTCCGCTCAGGTCACTGGGAGCAGACACCTGCCCTCTGACGCATGGCAGGGAGACTGCCCGGCTCCCCCGGCCTTCAATTTCCCAAATGGATCCATTTGGTTAATTGCACTCCCATTTCTAAGCCCCTGCCTGTCAGTGAGAAAGCTGGGCCACTGCTTTCCAGAAGCATCACCACAGCTGCCGTGGACACACAGCTGTGGACTGATGGGGCGGGCCAGGTGGTTCACTGGGGACTGTCTTGCTTCCCACCCCCTGCCCCAAAACCGATTCCAGGCCACTGAGGCAGCGCCTATGCTTAGCCACCTTTTCCCATGGGTCTGAGACCAGCTGGGCAGCTGTGGGGCCGTGGGTGGCAGCAGAGAAAGCTTTCCCTCAGGAGCTCGTGTCTGCTGCCTTCGTGCTGAAGCGACACCATCGCTTCTCATCTCTCTGGCCTTTTCTGCTGACCCCACGCCCACCTTTCTCCTGGAGGCTGGGTTGCTATGCTGGACACAGCATGCCACCTTCTGATTTCTTGTTTCTAGTAAGGGGACCAAAGATTATAGCAAAGGAAGTCTCCAGCGTTCCCGAACAGCCCTGCAGCCAATGCTGTGTTTGGCATCTGCACACGTAGCTGCCAGCAGTTTGCAGCCAGGTCCTGGACCATCTTGAAACTCAGGGAAAACCTGCCCCGTCTGCCCCACATGCATTGTCACCCCCTCCCCAGCCTCCTGTGTCTCCTCAGTCCTGCAGCCTGTGGAAGCTTTCAGGATAGCAGTTGGGTGCAGACTGCTGTCTGTATGGGATGTAAATGCAGAAGGCAGGGGAGGGAGGGAAGGAGCAGATGCCGCGCCCTCCTGCTGGCTCCATCCTTTCCTCCCCTGCTCTGCTTGTCACCTCTAACAGGAATTTAAAACATGCAACTGGGATGCACTGTCCTTGGAATACCACCAGCTAATTGACAGGGGGAAGTCACTTCAGAAGAACTGACCCAGCTCCCTCTTGACTGCGAAGTCTGGGTCCCATAGGGAGGAGCTGGCACAGTAAGGACCGTGAGGTGCTTTGAATAAAGGAGGCTGGGGCAGAGCAGGAGGGAGGAGTCCAGAGAGCTCCGGCTGGTCTGGGACCCTGCAGGAGCCTCCCTTTCTCCCTGGCCCAAAGCAGACACCGCCTGTGCCTGTCACCTTTCTGCGGCTGTAAGAGTGAACAGTAGTTCCGGGGGGGCCATCAGACCAGTGTGGTTTGCTGCACCGCCACTGCTTCCTAAGCCCAGCCCGCGCCCTCTGGAAGCTGACGGCTGTGGGCTGGAAGGCCGCCTCTTTTCTCCACCCCAGGTGTCTCCTGCAGTCTTGCGTGTCCCTGTCTCCTCTCTTCCTCCCTCCCACCTGCTCCACTAGAGCTCAGCCTGTGGTTTTTAGTTGGCTTTAGAACAGTGGTGTTGAAACCGAGCTTGGAATCCCCTAGTCAGGGCAGGAATAAGCAGCTTCACAGGAGGGGTGGTGGTCCGCAGACTCCAAGTGGACGTGCACCCAAGGAGCTGGGGACCCAAGCTGATATTTGCAGTAAGGGTGGCTGGGATGTGCAAAGCAGCCTTCCTTTTGGAGAGCTGGAGAGGAAAGGAGCTGGGGGCGGAGGAGTTGAGGTTCATTAGAGGGTGGTTCTAGGGCCGGGGACTTAGCTCAGTGGTTTCCGGCGCCTGCCTCGCAAGCGCAAGGTCCTGAGTTCGATCCCTGGTATGAAAAAAAAAAAAAAGAAGGTGGTTCTAGAGCGACCTGCCTGCTGTAGGGTGTTTTATAAACTTACTGCACAGTGACTTACTTAGGGTGACACACAAGAACTGAGCCCTAGGTGTTATTTTATTTTTAACTAACCAGTATTCATGTGTTGCAATTATAAATCTCCAAGCCTAATGCTTCCTTAAACTTTTATTTCAATTTATAATTTTCTTCTTAAATCTTACAGATTCTAACAGTCACTTGTTTGATCCCATTAGTAAGCTCAACTTTATTCCTTTGAATAGGTGAAATTTTATTTGTAATTTTTTTTTGGAGACAAGGTCTCATCATCTTGCCCAGGCTTGCCCCAAACTGCTGGGCCCAAGTGATTCTCCGGCCTTGGGCTTCAGAGAGTCTATGGGCTCCTGCCACTGCTCCCAGGCTGCCTGCTTTTCTTTCTTTCTCTTTCTTTCTTTCTTTCTTTCTTCCTTCCTTCCTTCCTTCCTTCCTTTCTTCCTTTCTTTCTCGCTCTCTCTTTCCTTCCTTTCTTTCTCTCTCTTTCCTTCCTTCCTTTCTTTCTCTCTTTCTTTCTCTCTTTCTCTTCTTTCTTTCTCTCTCTCTTTCTCTTTTTCTCTTTCTCTCTCTCTTCTTTCTTTCTTTTCCTTCCTTCCTTCCTTCCTTCCTTTCCTGTACTGAGGATTGAACCTAGAGTGTTGTTCACTGAGCTACATCCCCAGTCCTTTTTTTTTTCTTTTTTTTTTTTTTTGAGGCAGCCTCTCATTAAGTTACTAAATTGCCCAGACTGGGAATTTGTGATTCTCCTGCCTCTGCCTCACACAGAGTTCTGGGATCACAGTTCTGAGCTACTACACCTGGCTTACTTGTAAACTTAACGTTCATTTTTCTCTTCTTTTTTTTTTTTTCATTTTTCTTTTTTGAAGTATCACAATTTTTTTCTAACAAAGCTTTCCAAGTCCTTATTTAGTTGTTTTTCTTATTACTAATTTCAAATAACAGCTTTTGGGGACAGAATCCATCATAAATTTATCTATGTAAAGTATACAACTCAATAACCAAATCTTGTTAGTCCCCAGAGCTGGGGACCCACTGTGATAATGACTTAGGAGCTTTCATCACCACTCCCAGCCTCACGGCCCCCCAAACCCAAGCCATAGGCAGTCGCTCCCCTTCCCCACCTCCACCACCAGCCCCAAGTACCACTAATCTGCTTTCTGTCTCTTTCGGATCAGCCTGTTCTGGACATTTATGTAAATGGAATCCTGCCACACGTGTGCTTTTGTGTGTGGGTTCTTTGCTGTTGTTGGGGCTCCTGTGTGTTGTAACATGGGTCAGAACTTCATTCCTTTTGGGGCTGAATGACCTCCGTTTCACACATAAACCCCTTTTATCTGTTTATCTGCTGGATCACTGGGTCCTATGGGAACTGTGTGCATCACTTTTTTGAGGGGCTCTGGGTCTTATACCAGTTCTAAAGCACCCTGTTTGGCCTGTTCTCTGTCCTGCCTAGGTCCCTCCTTCGTACCCTCTCTAAGTCTTGGACCCCACCCTCGGGGACCTGTCGCTTGGGGTTACCATCACTCCCCCCAGCCTCCCCCTAATGACAGAGTGCTGAGGAGACAGCAGCTGCCTTGCTGATCCCCATCCTGGGGTCCCTCCCCCACTAGAGAGGGGGTCTGGGGACTTCTCGGCTTCTCTGTCCAGCTGGGAAGACAGGCAGTATCTAATTGCTGTGAAAACTTCCTCCCTGTAAGCAGAAAACAGGGAGCCAGGGCAAGGGAGAAGCCAGGGCTCCAGTGATGGAGAGGTGGGGCTCTTCTGCTGCCTGTCCTCCTCAGAGGGGACAGTTGGTTTCTTCTGTCCAACTCAGCCTCCTCCTGGTGTCAGTGGACCACCTAGTGACATCGCCACCTGGTGGCAGGTGAGACCAATACACACCCTGGCCGGCTGTCTAACATGCTGACTCCGCTTCCTTTCCAATTCTGCTGTCTTTGTAAGGGAGGTGACCACTCAGAGCTCAGCAAGCCACTGGCAGGGGATGTGTGGGGCCTGAGTAGTGGATGTTCATGGGTCATCTGCTGGCTTTGATCAAGCCAGTGCATCATATGTATCAGGTCTGAACATGATTGGTTAGCACTAATGAGGGGAATGCACCACCCCTGAAGAGCCCCGGAGAATGGCTGGCTTGTAGCATCAGGGATGTCCTGCTGGCCTGGGATGTGCAGGACTTCAGCTGGCCTTGGGTCAAGGAGTCATCGAGAGACAGCAACCCTGCTTCTTGCATGGATAGGAATACAGGTAAAGGGTATTCATAATAGCATTGTATACGGAGGGAAAAATAAAGAAAAACAGGCCTAAAGATCCACAGTGAGCAGATAGATTTGTGGTATTCCCGCCCCACGTTGTGGCAAAGAACGAAGTCTGTGTGTCCAACTCGGGCTTAGCCTCACCAAGTACCCCATGAAATGACAGCAGGCATTTCCCACCCAGCGGCTCTCTGTGTGGCTCTGGTTCCTCTGTAGCTTACGCATAACTCAGCAGATGGCCCATAGAGTGATTTTTGTCCCTAGAAGGCATGGTGGACTCCTCTAGACTTCCCCAAATCCTGGCGGTCACCTGGTGGGAGAGGCCTGGTCCGGCTTCCTTCTTTCCCACCTGCCCCTCTCCCAACTTAATAGCCAGCCGGCTCAGGTTTCAACCTAGAGCTTAGTTGTGGGTGTTGAAAAGGAAACGGCTGTTTTCAGCCAGATCCCTAATTCTAAACCCAGGTGCCCTTTCTCCGCCCCTCCTAGGAGGGAATCAGGACCCCCAGTTCCCCCCATCCCCGATCCCTGTGAACTTCCCGACCTGAGAGATCAGCCCGGGCCTGCCGAGTGTCTGCAGTGGTTAAACGCAGCCTCTCTCCCCTTGACAATGAGAGGGAGCCAAGCGCAAAACACAGCCACGGAGCAGATGGAGACCCCCATCCCTGAGAAGGGAGGAGGGGAGCGGGGCACCAATCCCATATAAGGGCTTCCTTGGCCCTGTGGAAGTCCTAGAAGATGACTAGTCGAGCCACACAGGCCAGGAAGCTGGTCCATCTCCCCGTGGGAGTGGGGAGAGGCAGGTGAGTGCTTTCCTGCCTGCCAGGGCCTCTGCCCCAAGGAGGGAAGTGGGGGCAGTGCGGCACACTGACTTTCTGAGAAGATGCTGAGGCATGGAGCGTTCTGTCTGAGGTGAATAGAGAAGTAACAGTGAAATGTAATTCATAATGCAGTGGCAGGTGCCTCTGAGGAGGGGAAGCCAGGGACTCCAGAAGCTGCTGCTTCCCCTTCTGATCTTGTTGTATTTCAAAGATCCCTCTGCCTTTCTCTCCCTGGCCTATGTTCTGTCTCCTTGGGACAGGTTAAGCATCACATAGTTGACATTTTGAGTTTCCTAGGACCCCTGCCCCACCCCCAGCCCTCAGGTGCCTGTGAGCTGGAAGGAGCAGGGCGGGCTCAATGGCCATCTGTTGCTTTGCTTCTTTCTTGGTGTGAGAGACAGAAGGGAGGTGGCAGTGGGGACCAGAGGGCAGCAGGAGGAGCAGGCAGTGGGGCCCTCCCTTGTGCCCAGCTTGGCTCCTCTCCTGGAGGTGGATTTCAGAACAGAACGGCTGAGCTGGGGCCCCGAGAGACGGGAGACGGATGGCAGCAGTGGCAGTTTCCAGGCTGGGACCTCTGAACCTCTGCATTCTGAGAGTCAGTCTGTGGGGTGGGGAAAAACTGGGGTGGCACTGAGGGCGGCCTGAGGTCAGACAGCAAGCTGAGTGGCAGTGGGGGCGAGATGCAGAACAGACTCTGCTTCCAAGACCGCCAAATTGGTCTATTACGTTATTGCTGTTTCTTTCATTACTCGAGCTTGTCCCGTGCCAAAAGCTCTATCATTTGTTATTATATCCAAGGATTCATGAGACCAATTTGTTGATGAGCCAAGTAACTCCCAGGGATAGGAAGTGTCTGGCGAGATGGCTCTTCACTCAGCCCACAGCGATTTACTATACTGGCTTGTTTCAGAGGGTGACAAAATGCACACCGAGCTCAGAAATTCAGAATCTGATGCAGGAAATGAGCATAGGACCTGCTGGCCCCACAAGGCCGGAGGAAATAATCACTGGACCAGCCCAGGGGAGTGGGAGGAGCAAGGGAAGGTGCTTCCCACCGGCAGCGGGAAAGCAGGGACAGTGCAAAGGAGTGACCAGTGAGGACGGGTGTAAAGGGAAGAAGGGATGGGATTTCTGGCCCATGAGGGAGTGGTGTGAGCCTAGGGGTTGGGCGGGGACACGGGCACAGATGCCTCGGGAAGAGACCGCGCACGGGCTGGAGCGCTATGCTGAGTGCGGCAGGACCTGGGTTTATCCCGCAGAACTGCTCAGGGGCTTCTGCCGAGACAGATGTGATAGCGGCTGGTCAGAGCCAACACACACTGACTCCTTTCCTGTTCAGGACAAATGGAGCACAGGTCAGAATGTGATCATCACGGTGATAACCCGAGCTATGTGAATTTATTATGTGCAAGCCATTTGAATGTTGTTGGTTTGTGTTAGGAACAGAATACCCAAGAGATCCCCTATGTCGGGTGCCGGGTCCCAGGTCCCGCTGAGGAGACCTGCCTGCCTGGTGCACACAGGAACCTCGCCAGATCTGTGTGGATTTGAGCTCGATTCGTATCCCAGTGAACCCCCTGCGAATCCACTGCGCACCTGGATATGCCTCGGACCCCTCCTGTTTCTGCTGCTGGCTCTGACTCCTGACAGGCTGCTTCCAGGCAGCAATAGTAACACGCCCTGCTGCGTGGTTTTAAAATCTAAAGCAGAGTGGCTGGGTTTTGCGTTGGCTCCGTGAGCTTTTATTATCTCTGTTCTCCCACAGTTTCCTGTGGCAGTGATGTGTGAATGTGTTCCTCAGTTGGTTCTTGTAGTACTATTCTAGTCAGTCGATTAGTTTATTCCAAGGACTGATTGCTGGCTTGTGGCCTTGAGAGCCCTAATCTGAAGGTGGATCCCGAGGCATTAGTTCAGGAGCATAGCGCAGCCAGGAGGACTTGCAGAACTGGTGTATTTGTGGCTCTCGGGCGTCTCAGATTGAATGTGTTCTGTTTCAAGCTCTTGGTCTCCCTGCTCCAGCAGCCCCAGACTCGCACCTCCTCCCCATTATCAGCATCATCCTGGCCCAGTTTCCCAGTCTAAAAATTTTGGGGGGTGGTACTGGAGGTTCAACCCCAGGATGAGCTACGTCCCCACCCCTTTATTTTTAATTTTGATAGTGGGCCTGCTAAGTTGCCTAGGCTGGGCTCGAATTTGTGATCCTCCTGCCTCAGTCTCCCACAGTGCTGGGGTTCCAGACATGA
Organism: Heterocephalus glaber; assembly: GCF_053883595.1. NCBI lineage: Eukaryota > Metazoa > Chordata > Mammalia > Rodentia > Bathyergidae > Heterocephalus > Heterocephalus glaber. Next base: position 40,859,976 of record NW_028258372.1, read on the forward strand.
GCCACCACGCCCCCCTGGAAATCTTGCTACTGTCCTCCTCATGCCCACCCGTGGTCAGTCCTCAGAGGTTGAGGACTGTCATTCAGAAACTCCTCCACCTCGGAGGCCTTGGAGACCCCAGAGCCATCTTCTGTCACTGGATCCCTCTGAGGTGTGGTCTCAGCAGCCTCCCCGGGGGCTGCCCTCCCAGGGCAGGGGGAGTCTGGGCCAGAAGGGGGCCTAAAGGTGAGCCCCAGACCAGCCACCTGCCGGGAGTGGGGGTCACAGTCCTCCCTTGGATGAGATCCATCTCACATTCAGAGCACGCAGAAGGTCTTGCTTTTAGTGGATCGCTTGAGCAGCAGGAAAGCGAGCCAGCTCCTGTGTCCTGTACTCCACAGGCCTGCATTGTGTTCCTTTGGTTCTTGGAACAGCCGTCGGAACCTGGAAAGGCAGGAATACTTTTTTCCATTGTTGAGATTACAGAAAGACTTGAAGAACAGAGTTGGGGGTGGCAAGATTGAGACCTTTACTTGAGTCCTCCATCCCATAAGTATTCCCTGCCTGTCACCAGGGACACACCAGTGAGCAGGATGTGGTCTGAGCCTCAAGAATTGATAAAGAGAGGAAAAAGGTTAAGCTAAAGGTGAGCAAACCACAGCCCTTCGAGGGCGGGCGGGCGGGCTGCCGGGAGCAGGGCGTCTTAGGGGAGCGGTTGGGAACCCATCCAGCTTTGCCTGCTTGGGTCAGAAGATGAGGCAACAAACGGGGAGGCCCACGGCCCCTGACCAGGGGAGGGTGGCTCTGCTGAGCACTAGGCTGGGCTCTGTTGTTGCCTTTGGCCTGCCTGTCGCCTGCCCGGTACTCCCTGTCGGTGGGGCTGAGTGTGAGCAAAGGCTGCTTATGAAACTCACGATTCTTCTGCACAACTGGGGGTGAGCAGAAGGGGGCCAGGAGAGGTGGGGCCCGGCACCCGGTCAGCACAGACACAGGCTTGCTGTGAGAGCCCGGCAGGGCTCCCTATGAGTCCTTCCTCACCCCGTGTCTGCCATCCCAGCCATGCATCATCGCGGGGAGTGGGGGTGCTGCCACTGGAAGGTGAGGCTGCTGTGCATGGGCTTCCGGTTCTTGTTTACTAGCACAATCCTCTCTGCACAGAGAACTTCACATGAAGGCCCAGTGTAAAGCAGCGCCTGGGACCAGGTGCCCCCTGTTCTCCCTCCCCAGCCTGCACGCAGCGGGCACCTGAGGCTCTGCCAGGAGACTGCCCACTCCTCTGGACCCACCGTGAAAGCCAGCATGAAGGGTCCTGAGGCACCTGTCACTGGATCCTCACCCCTGAGTGCTGGGTGCCGGCCGCTCTGGGTGGCGTGGTGTGTCAAGGAGATGCTGAGGGCCTGCCCCCAGGCTGCAGAGCCTCCTAAGTGGGCTCTGTCCTTCTCCTTGTGCCCTCCAAGCCACGGCCAGAGTGGTCCTTACAAACAGATCTCATCATTGCACTCCTGCAGCAGCTGCCTCTTGGATGTCCTTTGGCCTCCAAAGCCTTCTATGAGCTCACCCTGCCTTCCACTCTGACTGTGACTGGTTTTGCTCTTCTCTGCGTGCCCTCCCAGCTCCAGCCACACTGGCTTCTCTCAGTTCCTTGCACATGCCAATATGATTCCTGTCCCTGGGCCTTTGCACAGGCAGTTCTCCCTGCCTGGGATGCTTTCCTGACCCATCCTTATAAGATTGCCTCCTTGTCACTTGGTCAAATGCTGCCTTCTCCTGAAGGCCTTCCTTAACCACTTGCTCTCCTTCGTGATGTCACACTATTGTGGCTTTTCTTTTTCTTTTTAAAATAGACTTTATTTTTTAGAGCAATCACAGGATCATGACAGAATCAAGGAAGGAACAGTTTTCACCCCTCCCTCCCCCAGCTGCTGGCAGCCACAAATCCTTTCGGGTCTCCCCAGCTGTGCCCTTTCCAGAATGGCAGACATCGGAGCCCTGCCTCCTATAGCCTTTTCTGACTGGCACCTCCCTCTTAGGAATATGCATCTGAGTTTCCTCCCTGTCTTTTCACGGCGTGGCAGCTCGTTTCTCTTCAGCCCTGAAGGGTACCATGACCTGCGTGTGCCATAGCCGATTAACCCTTCCACTACTGAAGGGCTTCCGGGCTGCTGCTGTGTCTGGGCGATTTCATCGATGAAGCTGCTGTCATATGCGTGAGGGCCGATTATGTTTCCTTCCTTGCACTTAATGCCGCCTGATCTTTTTGCCAACATTTACCTCCTGTCTCCCCTCTGCAACAGAGGCTCCAAGAGACCGGAGAGCCCTTGTCTACGACCCCGCCGGTGTATTCTCTAGACTGGCACTGTCACCGGGCCAGTCTGTGATAGGGGCAAGTGCTGGCCCGGCGCTGCCCCGAAGTGTGCCGGTGGCTTCGGCTGCAGGAGGCGAAGAGCTGCCAGCCGAGCCATGTCCCGGAGCTGCCAGTCCTCTCCGTCATGTCTGATGCATTGTGGCCAGCAGCACAGCCTGCCCAGAGCGGGGCTGCGGGGATGCGGGGAGCTCCCGAGGTGACAGCTTGAGGGAGGGAGCTGTGGCATGGCGCCTGAATGCCAGGGACAGCTTGTGGAATCAACACCGGGGGGGCCCCCATCTGGGGAAAGAAAGCGAGCCTGGACCAGGACAAAAGGAAAGCCAGAGCAGCAGGCTGTGGCCCTAGCTGGCTCATGCTTGTAACTACTTAACTCCCAATGTTGGCGGTGGTGTCATGCAGGTGGCCGGAATGTGCCTGCGTCTCCGTGCGATTCCCAGGCCCTGAGCTAGGCAGTCTTCAGGGTGTGGACCGTCTCTGTGTAGGATGACCAGGTCCTGTGGGCATGCAAATTCAGAGTTAGAAAAATAGGCCTGCAACCTAATTGGCCCCGGCACATTAGGTTAAGGTCCAGAAGGGCCGGGAATTTAGCTCCGTGGTTCTGCCGCCTGCCTCGCAAGTACAAGGTCCCCAGTTCGATCCCCGGTACCAAAAAAAATGTGGGAACATTGTCAGTCCTACACCTCACCAAAGGCCATTTGGACTTTTTTTGTTTTCCCCAGCACTAGGGATTGAACCCAGGGCCTTCACACTGAGCTACGTCCCTAGCCCTTTATTATTTTTTATTTTGAGACAGTTGTACTAAGTCCCTAACTTGCCACCCTCTTGCCTCAGCCTCCCAGAGTGCTACGATGCCTCCTCCTATGGCTGCCCTTTGGATTCTTTATGAAACAGCAAGCTCACTCCTAAAATGGCAAAACACTTCTTGTTCAGGCATCCTTATTATTTTCTTTTCGTGTGCATGTGTGTGTGTGTAGGGGACTGCGGGACTTCAGATAGGCAAGAATTGAGTTCATCATGTTCCCCGGTTCATAGTGTGCCATCAGTCACACAAGATTTTTCTCTGCATTTCGTTCTTTTTGTTCTTTAACTTACTCTCCTGCCCCCTGTGCTGGCCCCCTCTAATGTATCTTGGCCTTGCAACCTGCCTCCTCCCTGCTTGATTAGCTATTAAAGGCCCCTCCAGCGCGTACCTCTGTAGTGTCTGCAGATTGGGCAGTGTATTTTGGGGGCCGTATCCTTTGGACCAGTCCTCCAGCGTCTCAGGAAAGTACTTCCCCTCTGGAACTCCTGCTGCTTGGTCTTAGTTTGGCCTGTAAAAAGCTGCACAAACCCTCTCCCGAGGACTGAAGACTGGGGTGCTGGTCCCCTTCTCCAGCCTCACGAGCGCTGCTCCCCTCTCTTCCTCCTCCCCAGCTGTGGAGCCTGGTGCTGCCCCTCTCTGGCCCAACCCTAACCTCTGCAGCTGGAAGGACCAGGGAGGGGCCCGGGAGGTGCTATGGCTGCGCCCCTGGGCAGGGTCCTCCTTTTGAGGTTGAGCTGGACCTGTGGACCTCACTGCTGGGGTCAGGAGCCTGGCCTCACCCCTTCCCCCTGGTTTTCAGGGTGCAGGCCGTGCTGACTGGGGGCCTTTGGGCTGGGCCTCTGCCCTCATGCCGCAGCAGGTTCTCTGAGCTCTGCACCAGACCCCAAGCCTCTCCTTCCCTTGCCTGGGTGGGAACTCCCTCACCACAGGCCTCGCTGATGGCGTGGGCTCGGATCACATAGCCTGTCTTCCCGGCCCTCTGCACCTCATGTCTGCCACCACACAGTGGAGGCCAACGTGATGCTTTTCTTTTTTATTGAAGTGCAACTCACATAAAATAAGCCCTTTTAATGTGCAGAATTCAGTGACGTTTAGTACATTCAGAACATGTGCTCCCAGGTGTGTGGCGCATGCTTATAACCCCAGCACTCTAGGAGGCTGAAGCAGGAGGGTCACAAGTTCAAGCCCAGCCTGAGCAGCTGGGCAACTTAGCAACTTAGATCTCAAAATAAATTTTTAAAAAGGGATGGGGAGAGCCAGGGATTTAGCTCAGTGGTTCTACTGCCTGCCTTGCAAGCGCAAGGACCCGAGTTCGATCCCTGGTACCAAAAAAAAAAAAAAAGGGATGGGGATGTAGCTCATTGAGAAGGCCCTAGGTTCAATCCCCAGTACCAAAAACAAACCAAAAAAAGGTGCATAATTAGCACCTCTATTTCCAAAATATTTTCACCATTCTGGATGTTTCTTATATGGAATTTATGTAGGGAATCATTTAGTA